>NC_057717.1:48076118-48117743 GCF_004010195.1 Chiloscyllium plagiosum | reverse complement strand
CCCGGCTGCCCCTCTGGTCTTCGTCACTTCCCCCTGCTGCTCCCGCTCTTTCTGTAAAGGGAGGAAAAAAAAACACCGCTGCCCGCTACGGTAAGTAATTTTAAAACAAACTATCTTACCTTAGCTGCTGCTCGCACTCAATCCAAAACGAATTGTTCTCTTTTATTGTGATATGAAAGTGATATGAGGAGCGTGTTAACTGAACCTGTTTGCTCTGTGGCTATGATTAATGTCCGTCTCCATGGATTGTCATTATCACAGTGGAAATTTCCATATTTCACAGCTAAGTGGGCTCAATTCAATATGTTGTCCCATAATACATGGGGAAGCATTATCGATAGCACGAACAGAAATCAGCAGCTGCAGGGAGAGGGGGAGGAGAGATCAGAATCTGAGAATATTAGACTGGAACGTTCCAACGACATACATGGGCACATCTAGGAATGTTTGGTATCTTTCTACGTATTATGATCGATTTTCATTATCACGGAGGATCAAGTATGCACTTTACATTATTCAATATCATTATTATCCAATACAGGCAATCGCTGGCAAATCTTACTTTTCAGTTGCTTTTTCTGTAAAACATGTTTAATTCTATTCATTTCATTCTTATTTATTCCACCGTTCCTGACAATATTCATTTGGGTGGATTAGAGAGGAGGCCATAATGGATTTGGTGCTTGGCAACGAACCATGCGAGTTGTCAATCTTTCAGTAGAACAGCATTTCGACGATAGTGATCACAACAACCTGACATTTGCTGTACTCACGGGGAAGGATAGGTTCAGAGTGTATGGGAAAGTGTTTAATAGAGGAATCGAGGATTACAATGCTATTCTGCAGGAACTGGAGTTCCGAACCTCGGAACGGATATTGTCAAGGAAACGCACGACAGAAGTTTGAAGATTGTTTTTGAAGCATTTGCTGATGGTGCTGGACAGGTTTGTTCCAGTGAGGCAAAGATGGGATGGTATGTTGAAAGAACTGTAGTTGGCAAAGGAAGTGGAACACCAATTCAGGAGGAAGGAGGAAGCTTCCTTAAGTTTGAGGAGACAAGGGTCAGACAGGGCTTTCGAGGATTGCAAAGTAGCCACGAAGGAACTGAAGAATGGACTTAGGAGATCTCGAAGAGGGCATGAACATGTTTCGTCGGGTAGGATTAAGGAAAATCCTGAGGCAGTCTACACCTACATGAGGAACAAGTGGATGGTCAGGAATAGTGGTGGTAAATTGTGCCAGGTGGCGTAGGAAGTATTTTGCTTCAGTATTCAGTATTGAAAGGGACCTTGATGTTTCTGAGGACAGCGTGAAACAAACTGATAGGGTAAAGCAGATTGATGTGAGGAAGAAGGATGTGCTGAACATTTTGAAAAAATAACCACATGGATAGATAAATCGCCAGGGCCATACGGGATAGTCCCTCAGTTACTAGAGGAAGTGAGGGAAGAGATTGTTGCGCCTTTGAAAGTGATCTTTGCATCTTGACTGCCCAGTGGAATAGTTCCAGAAGTTGGAATAGTTGGAGAGTGGCAAATATTATTCTTTTCTTCAAGAAAGGGGATAGGGCTATTCATAGGAATTACATGTCAGTCAGTAAGCGAGTTATGAGAAGATTTGTAGATCAGGTTGTGGTTTGGATGTACGTTTGCTCGCTTCGCTGAATCGTTCATTTTCAGATGTTTTGTCACCATATTCGGCGACATCATTAGTCATCCACCGATGAAACGCTGGTGTTATCTCCTGCTTTCTCTTTAAATGTTTCGTTCTCCTTTGGTTGGTGATGTCGTTTCCGGTGTTTTTTTTTTCTCAGAGGGTGGAAAGTGGCATCAAAATCGATGTGTTTGTTGATACAGTTCCGGTTGCAATGCTGTGCTTCCAGAAATTCTCGTGCGTTTCTATGTTTGGCTTGTCCTAGCTGTGTTGTCCCAGTAAAATGTGTGTCCTTCCTCATCTGTATGCAAAGATAGTAGTGATAGGGGGTCATGTCGTTTTGTGGCCGGTTGATGTCTATATCTCTTGCTGGTGAGATTTCTGCCTGTTTGTGCAAAGTAGTGTTTGTTCCAGCCCTGCAAGGTATTTGTAAATGAAGTTTTCGTTTTGCTTGTTCTCAGTACGGGGATTTTAAACTCATTAACTACTATTTATTGTGTTGATCTGTTTGTGAGCTACCATGATGCCAAGGATGTGTAAACTTTTGAAAGGCTTCAGAGGAGATTTACTAGGATATTGCCTGATATGGTAGGAAGGTATTACGAGGAAAGGCTGAAGGTCTTGAGGTTGTTTTCATTAGCGAGAAGAAGCTTGAAAAGTGATTTAATTGAGACATATATGAACAGCAGAGGATGGACAGTGGTAGTATTTTCGCTGAATGGTGATGGTTATCACGAGGGGACATAGCTTACAATTGAAGTGTGATAGATATAAGAAAGGTGACAGAAGACGTTTCATGACTCAGAGAGTAACAGGGGCGTGGACCAATCTGCCTGCAACACGTCAGATTTAAGGGCACTTAAATGGTCATTGGATTGGCATATGAATGAAAATGGAATATCGTAGTTTAGACAGGCTTCAGATTGGTCAAATCCGACGGCGCACCTTCGAGGCTGAAGGGCCCGTAATGCGTTTTAATGTTCTATGATCTGTGTTCTATGACTCGATATTCCATGACTCGTTTCCGACCTCATACCAAAATCCCATCCATTCTTATGGGCAGTGATCTATCTTGTGTCTGCCAATGTCTTTATTTCAATATTCTAGGGCATGTTTTCACATCCATCCATGCAACGTAATGAAAGGTGGGACAAACAATTACTCATTGACTTTACATGTTTATGTGCACTTGGTGTGACCTCTTTCTGTCTATGTGACTAGTCCAGGACAAATTGTTAGTGATTGTCTTTCCTTGCCACTTGAATGTATCCACCGTCCCCACCTCAGCTCCATTGATGTAGGCAGGGGTGTGTCCTCCTTCCTGAAGTTGATGATTAGCTTTTTTCTTTTAATGACATTCATGGAGAGATTATTTGGCCAGCGAGTGAAGACACTTCAAAGCAAGTGATAACTATTTCACATAGTTCTGTGTTTGCTCACCCATCAAGTGGAAGTCCACTCCCACAAGTGGTTTATCATGACCATCCCATGGAGTTCTCGTTGGCCAACCACAAGCTATCTCTGATGTTGACAGTCCCGTCCACGAATATGGAGTCATTCGCATGTGTGATATTGCCAAGGGCAATACCTTGAGCTAGTTTAATCCGTTTATTGAACTAATTATGTAATCTCTCTTTGAAAATGCCTTTGGCCTGTTCCACAGTTCCCGCTGCCTGCGGGTTAGACAAACAGTGCAGTTGTTGTTTAATTAATACTGAGTCACATCACTGAGCGTTGATTCGAGCCACAAAATGTGGTCCATTTTCTGTGCTTTTCATTTTTGTTAAACCAAAGTGGGGCTTAACTTTCATTACCAGTTGTGCCTTACAATTAATGCTAGGGAAGGTGTCAATTCATTTGTTAAATACATTGACCATTACTAAACAGTATTTGTAGCATTGTAGCTTAGGTAATTCAATAAAATCAAGCTACAAACAGGCAAAAGTCCCATCTGGCTTAACCATGTTATTTTTCAGACGAATAAGGCTAATTTTGAGCTGTAGTATTCAAGTCCGAGTTCCACCAGGGATTTAGAAATAACTATAGCATTCTTTCCTTGCCGAGATGAATTTAAGAATGCAAGGAATCAATAAGCACTGGTTACACAGAATTAGGAGTACAAAATTGACCTACCAGTGTTGGAGGTCTCGTGTCGAGGAGTGCGAGCATTCCATCGACTTGCAAAGTACATGCTCAGAGTTGAAAGCGCCCCTCTGTAAATTTTGAATCGCAGTTACATCTAACATGCCCTTTGACCCCACAATTGTGTGTGATTTGGAGCCTGATTCCCGTTCGATTGAACAACGACAATGGCTGACGCAGACGCTCCGTTTCCAGCTGATTCTAGATGGCCATTTCATAATTGTAACAGAGTGTCCCCCTTTATGTCACCTGTGCATTTAATAACAGCCAATCGAGGAGGAAGCAGAATATCATCCAGGAAATGTTTAACCGAAAGAGCAGTTTCAATTGGAGTATCTGTATTAGTAAGTAACGCTTGTTGCTACCAGAGTCGGCCAAAACCATGGGTAGCACCGGTTGCCTGCCTGGAATTGTTGTAAAGTGGCAATATTACCAATGGCTCGAATACAAGCAAAAAGCTTGGCTTTCTGTACCAAGACAGGGATCTGAAAAACAGCCGACTCCTGAACTGCAGTGTCTGCGACAATAGCATAACCTGGCTGCCAGACACCGTCCGGGGAAACAGAGGAACATCAATCAGCATAAAATATGAGGGCAAGATTCTAAAATTGGAGGACTGTCAAATCGGGGCGAGATACAGCGTAAGGAAATGATTCCTCAGCTCAAGATCATGCAGAGCGTCAGTGAAATCGTCAGGGGATTCCTCAAGGAATGTAGCAGCATTTAAAGTGGAGCAGGAATGAAACAAGAGTTACGGGTTCTGTAACATCGCGACCTCGTGGAGGCTCAGGCAAGCTTGCGTCAGGTTCTGGATCTGCTGAGAGGTTAGGAAGACCACAACAGAGTGTGAGGTGCATGGCTGTACGGGCTAGTGGAAGGTCAAATTAGAAGTCGCCTACACTAAAACATTCCTGAAAAAATGCTTATGCCCGTCGATTCTCCTGCTCCTTGGATGCTGCCTGACCTGCTGCTCTTTTCCACCAACACATTTTTCAGCTCTGATCTCCAGCATCTTTCTCCTGCACTAAAAAGTGAAAAGCGGAAAGAATTTCGATGCAGGGAGGTAGTCCACCGGCAACTGGATCAAATTTGGGTGAATAATATACCAATGTCGCCATGCTGCTGCGTTAGGTCCCTGTGGCACATTACTTGCACATTAACATAAAACTGAAAAGGTCTGTCAGGGCTCTCCCTCGCGCCGGGGCTGTAGCCAAGACGTTCTTGAGAACAAAACTGCTTGAGAACTGCTTCGCCGAATCAGACAGCTGAAAATAAAATCTTCTAGGAGAAAGTGATTTTCCAGCAACACATTTTCAGCTGAAAATAAAAGGCAAATTTCAAAGAGGAATATGGAGTATGTTCTTCAGTGTGAGTTGTAACGTTTGAATGTCACTGCTTGCAAAGGTTGACGAGTTCCAAAACGGCCAATATCTGTTACCGAGAGCTAGGGGGTGTGGTTTACTATATGTCACTAATACATTTCTGTGGAAGGGAACAGGCCATAGCACTGATCAATTCACGTTTTTCCTGTTTCCTTGTTCGCCTTCCGAATGCCCCTTCGTACTCAGAGGTTAACATCTCCCAGATTCTGGGAGTTCCATCTGCTGCACGTTAGTGTATCCCCCAGCACAAGCATTATTCCTGTAACTGGCCGATAAGGTATCTGTCCATTCGATATCTGCTGTATCCTTCCATTCTTTAATTGAGAATGTCAATTTTATTTCCCATAATTCTCTCCCCAATTCGGTTCACTGCATGTTGGGAAGAGGTTACATCACATGTCCCTCGCTCCCTGATCTATAGAAAGGGCACAGGACAGTCATTTCATATATGGTTACAACCTGTTCAGAATGGCACTTACAAGGGAAAGGGGTCTCCATCTCTTTCAATAACTGTATATCATTCAACGTCATCCACACTACTTGATTAATTGTCTGAGATTTCAAAAACTTCATTTCCAAAATTGCAATTCTCACGAAGTGCAGGTACAACGAGAAAATTGTATCTTCTGGAATTAAAGATTAGCTTATGTGTTAAAACAGTATTGACAATATAGAAAATAGAACAGTACAGCACAGAACAGGCCGAACATTGATCTTCATGTAAGTTAAATCAAATGTACGAACCCTCACATTTCTGTAAACATATGCATATCCAGCAGTCTCTTAAATATCCCCAATGACCTCGCTTCCACAACTGCTGCTGGCAACGCATTCCATGCTCTCATAACTCTCTGCATAAAGAACTCGCCTCTGACATCGCCTCTATAATCTCCGCCAAACAGCTTAAAACTATGACCCCTCATGTTAACAATTTCAGCCCTGGGAAAATGTCTCTGGCTATCAACTCTATCTATGCTCGCATTATTTGTACACCTCAGTTAGGCCCCCTCTCTTCCTTCTATTTTCCAATGAAAAAAGTCCGAGCTCAGTCAAATTCTCTTCGTAAGATACGCCCTCCATTCCAGGCAGCATCCTGGTAAACCTCCTCTGAAGCCTCTCCAAAGCATCCACATCTTTCCTATAATAGGTCGACCAGAACTGGACACAGCATTCCAAGTGCGGTCTAACAATAGTTCTGTAGAGCTGCTTAAAGATCTCACGCATCTTAAACTCAATCCCCCTGTTAATGAAAGCCAAAACATCATAGGCTTTCTTAACAACCCTGTCCAGTTGGGTGGCAATTTTAAGTGATCTATGTACCTGCACAACAATATCCCGCTGTTCCTCCACACTTTCAGGTTCGCCGTCCAAAACGCATCACTTCGCATTTGTCCATGTTGAACTCCATCTGCCACCTCTCAGCCCATCTCTGCATCCTGTCAATGTCACGCTGCAGCCTACAAAAGTCGCCTACACTGTCAACTACACCTCCAACCTTTGTGTCGTCTGCAAACTTGCTAACCCATCCTTCAATCTCCTCATCCAAGTCATTAATAAAAATTACAAAGTGTAGAGGCCCAAGAACAGAGCCCTGTGGAACACCAGCCAACACTGACTTCCAGGCAGAATACTTTCCTTCCACTACCACTCGCTGTCTTCTGTCGAACAGCCAATTCTGTACCCAGATAGCTAAATAACCCTGTATCCCATTCCTCCTGACCTTCTGAACAAGCCTACCATGGGGAACCTTATCAATTGTCTTACTGATGGCCATATACGCCATATCCACCGCTCGAACCTCATCAGCATGTCTAGGAGCATCCTCAAAGAACTCCATAAGACTTGTGAGGCATGACCTGCCTCTCACAAAGCCGTGCTGACTGCCTTCAATTAAGCCATGTTCTTCCAGATGGTCATAAATCATATCCCTCAATCCTTTCTAACACCCTGCAAACGACAGACATGAGACTGACTGGTCTGTAATTGCCGGATATTTCCCTATTTCCTTTCTTGAAGAGAGGAATTACATTTGCCTCCCTTGAGTCCTCAGGTATGACTCTGGTGGAGAGCGAGAATGCAAAGGTCTTCGAAAGCGGCGAAGCAATCACATTTCTCGCTTCCCAAAGCAGCCGAGGACATGACTGGTCTGGCCCTGGCGACTTGTCAATCCTAATGTTTGTCAAAATTTTCAACACATCAGTTTCCTCAATCTCTATCCATTCCAACATGCTCACCTACTCCTCAATAGTTTCATTCAATACAAGGTCCTTTTCTTTACTAACGAAGAAGCAAAAAAAAAACATTTAGGGCTTCCCCTACCTCCTCAGACTCTATACAAATGTTCCCTGTGCCATTCCTGATCGACCCTACTCTTTCTTTGATCATTCTCTTATTCCTCACATACGTGGAAAATGCCTTTGGATTCTCCTAATCCTTCCTGCTAAACCTTGTCTGTGCTCCCTCCTGGCTCTCATCAGACAATGTTGAGCTCCTTCCTCGCCTCCCTGTTATCCTCTAGACCTGTGCAAGACCCTTGCTTCCTCCACCTTACGTAAGCTGCCTTCTTTCTTTTGACGAGAAGCTCCTCCGCTCTTGTAATCCATGGTTCTTTGATCTTACCCCTTCTTGCCTGTCTCAGAGGAACACATTTATGCATCACTCCCAACAACTGTTCCTTAAACCGTCTCCACATGTCTATAGTGCCCTTTCAATGAAGCAATTGTTCCCAGTGCATGCTTCCCAACTCACGTCTGATAGCATCATAGTTTTCTATTCCGCAATTAAATATCTTCCCATTGTGCCTGCTTCTCTCCTTCTCCATAGCTGTGTAGAATATGAGGCAGTTGTGGTCACTATCACCAAAATGCTCTCCCACCACGAGATCTGACACTTGCCCCGGCTCATTGCCGAGCACCAAATCCAAAATGGCCTCTCCCCTCGTCGGCCTGTCAACGTACTGAGTTAGGAAATCCTCATGAGCACACTTTACAAAAGCAGCTCCTTTCAAATCATCTGCTCCAAGGGCGTTCCAATCAAAATTGGGAAAGTTAAAGTCACCCATTAAAGCAACCTTACTACATTCACACTTTTCCAAAATCTGCCGACATATGCTTTCTTCAATCTCCCTATTGCTATTGGCGGGGCCTGTAGTAAAGCCCTAATGAGGTGACTGCTCCCTTACTGTTCCTAATTTCCACACATACTGATTCTGTAGGCATACCCTCCTCGACAATGGTAACTTCTGTAGCTGTGATACCTTCTCTGATTAGCAGTGCTACACCCCCTCCTCTTTGCACCCCTCTCCCTATTCATTTTAAAAGTTCGAAACCAGGAACATCCAGCAACCATTCCTGCCCGAGGGAAATCAATGTCTCTGTTATGGCCACAACGTCATAGCACCAGGTACTGATCCATGCTCTAAGCTCATCACTTTTATTCCTGATACTCTTTTCATTAAAGCAAACACACTTTAACCGATCTATTGGTTCATTCCCAGGAAATTCATTCCCTCTGGCTGCGCTACTTCTTGCTATTGCCTCATCTCCATCAACTCTCACCACTGATATATAGCTCAGGTTCCCACCCTCAATGCCATACTCGTTTAAACCCTTCTGAACAACTCGATCATAACTTCCACCCAGGAAATTGGTCCGTTTTCAGTTCAGGTGCAACCCGTCCTTCATGTACAGGTCCCACCTTCCCGAGAAGGCATCCCAATTATCTACATATCTGAAGCCCTCCCTCCGACACAGCTGCACAGCCATGTGTTAAGATGCGCCCGCTCCATCTTCCTCGCCTCGTAAATTTGCAAATTTACTTTGGCCAGAAAATGAAATTCCAATGTGACTAATTTAGATTCGAAGAGATAGGTTTACCCAATCTTTGCAACCTAATTTTGTTTTTTTTTCATTAATGAACAGTTCCTGGCAGAAATAGGTTTCAATCAGTCCAGAAATTACCTGAAATGGGATTGACATTTACCATGCAAAATCTAAGCTAATAAAAAGTACAGACAACAGTTTAAAATCCCCATGGCTTTACAACATGAAGACCTAAATGAAAACATTCCAAGATCTCGAGTGTTAGGGCATAAAGAAAACAAGTATTGCACAAGACTACATGTCACCACGAATGAACAAATCATAACAGAATACAAGGTGTTAACACTCAGTCCAGTGAAAGCAAAATCAAGTAGACTCTCGCTTTCCCTCTCTCCTTCTCTCTCGGTTCCTTTTTACATTTCAGCGTTTAGTTGTGAAAATTTCTGCCAATTGTTGTATGCGATCGCAATTCAACGTGCTATCAGTTGGAAATGGCTGTCAGTTCTTCATGTGCATCTCACACATTTACTGACAAAATCATATTTTTCGAATCAATTCCCCAATACATACACAGACCAACACAATCTTTCAAAACTGACAATTGACGTCCTTTAATTCCTATATAACAATATACCAAGTTGTCCAATTCACACAAAGAATTTTGCAAATTGTTCAATCTTTTAGAGGGGCCTGCAACCCGATAAACGTTTTCCTGATCAGTTATTTTCTCAAAGAATTCCCCTTCCGAATTACATAGAGCGTCTGTTCCATTGTACCTCATGAAGCATACCGATTCAATGTTTGATATGTATGTCAAATTAATATCAACTTTATCACTTAGATAAAGGATATATGTATGTCATTATAAGGGTATTAAGAGTCGGAGGAAAAGAAATGAAGCTATGTTTTCAATACGATTGTTCATTTATTTTTCTTAAGGGGGAGATGTTACGAATTCAAAACATGTATGTTCAGATAAAACAGAAAAGGTTTTTCTGAATTTTGAGATAAACTTAAAGTACAGGCTCAGCTGCACGAAAGGAAAGGCTTAGAAACGAGCTGATCCAAAATAGGCACATCCAACAGTTAGTTGTTGAAGGGATACATGCATTCTCGTTCCTGTTTTGACAAGAATTTGAAATAACGAGTTTTGAGAACATTTGCAACTCAGGTTGAGGTTTCGGATGTAGGTTTGCTCGCTGAGCTTGAAGGTTCATTTCCAGACGTTTCAGCAACCTACTGGAAAAACATCAGCAGTGAGCCTCCGCATGAAGCACTGTTAGCAAAGTTCGCTTTTTGTTTCTGTGTTGAAGTTTCCTTGTGTTGGTGAGAAATGACCCACCGGCCTTACATACAGATAAGAAAGGACACCACTTCGACAGGGACATTATAATAGCGTGAATATCATAACCTCTTTATCTGCTGCTCTTGTAATGTCTGTAACCGTGACTTTCTCAAGGATATCGTTTACAACGATTTGGCCCTTCCTCATTAACCTAACCGTTTTGTATATTCAGGAGCAGCGTTTTAGGCTCCACTGTACTTTCCATTTCCACTCCAACAAGATTCACTCTCATATTCTGTTTTCGTACATTTGACTTCCCACGACTTCCCACTACTTCTCCTAATCTATAAACATTCCCTTACCATATCAGAATTTCTCGTTTCCCCAACTTCTCCCCTCGCAGACTGAAACTGAAGTCCGAAGCCAAACTTTCATTTCGGAACCAATTCTTTGTCGTGAGCCATTTCAGCTGCTGATCTTGTATTTTTAACTCTGTACTCTTCCATATGACTTCTCATTATTTCAGGATGCAAATTTTTCAACTTTTCCGAAATAATTATCTCAGTAAGAGCATTCTCGGTTTGCTCTACTTTAACGCCCTTCTCCACCTCTCAATAATACTTTGTTTGATTCCTTCAAATTCAATGTAGGAATGACCAGAATCCCTCCTTTGATTCCCTAAGCTTTGTCTACAGGCTTCAGGCAGAAGTTCATATGCATTTTAGATGGATTTCTTTACCACCTCTTAACCCCCGATACCTCCTATGACAATGATACAAATACTTCACTAGCTCTATCGGCAAATTTTGTCCGAATCCACAAAAGGCTCGTGGCAAATTGTCACTGTATTTGTTTAGCCTCCTTTTGAAATGAGAGGGAAAAAGACTCTACGTGCTTCTTATCAAATTTAGACAATGTTTTAATACACTTAAGCAGATCCACATCAGACCGTTGTCTATCACAGGTTTGCTCATCCTCATACTCTTCCTCACTAAGTTTACCTTCAGCCTTCCTCTCCATACAGTTAAACTGATTCTCCTGAAGAACAGTCAATTTAAGATGTTAAAACTCTCTCCTTTTCTCTTTCTTCCCTCTGTCTTTCTTTTCATTCTGCCATCGAAATATATTTTTTTTCTCTTTCCAAACAGTTTTAATCAACATTTAAACTATTTGATTTGTTTTCCGCTTTCTTTTCTTTTGCCTTAACCTTCAGCTCATTCATTCTCAATTGAAGATTAGTCATCTGCAAACATTCCGTTTGTCTTCCCAGCAAATTTAAATGCTGAGCTACAACTGTAATTAATCTCCGTTTCTTACGAACGAAAATAACTCTAACTTCAGGTTAACCGCCAATCCCAGCAGCTTTTCCTCATTCATTTTTTGGAAAACCCTCAAAGTCAGTTCTTCCATCTCGAAAAATAAACTCTTAGTGTCTGAGAGGGAAATTAATACACCAAGTAATATTTATATCAACCCTTTTTCAGCAGCTGGAACAAAGGTTACTCACACTCGCTGTCTTTAAATCCAGAAATCCCAATCCCAAATCTGAACTCGAGAAGGAGTCCCACAACCAGCTTCAAATATGTTATGGATCAATCTAGAACCCCTCAAAAGATTCCTGGAAGGTCGACCAGACCCTAATATTTTCTCGCTGTTTTAGGCAGGTTTAAGATGCATATAACCGGAGTGATCCAGCTGACCCAACCACCCAGTTTCAAGCAAATTAGAATTTACGTCACGCAAGAACAAAACACAGCCTACTTTAGTAAAATATAAATATTTGAAAATCAAATCGAGACTACGGCAACTTAATGATGATGTCCCAAATACTTGTAACATCTCCATAAAAAAACCTTGCGAAAAAGTTAAAATTTTGCAAAGGTGCTCACAGAAGATGTCAGTGAGGGAGAGAAAGGGGGTGTGGAGAGAGATAGAGGGAGAGAGGGAGGGGAGAGAGAGTGTGTGAGACAGAAAGAGAGAGAGAGAGAGAGACATGTTGATTACCATGAAGCTGTTTCTTTCACCAATATCCAACAAAAGCTGACGGCTAATTAAAACCAAACCAAACCAAACTAAATCAAAATAAACCCGAACTGGGAGAAATCGCCAATCTTCTTTCAATGTACATGTGTATTACAGGAAAGATATAAAAACATTCTCGAGATACAAACCCACAACTTTCGCAACATCTGACTTTATGAACCGTCTGGTAATAATACCACGGCCAGTAGAACCTTCTAAGAGAGGCAGCATCGTCACAGATTCCATCACCTTCTTGCAGCATCAATGCAGCTCCACTCCCTGCATCGTTTGCATCGATTCTAAATTTGAAAGGTTTAAAAAAATTGGTACAGCTAAAACTTTTGCAGTTCTGGTTTGGAAATTCTCAAATGTCTCCTGGCGTGGTACTGTCCACCAAACGTTTGTGTTCTTCCGTTGGAAAACCCTCAGTGGGACCACCATGTTGCCGAAGTTTGATACAAACTGTCCACGAAATAACTTCAGTTCCAAAATTCGAAGCAACTATTTCTTCGGGTATGGTCGTAAAAATGCCTCGATGCCCTTCTTATTCACCTTCCTTGGGGTTAACATTCCACGTCCAATATGATATCACCAGAACGTCACCTATGCCTTTGCAAATTCAATGGTGTTTAACTTTTTTCAACTTATTTGCTTTCTGTAATCATTATCAGCTCTGCCAAAAGTACCATGTGATCTTTTTATGAATTTGTGAAAGATCACGCCATTGTCTAGTTGAATAGCAAAACTCTTTAATCCTGCTGGAACTCTGGTCATGAGTCCTTGATATGTGGCTGGAGTGTTCTTCTTTACAAAAGGCAACATTTTGAAATGATGTAGCCCATTTGGGATGACAAGCAAAATCCTCAAAATTTGTGAGGATTAAGCCTGTAAGGGTGTTTTTTTTTATTGGAACAGCATTCCCAACTTTATACCTCCGAGCATAGTATTAGTCCTTCCTATTCTATTTCTGTATATATCACTATGGTGCTACAATAAAACTTCCAAGTGGTTTCTTTGCTTTTTAGACAAGTAGATCACCAAACAATCCCACTCCTGAAGTACTGCATCATTATTTAACATATTTTGAGGCATATCAAATTCCATACCATCTGGATTTGATTTCTCACTCTGCGGACTGTAACTAACATCTGTTTATGCATTCGCTTTTCTCTATTATAGCAAGGTTTTGTTATATTAGCAAGACATGCCCGAGACAGTGGTGGATGTAGTTTGCTCGCTGAGGTGGAAGGTCCATATTCAGATGATTTTAAACCATACTAGTTAACATTTTCTGTGAGCTTCCAGATGATGCCCAGGACAGTGTTCGATCCAACAACTTTTCGAGGTCATTTACTTTGTTTGGAACAACTAAACCTGGCTTTGCATGGACGTCTTATCACTACGAACAGTACTTTGACGCCATCTCCACGGGAAAATATCTGAAATTTGGAGTTTTATCCCTCTCGCCTGGTTATATTTATGATGTGCCCTATTCTGGTACTTTGTAGCGAATCGATCTCCCTAAATTAAGATACATAAAGTGTGGATTTGTATCTGAAATCTCCGACTTCTTTCATATCAATGTTTCATTAATTCGTTCCAATGGCACTCTCACTTAATGTCGAAATATGAATTGAAAAGGAGCACACTGAGCAGATTTGTTTTGGACATCCCAAGTAGCAAATAATACGAACAGGATGCATTTATCCCAATCATTTTGGTAATCCTGATACTGCACTCTTACTAAGGTCTTCAGGATCTAATGCGATCTTTCCAAGGGTTCATGACATTTAGGAGTGTACGCACTTGATTTGAAGTTCTGTATGTCTCAACTATCCATGATTTCCTTTAATTGTCGAGCAGTAAAATTGGTTTCACTCAATCTCACTGGGAATTGCATGCTTGCTAATGAAAGCTACTATGTCTTGCAACATCGTCTTTGCTTTGATACTCTGTTACGGAATTGCCTTCTGAAATCTGGCAGACACATCCATTATCGTCAGCAAATTTGGTTATGACGAATATCTTTTTTGGAAAATAGCCTAAACAATCTATCATATCCCTTTTCAAAGGTTCTTCGAATGCGGTAATTGGCAACAAAGGTGCTGGTTTTATTACTGCCTGTGTGTAAGGTACTATTTGGCACATATTACATAAAAGGCAAAATTCAATCACATACTTATCATGTCCAGACCAATTGAAGCGCTTTTGTGACTAGGCTGACTCTACAACACACCAAGATGACCTCCGACTGGTTATTTATGTGCTATCATATTAGACCCTGTTTGTATCCTCTCGGCAACACAATCTGTTGCATTTCCACAGTTTTCGTTCGACAATAACTTTCGGTATTAGCATTTTCCTTGAAGATACTCGCATTCGGAATTAAATTCTGAATTCCGATCTGAGTATTCACCAATATTACATATATTTTGCTGTCAGTCCATTAGCATTTCAGGACTAAACACCGATTATGACCTGTTACCTGTTCAGGAATTTCCTGCATCATTACATCAGACTACACTTCCTCCCAGCCTGCCTTCTTTAGAAACGCTATGCCTCATTCCCAAATCCTCCACCTCCACTGCATCTGATCCCAGGAGGACCAGTTCGACCACAGAATGCACCATATTGCATCCTTCTTCAAAGACAGCAATTTGGACTCTACATGGTGAAGATACCATCTAGCGCATAATTTCCAATTCCTGCACGTTCGCCCTTGAATCCTATCCATCAACTGCAACAAGGGCAGAGACGCCCTCCTCCCCGGTTATCACCTTCCACCCCACAAACCTCCATGGACTCAGCATCCTCCGCCATTTCTGTGACATGTAAACTGACCCCCGCAACAGAGAAATATCTCCCTTGTACCCCGTCCGGTCTCAAAAAGACCACACCCTCTGTGACTGCCTTGTCAGGTCCACGCCCCCCACAATACCACTCTCAACTCCCAGCACATTGACCTGCCACCACAGGACTTGGGAAATCCGCGGGCACACCTCCTCCTGACAATCATCGAAGGCCGCAAATCAGTCTTTCACATCTATCAGCGTTTTACTTGCCCTCATACACATGTCATTTTCTGTATACACTGATCTCGATATGGTCCACTCCACTGGGGAGACAAGAAGCTTACTTGCAGGGCGCATCAGAAAATATCACCTGGACACCGGTACCGACAACCCCAACGTCCCATGGCCAAGTACTTCAACACCTCTTCCGACTCCGTGAAGGAAATGCAGGTCTTGTGACTCCAACATCCCCACTCCCTAACCAAACGATTCTTGGAGCAAGAACGCCACATGTTCCGCCTTGAGACCCTCCAACCTCACGGGATCAACGTGGATTTCACCAGTTTCCTCAATTCCTCTCCCACACCTTTTCGTAGTTTCAAGCATCCAACTCAGCACCGCCCTCATGTCTCGTCTTACCTGACCATCTTGCTTGCCAAAAGTCCACTCCACCCTCCGCTGCAACATATCACCAGTACCACCACTTCGATCTGTTTCTCGTACTCTCAGCTATCTTGCCCCCATCCCCACCGTCTCCCATTTATCGCTCAGCCCCCTCACCTGACAGCATCATTCCTCATGGAGTGTTTTTGCCGGAATCATCGATTATCCTCCTCCTCCGATGTTGGCTGCCCTGCTGTGCGTTTCCAGCACCACACTCTCGACTTTTGTTATTTCACAGTCTGGGAAATTTCCAGGATATTTTTCTTTGAACTCATCAAGTCACTGATCTTCCTTTGGCTTATCCACCACAAGTGGCGTCATTCGCTCCTCCTATCCTGCTAGGTAGTTTTCAACAACAACCTGTATTCCAGAATAGACATTCTGTCAATCATTCGCACGGTTACTTCACTCGTCTTGATTTGCCTTTCCGTCTTGATCTTGCAAAGGGGTACGTTAAACTCAGATAAACTCAGTAATAGGTGAACACACATGTTCCTTGCTCAGTGCAGTTTTGTTCTGTGGGAGGGTAGCATGAAAGTATTCAGTGTAACAGGGCTTGCTACACCCCATCATATCATTCACTTTGCTGTCTGTCAGTGTGAGGTATACATCGAACATTTGCGGGGGAAAATAATGTGTTGAAATATGGTTCATGCCTGTAGGGAGGATGTAAAATGCAAAATAGAAAGCTTTTGTTTAAAACTTGGACAAATTATTAAGCATTTTCTTTGTCCAGAGGCGTTTGTGGAATCGTAAGGTTAATTTGATAGTAGAGTCACCAATGATAAAGACACATTTTACGTTGCTAGTTATTGCTGTAAGATTGCTGGAAGATTGTATCAGGAACATGAGGAAGTAATGCTGTGAATTTATCTCGGTCCCAGTTTCCTCAACTGAATGTTTTAATATCACTTTGGAGTTTCTCCTTTACACAAAAAAATGCACACTGAATCTCTCACACAAACTGAAAACACACGCAAACACAAACGCACACAGTCACTGAATCGAACATAAAGCCATTTCATTTCTGCACAAACAAATTCAATCATGGAGTCACTATTTGTCGAGTCACTATTTATCAAGTCACTCATACATATACTCTATCATAACTACCCCCAATCCCGGCACACATACACACATATGCAACCTTGCACCCTCACCATCATACACAGTCAGTCAAATTGCACACACCTTTTTACCATTCGCAGCAGTTTCTCACGTAAATATAATCAATGATAATCTCACCTAAACTCACGGACACACAGAACCGTTCACATAAACATGCTTTCTTACTCTCGCAAATTCTCTCAAATGCACACACACACACACAGACACACACACAGACACAAACACACAATCTGCACAGTGAATCATTCCAGGGGTTGTTGTTTTCATTGCAAATTTTATGCAACAGACCATTTGATCGGTTTTGGGACTGTATGGCATTTGACAATTGTCTGCATGTCAGATTAAACCTGTCAGATTCCATATTAAAACCCCTAGAAATGTATTTTTAAATTATATCCCTCAGTTACATTGACGGTTTTGCCATCGCAGGTTGTGATTTGATTTGATTCACGTCAGGCCGTTCTCCCCTCCACCCCAACCCCAGGACATTGCGTGACCGTTTTCTCTTCATCACAAACAGAAAACTCGCATTTCTCTCATGCCTATATTAGTGGAATTCTGTGTTTCATATTGATTGGCCATGAAATGTCATGTGGTCTTGCTGCGACTGTTTAACTGAGACAATATCAGGAATCCTGTGAACCTCTTCCATTCTCAGATCTGAATAGAAAGCATCGGCCTTTACCCTCGGAAAGTCTGCTCTTCTTCTCTTCCCTGTATGTCATCTGCCGCACTGAAAATATTACCTGTTTCACGGAGTTAATGCAGATCAAATATCCCCCGAAAGTGTCTGCTTCCAACACTCCCAGGACAGGGACAGCATTGTATGACATACAGCGTAAAGTTTCCTTTACATGTGGTGTCAGAACAGCACGGACGTTTCCTTTACAAATATGGAAAAGGAAGAAAGAGTGGGGAATTCATAATCCATGTCCTTGCATCATTAGGTCACTCTCAATATCATATCCATTCTGCCCCTTCACTCCAGAAGTCTGCACTCTCTTTCTCCAGTAAAAAGTAAGAGAACATGTTATCACTGCTGCCAACTAACAACATCAGGACATGTACAGGACTGAATCTGAAGCTTCCCCTAAATTGCTCGAAATTTAAACACACAGAACAGTCAGATAAATTATTCAGTTGCAGAGCAAAATTGTCTTTATTGTATCACCATCAAACACTTCCAGGACAGAGACAGCACAGGGTTCCATACAGGGAAAAAAACTGTATCTGTAATGTTCTCATCAACACTCTCAGGACTGAGACAGTGCAGCGTAAGTTATAGAGTACTAAGAACAAAGAATATAACAGCACGGGAACATGCCCTTCGGCCCTCCAGTCCTTCGCCGATCCAGATCCTCTATCTAAACCTGCCACCTATTTTCTAAAGCTGTTAAACAGATATGGACAGCTTCACTGACAGTCGTGCACGCCCCCTTCACCTTCTCTCATACTCTCTCACAGTCACGCTCACAGTCCCACTATCATATCAATCCCGCATTGTCACACTCACTCCCTGTGTCTCACTCGCTCAGAGGCACACTCGCTCCCTCATTGTCACTTCCTCACATCTCTCTCACCCCCTCAGTTTCACACTAACCGACTCACACTCATCCCACACTGTCACAATCAGTCCCTCACAGACTCATTTAATAGTCTTGGTCAAACCCCAAGTCTCACTCATGCTCACTCAGACTCGCTCACGTCCTCACTGTCAGACTCACTCCTCACAGTCGGTCTCTGATTGCCACACTCTGTCCCTCACATTCTCACTGAGTGCCCCTCTATCAAGCTCGCTTATCTCACTGTCTCACTTACTCCCTAACTATCATTGTCTTACTCTTTCTATCTCTAACACACTCAACCCTTCCCTGACAGGCTGACTCCCTCAGACTCACTCGCTCACAGTTCCATTCGCTCTACAGCTAACACATTCACTTCCATACGGTACCCATATTATCATAGTCACACTTCGACAGTCAAAATCATTGTCTCACACGCAATGACCTTCTGCCACACTCACTCCCTCAGCTACACTTACTCTCTCATTATCCCTACCACTCAGTCATGGTGACTCTCGCAATTCTACGTTGACTTCTGCACACTCACTTCTCATCATCTCATTCACGACATCACAGGTGTTCTCCTGCTGTGGTACTCACGCCCCACAGTCTCACCCACTCCCTCACAGTCTCACTCACTGCTTGCTTTTCTCACTCTCTCCCTAAAAGCCTCACTTATTCCCTCACAGTAGAACTCGCTACCTCCCTGTCACTCTCACTCCCCTCATGATGCATGCACTCCCAGCTGTCACACTCACTCCAGCACACGCGGAGACATTCCCTCACAGTCTACCTGTTCTCCCTCCACAGTTTCACGCATCCCGAATAGTCTCACCTGCTCCCACGTAGTATCACTCACATCTGCACACTCTTACTTACTCTCACAATCTAACATATCCCCCCACCGTCTCACGTTATCCATTACAGTTTCACGGTTTCCCTTACTGTCACACACACTCCTTCACGATTACACACTACCCTTCACTGTCACACACACTCCATAATTTTCACAGTCACTTCCTGACACTGTCGTACACTTTCAAACTTTACACCTCCGTCATATTCTTTCTCGCTCCCTCAGTTTGTCGCACTCACTCGCAGTCTAATTGTCCCTTTCACTCAATCACTGTTCCTCTCACTTTGTCACTGTCGCATTCAGTGGCTCACACTTACCCCTCACTGTCGCTCTCACTCCTTCACTGTTTCTCTCACTTTGACCCTTTCAGACTCACTCCCCTACTGTCACACTGACTCCCTCTCACTCAGTCACTCACAACCTCAATAGCTCCCTCACGATTTCACTCGATCGTTCAATGTGTCATTCAATCACTCTCAGGCATACTCCATCAGTGTCTCACTCACTTTCTCCTAATTTGATTTACTTCTTCTCAGTCTCACTGACAGTCACTCAGTTTCATTCACACCATAACTGTCAGACACACCCCTTCAATATCAGACGGACCCCGTCACAGTCACACCGACCGACACATTTAGTCTCTCTCTGCCTTACCCATACCCGCACTATCACGTTCACTCAACCATTGCCAGGTTCACTCCATCACTGTCACGCTGAATGCCTCATTCTCGCTCCCTCACTGTCAACTCAACTCCTCACTTCCACTCGCACTCTTACACTGTCTGATTCAATCCCTCATTATCACTCTTATACTCTCACACACATTTACTCACAGTCTCATTCACATGCCACTCTCACATTCACTTCCCCAACATCACAGTCAATCCCCTACTGCTACCCTCACTCCAACATTGTCACCAGCACTCAGAGAGCATAGAACAGTGAACATTAAAGCGCAGTACAGATACTTTGTCCTTGATGTTGCGCAGACCCGTGAAAACAGCCTAAAATCCATTTAACCTACATTATTCCTTTTTTCACCATGTGTCTATCCAATAGCGAAAGTGAGAACTGCTGATGGTGGAGAGGAGAGTTGATAGCTTGGTGCTGGAAACACACAGCAGTTCAAAAAACAGCCGAGGAGCAGGAATCTGATGAAGGGTTTTTGCCCAGAATGTTGATTTTCCTGCTTCTTTGATGTTGCCTGACCTGCTCTACGCTTCTTGCACTACACCTTCGACTCATATGTATATCCAATGACCATTTAAATGCCTTTATTGTTTGCGAGTCTTGCAGACAGCCCTGACCATATCCCTTATACTCTCCGAGTAAAGAAACTACTTCTGACATCTGTCCTAAATGTATCACCCCTCAATTAAAACCTATGGCATCTCGTGTTCGCCATCATGATCCGAGAAAATAGGCTCGCATTGTCCACCCTATCGAACATTCTGATTATCTTTTTGGTTCAGTTAGGTCACCTCTCAACCTTTGTCTCTCTAACGAAAACAGCCCAAAGTCCCTCGGCCTTTCCCTGAAAGACCTTTTCTCTACGCCCGGGAACATCTAATAATTCCTCTCTGAACAATTTCCAAAGTTTCCACATATTTCCTACAATGTATTGATCAGAACTGTATGCAATACTCCAAGTGCGGCCAGACCAGAGATTTTTACAGCTGCAGCTTGACCTCATAGCTGCGAAACACAATCATTTTACTAATAAATGCGAACACACGGTATGCCTTTGGAATAACTGGATGGACCTGGATGGCAGCTTTCAGGGATCTACATACATTGACACTGAGATCTCTCTGTTCATCAGCACTACCATAAATCTTATCATTTTCTCAGGATTCTGCATTCCTGTTACTCTTTCCAAAGTCGATCACGTCATACTTATCCGCACTAAACTCCATTTGCCACGTCTTAGCGCAGCTACGCAGCTGATCGACGTCCCTCCGTATCCTGCAGCATCCTTTACCGCTTTCCACCACTCTACCAACCTTGCTGTCATTGGCAAATTTATTAACCCATCCTTCTAAGCTCTCAACCAGGTAATTTATAAAAATAACAAGCAGCAGTGGCCGCAAAACGGATCCACTGGTGACTGAACTCCAGGAAGTGCATTTCCCATCCACCACCGCTCTCTATCTTCTTTCAGCTCGCCAATTCCTGATCCAGGACACTAAAATACCCTCACTCTCATGTTTCGCTAATTTTTGCAAACGCCCAACGTGGGGCAACTTACCAAGCACCTTACTGAAATCAATATGCACCACATGAACAGCTTTGCCCTCATCCACCTGTTTTGGCGCCGACTCAAATAACTCATTGAGGTTTGTGAAGCATGAAATGCCCTTCAGAAAACCGTGTTGACAATCTCTACTAAAATTACTACTTTCTATATAAGTGCAAATCCTATCCCTTAACCTTATCAAATACCTTATCTTCAACAGAAGTAAGGCTCACTGCTTTCTAATTGCCAACATTTTCCATACTCCCATTCTTGAACCAGGGAACAACGTTTGCTGTACCCCGTTTCTAACACTATTCTGTAGAAAATGACGACATAAACAGAAAAATCCGAAGACTCTTCAATGTCTTCTGTGGCTTGCCAGATAATCATAGATTAAATTCCATCTGGCCCAGGAGACATACATATTTTCACACTTTCCAGAATAGCTAACACGTCCTCCGAGTGACCTCAATCCCATGTAGTCTAGTAGCCTCTATCCCAGTATTTTATTCAACAAATTGTCTTTTTCCATGTGGATACTGACAAAAAGCATTCATTTAGCACTTCTACTATTTCCTCTGACTCCATGCAAAATTTCCCACTGCTATCCTTGATTGGCAGTAATCTTATACGAGTCATACGTTTATTCCTGAAATGCCTATAGTAAGCCTGATGGCTTTCCTTGACCTATCCGCCAAGAACCTTTCATGTCTCCTCATGGATCTTCTTACTTTCCACCTTTAATTTCTAACCTGTAGCTCTCAACCCGCCCGAACTGGGCCTCCACATCTCATCCTATCATAAGCTTTCTGCTTCTTCTTGACAAGAACATCAACTTCTTTAGTAAACCACGTGTCCATGACCTCACTCCCTCAGTAACACTCACGCCCTCACTGTCTCATTTAATCTGTCATTTTGATCCTGTCTATCTCGCACTCACTCAAAGTCTCATTCACACGGCACTCTGATATTCACTTCCCCACGCTCACAAACACGCCCCCAGTTACACATTCGTTCCCTCAGTCTCAATCATTCATTCGCAGTCTCACTATCCCTCACGGTAATGCTGACTACGTCACACTCATTCCCTTACAGTCACACTCAATCCCTCACTGTCACACCGACACTTTCCTGTCACACACGATCCTTCCCAGTCTCACTCAATTCCACTTTATCATAACGACTCCTCACGATCCTACTCATTACCTCACAGTCACTCCGACTCCCTTACACACTCATTCCCTCACGGTCATACTAACACACCCACAGTCACACATCAGTGCTGAGAGCCTCACTCACAGCCTCATAGCCACATTGACACCTTCACAGCCTTCCTCATTGTCCAGCCGAGTCCTTCACTTTCGAGCTAACGCCCCGTCAAACTGACTCCCTCACACTCACTCCGTCACTGTTTTGCATAACAATGGCGGGTGAACCCATTCCCACTCTGTTCCTCCAGCAACGGCCTGTGCATTCATCCTCGTTGTCTTTTCTCCACACCGGCCTGTGAACTAATCACCATTCTGTTTCCCGAGGCACAGACCAGAGTACCATCCCTACTCTTCTCCTAAAGTAACAAACGGTATTCCCATGGAATCGGTTCCATTCGCAACGACCTGTTATTCCACCCAAGCTCTTTTGCCCTAGTAACAGACTATGCAATCACCTCCCTTCACATCCAAGCACTGACAGTGCATTCACGCCCAATGTGTTCCCTCGCAAAGGTATTTGTCTCAAAATCCATACTGTTAGTCATGAAAAGAACTCAACATCTGCATCAGTTGTGTTCCACTCGCGGAAGACCATGTTCTCACACCTATTTGCGCCCCTATCAACAGAAGGTGAAAGATGATTCGAGGATTCGTGGTTTGAAGAAAGTCACAGTGAAAAAGGTAGATAAAATTGGGGGGAGGATGGAGAGAGAGACGGAGCACGTGAGAGAGGGAGAAAGGGAGAATGGGAGAAACCTATATGGTGTGGGAGGGATGGATGAATTCAGGTGAAGGCATATCCTAGTGGGTGACCCAGAAGTGAATTTAAACGCATTTCTGAGCTCTCCCCCCGACTCCTCCGCTTCTGTGAGGACCAGGACTTGGGGCCCGGTCTGTCGCTTTCCGGCTCAACTTGTCCAATGCAACGACAAACAACAGTATAGTTCACTCTGCTGCTTGGTATCTTTAATGAACAATTTCTTAATTATAAATGGATGCCATAGATACAGTCTTTGTAATGGTGCCTTTTCTCAATGGCTTCTGAGTTGCGAGAAACATCGAAATGTGCCCTGTGGGTTTCGGTTGGGGAAAAATAGCACTACTTTCAGTCTGCTACCATAGCGAGTGGTTGTTTCATTGTTGTAACATTCGAATAAAATGAGAAAATAGTGAATACATTGACGAATGAATGATTCAGATTGATTGATGTATTTGGGTAAATGGATATTTCAGCACATTCTTCAGCTTTTGTCTGAACCTCGTTTGGGTAACGACATAAATCACGGTGTTTGTGCAGCAACTCAGGAGCTGCAGCATGAAGGACAATTCCTGCATAAAGGGAGGTAGATTCATAGAGTCATAGCCCAACCACCACATCCGGTTCCATGTAGAATATACAATTAACGTTGACCATAACAGGGTAAAAATGGCGGAGATAACAAATAGTAAAATAATGGATTTTTTTTCGATTTCGCATTTCTGTGTCACATTGAACGTCTTCACTGGTGTGAGCCCGGAGTCTTCTGCGGGCTCTGCTGGTCCCTATAATGTGTCTGACTGTGAAAGCATTGAGTAACAGGATCAGGAGAAATGGGAGAGTTGGATTGATAATGTGGTGGAGGATCTCGACTGTGACCCAGACGCGGGAGTTATAAACAGTGACTGTTACTTCACAAAACCAAGGGGAGTTGTACAGCCAATACTGAGCTGTGAGCATAAAATACCAGAAAATGTTATTCAAACAACTTAACACTGTCACTGTTCCCAGAACCACAGTTGCCGTTTTCTCGCTGCAGTATTTAATTTTCAGCTTTTGGCAACAAATGGCCACAAACCGATCAAAGGTGAAAGTAACGGTGAAGCAGACAGAACAGTCAGTGGCTGCATAAAGCAAGACGGCGTGGATATTACACAGGAGAATGTACCATAGGAAACCAAAGTGTTCAGTATAAAAAATGGGAATGTCTCTCAATATCAGGTCGAGGATAATGACCAGAATATCCCACACTGCCATGGCCCCCAGGTAACGACTGACACATGGAGACAATCCACAATCTTTCCAAAGCAGGACAAAGATCGTCACTGCGTTAACTGTGAGGAAGGAAAACAAACAAATTACACATCAAACTGGAGGCAAAGTATACCGTTTGATGAAGGAAACCGCGAGGTTTTCAAATGTATCACTGCATTCCCAGAATATTTGAAATAATTGGAGCTGAAATAACAAATAGTATGTTCTGGATTACTTCCAGAAATACGAAAAAAACATAAGAAGTCTTCCCTCCAAATCACATAGAGCCACATCTTTAAGAAGAAATGGTTTCCAGAACATTCGATCACTTGGGAGCAGATACCACTTTCTTTCCAGCTCCTAATACGTAGGAAGAAAACATTGCCATTGTGAAGGATTCTCTCCCAGCTCCTTGAAGACAAGAGGGGAATGGAAATTTCTGTCTTTTAGTCTCAATTGTGGTCTATCCTCTGTCGTGAAGAAATGTAAACCGAGGGAAAACGTATTCATGCTTTCAAATGCCTGAGGGGACTTCTACCTGGAACTTGATCTCTTCCCTCTTGATCGTATCTTTTGTTCAAATTACTGACGTCCGATCGTAAACAAATAATTTCAGTTCTAGCATGCTTCAAGAATTCTCATTTACGGAATGTTCTGCAGAATGTCAGTTGTAATTTTTCCAGTAAATGTCAGTTTCAAATGTTCTGGAGATCTTCGGTTGTAGAATGTTCTGCGAAATGCTGGTGAGGGAATGTTCTGGGGAATGCCGGATCGAGAATGTTGCAGGTAATGTCAATTATGGAATGTATAAGGGAATACCGGTTGGAGACTTTTCAGGAGTATATCGGTTTCAGAATGTTCCAGGTAATTTCATGTGATAATGTTCTGAGAAATGGAGGTTTTGGAATGTCGGTCATAGAATGTTCCAGGAATGCCGGTTGGAGAATGTTCCAGGGAAAGTCTGTTATGGTATATTCAAGTGAGGCCCGCTATGGAATGTCCTGGTGAAGTTCGGTTGTACAATGTTCTTGGAAATATCAGTTATGGATTATTCCGTTTGGAGAATGTCCTGGGAATGACTGTCATAGAATATTTCAGAGTACGTCTAATACAGAATATTCTGGGGAATGTAGGTTACAGAATAATCTGAAGAACGTTGCTAATAGAATGATCCAGAAATAATAAGTTAAGAAATGTGTCGGAGAGTCTCAGATGCAAAATGTTGGGGGGAATGTCGGGGATACAATGGTCCAGTGAATGGAAGGGACAGAATGAGCCAAAGGATGTCAGTTACTGAAAGATTAGGAGAATGCCGTTAAAGAATCATCTAAAGAACGTGAGTAAAAGAACATTCCACAGAATGTCGGTAAGGGAATGTTCTGGACAATGCCATTGACAGAAAGTTCCAGGGAACGTCGTTGTGGAATGTGTTAGATTCATAAATATCCACTTCGCAAAGGGTCTTTTGTCCATGAAGTTTGGTGAGGTCAACGCCGCTTCGCCGAAAGAAATCTTTGCTGAAACACGACTCAACTGGTACTCTGTACTCCAACCATACAGAGTAAGGCAATGCTTTGATCATTTGATGTCAGATCCGTTTTTGTGATCATACAATGTTACCTCGAAATCAGAGATCTTCCCCACCTCCTGTTCAGTTTTGAGTAAACACTCGCAGGTGTAAAATGTCCTGGATATTATGTTCCCTGTAGACATGTTTCTCTAATGTCATTTAATACAATGTATGCATTGAGTGACTCAATCATTTCAGAGAAGAGAGCAAACACTCCGATACACTGCTTTTCATTCAGCTTTATGAACTATTATTACCTGCTCCATTGTCATTTTTATTCTTAATTTTGTCTGTTCAGAAAACAGTCTGACGTCATCGAACTCACCGGATCAGACCAAATGAGTAATGCGTCATGAAACACCATCGCCATTCCTGGGTTTCTTCTATCCCACTGGGAGGACAGTCCCACCACAATTAGTGGCACCGGGCAGACAGTACAGAAAGTAATTATCTTGCAATTTCCCACCATTGATTCCAGAACACAAGAAATTTCATGGTAACCGGTCAAAGATGGTCCAAAAAATATCCTGATGATGGACAACTACTGCATTCTGCACCATCTCTCAGCGATATCTCAGTTTTCCTTGATTTTGAAAACAAATCTGAGGAAGCATTGAGGGTGGCATGAACATAGAAAGTAAACCTTGTGTGTTATTTCATGTCTCTTACCGAGTGGGTCTCCTTAGGTCCACGCCTGAGAGAGCACGGTAACGCCTCTAATACAACACATCCAGACTATGGGAAGTGACATTTCGGGTAATATCCCTTCATCTGGAATAGGGGCAGGAAGCCTCCAGGGTGGAGAGATAAATGGGGTAGGATGGGGGTTGGGGCAGGGAAGAAAGTCGCAAAGCGTACAATGGGTGAATGGGGTGGGGATGGAGATGATAGGTCATAGATGAAGGTGGGAGAAGGTAGCAAGGACTACAATAGGTGAATGAGGTGTGGATCGAAGTGATAGGTCAGAGGGAAGGGTGGAGTGGATACTTGGGAAGAGATTGGAAGGTAGAACAGGTCATGTGAACTGTGCTGAGCTGGAAGGTTGGAACTGAGGTAAGGTGGGGGAGGGGAAATGAGGGAATTTGTGAAGTATACATTGATGCCCTGGGATTGAAGTATTCCAAGACAGAAGATGAGCCGTTCTTCCTGCAGGCGTCGGGTGGTGGGGGTGAGGCGGTGGAGGAAGACCAGGACCTGCATGTCCTCGGCAGAGTGGGAAAGGGACTTATCATGTTGGGCCACGTGGCGGTGGGATTGATGAGTGCTGCTGGCCCGGAGATGTTCCATGAAACGCTCTGCGAGGAGGCGTCCAGTCACCCCAATGTAGAGGAGACCGCATCAGGATCAACACATACAATAAATGACATTGGTGCATGTGCAGGTAACATGTTGATGTGTGTGGAAGGCTCCTTTGGGGCCTTAGATGGCAATGAGGAAGAAGGTACGGACACAAGTTTGCAATGTCTGCGGTGGCAGGGGAAGGTGCCTGGATGGGACGGCGGGTTGTTGGGTGGCGTGGACCTGACCAGGTAGTCACGGAGGGAACGGTCTTTGCGGAAGGCGGAAAGGGGTGAGGAGGTCAATATATCCCTGGTGCTGCGGTCCGTTTGGAGGTGGCGGAAATGTCACTAGACGATACGGTTAATGCGAAAGTTGGTTGGGTGGAAAGTGAGGACGGGGGTTCTCTCCTTGTTACGGTTGAAGGGGTGGGGTTTGAGGGCGGTGTGCGGGATGTGGATGAGATGCATTGGAGGGCATCTTCAACCACGTGTGAATGGAAATTACGATGTCGAAACAAGGCCATCTGAAGTGTTCTGTGGTGGCACTGGTCCCCATGAGAGCAGATACAGTGGAAGCGAAAGAATTGGGAATACGGGATGGCATTTTTCAAAGAGCTAAATTGGGAAGAGGTAGAATCCAGGTCGCTGTGGGAGTCGGTGGGTTTGTAAAAAAAAAGTCAGTGTCAATCGGTCGTCATTATTGGAGATGGAGAGGTCCAGAAATGAGAGAAAGGCGTCAGCAAAGGTCTCGGTGAATTTAAGGTCTGGGTGGAATCTGTTGGTGAAATTGATGAATTGCTCTACCTCCTCGCGCGAGCACGAGGTGGTGCCGATGCAGTCATCACTGTAGAGGAGTAAGATATGGGGAGTGGTGCCAATGCGACTACTGAAGATGGACTGTTCTACGTAGCCAACAAAGAGACAGGCATAGCTTGGCCCAAACGGGTGTCCATGGCTATCCCTTGGGTCTGGAGGAAGTGGGAGGATTTGAAGCAGAAGTTATTAAGAGTGAGGACCAGTATGGCAAACGAATGAGAGTGCCAGTGAAAGGGTACTGCTGGGGACGTCGGGAGAGGAAGAAACGGAGGGCTCACAGGCCCTAGTCATGGCGGATGGAGGTGTAGAGGGATTGGATGTCTTTGGTGAAGATGATGCATTGGGATGGGGAAACGGGAGTCTTGGAGGAGCAGGAGGGCATGGGTGATGCTTCGAAAGTATGTGGGGAGTTCTTGGACTCGGGGGGATAGAACAGCATCGAGGTAGGTGTAGATGAGTAAGGTGGGGCAGAAGCAGGATGAGAGAATGGGTTGTCCAGGGTGGTCAGGCTTGTGGATCTTGGGAAGGCGGTAGAATCGGGTGGTGCGCCGTTCCCGGACTACGAGGTTGGAAACTGTGGGTGGGAGATCCCCTGAAGTGATGAGGTTCTGTATGGTCTGGGAGATGAGGTTTGGTCATGGTTGTGGGGTCTTGGTCGGGGGGTGTTCGGAGCAGTTGTCTATGAGTTGTAATCTGGCTTCCCCAGTGTAGAGGTCAGTGCGCCAAATTACCACCGCACCCACTTTATCTGCTGTTTTGAAGATGAGGTAGGGATTGGAGCCGAGGGAGTCGAGGGTATCTCGTTGTGAGGGTGAGAGGTCGTAATGGGGAGGTGGGTAGACAGATTAAGGCGGTTAATGTCTCGACGGGAATTGAAAATGAGGAAATAGAGGGCGGGTACTAGACCAGCGTGGGAGGAGGGAGTGTGGAGCAGGTGGATGGAGTATTTTGGAGGCGAGTGAAAGTGTCCTCAGAAAGTAGGTGTGAGTCCTGATATAAATATTAAGCTCACAAGCGGAGGCAGTGGAAGAATTGTTCGACGTCACGATGCATATTAAATTCATTGATGCATGGCCGGACCGGGATAAATGTAAGGTCTTTGCTGAGGGCTGATCTTTCGTCCTCAGTGAGCAAATAAAGTGGTTACAGTGTAAGTTTAGTACACTGACCACTACCGAACTGAAGCCCGTCGCCAACTCGTAGACATCTCCTCCTGCTGTCCTCTCGACCATGATCCCATCCCCCATCACGAAACCATCATTTCGCAGACTATAAAGAAGCAAATCACCTCAGGATATCTGCCACCCATCGCTTCTAACCGCGAAGTCTGGGAACCCCGCAACGCCCGATCCTTCCTCTTTCCCAAGATCCACAATCCTGACAAACCCAGCCCACCCATTGTCTCAGCCTACTTCTGCCCCACCGCACTCATCTCCACTTAACTCAATACTGTCCTAAACCCCATAGTCCCCACATACGTTCGAGAGACCACTTACGCCATCCACATCGTCCAAGACTTCCATATGGTCCTCAGCTATGGCTGTCTCTTTGTCGGTTACGCAGAACGGTCCATCTTCCATGTTTCACTGGCACCACTCACCACCTCTTCCTCCGCTACATTGATGACTGCATCAGCGCCACATGGTGCTGCCGCGAGGTTGCTGAGCAATTCATCAACTTAACCAACGCATTCCATTCCCTTAAACTCACCTGGACCATCCCTGGCACATCCCTCCCCTTCCTGGACCTCCCCGTCTCCATTAATGACGACCGACTTGACACTAAAATTTTTTTACAAGCCCACCGACTCCCACAGCTACCTGGATTACATCTCTTCCTACCCTACCTCCTGAAAAATTGCCATCTAATATTCCCAATTCCCTGCCTCCATCGGATCTGCTCCCAGGAGGACCAGTGCCACCACAGAACACTCCAGATGGCCTTCTTTCGACATCGTAATTTCCATTCACACGTGGTTGAAGATGCCCTCCAATGCATCTCATCCACATTCCGCACCTCCGCCCTCAAACTCCACCCCTCCAATCGTAACAAGGACAGAACGCCTAGGTCCTCACATTCCACCTAACCAACTTTCGCATTAACCATATCATCCACCAACATTTCCGCCACACCCAAACGGACCCCACCACCAGAGGTATATTTCCCTCCCCACCCCTTTCCGCAAAGACGATCCCAAAGTGGCTACCAGGTCAGGTCCACGCCCCCAACAACTCACGCTCTCGTCCTGGCACCTTACCACACCTCCGCAGGACTTGCAAACTCAACGCCCACACCTCCGCACCCACCACTATCCAAATCCATCAAAGTTTAACCTGCAAATTCACCAATGACATGTATTGTATCCGTTGCTCCCGATGCGGTCTCCTCTACATTGTGGAGACTAGACGACTCCTTGCAGAGCGTTTCAGGGGACAACTTCCGGTTGACACGCACCAATCAACCCCAACGCCCCGTGGCCCAATATTTCAAATCCCCCTCCCACTCTGCCGAGACATGCAGGTCCTGTGCCTCCTCCACCGCAGCTTCCTCACCACCCGACACTTGGAGGAAGAACGCCTTATCTTCCACCTCGGAACACTTCAAATCCAGGGTATCAATGTGGAATTCACCAGTTTCCTCATTTCCCCTCCCCCACCTTACCTCATTTCCAACCTTCCAGCTCAGCAGTGTCCTCATGACCTGCCCCAACTGCCAATCTCCCTTCCAACCTATGTACTCCATCCTCCCCTCTGACCTATAAACTCCATCCTCAACCCCATTCACCTATTGCACACTTTGCTGCCTTCCTCCACCCACCTCTCTGACGTATCACGTCCATCACCATCCCTACTCACCCATTGTACTCTTTGCTACCTTCTACCCAGCCCTCCCACACCCTCACAATTTATCGCTCCACTGTGGAGGCTTCCTGCCACTATTCCTGATGAGGGGCTTTTGTTCGAAATGTCGATTTTTCTGCTCCTCAGATGCTTCCTGACATGCTGTGCTTTTCCAGCCCCTCTCTGATCTAAGCTCTGGTTTCCAGCATCTGCAGTCCTCAATTTTTCCTAGACTATGGGAAGTGATGACTAAACCAACAAGAGGGAAGCAATCTCACCTATTTACTTGTCACCATTGTACCTGTCCCAAACAGTATCTTTTGGGGCACGCACCACGCAGTCCTGACAGTGGGAAGATCTCGGCTTCATATGAAAGATTAGTCTTTATTAGTTTGATATAAGTAATTGATTACAGTGACGTGGTGTCCTGTGCAGTGTCCTCAATTGTTTTTATCCAATATCAAAGGTGCTCAGAAATGTAAAAAATGTGTTCGATCTAAATTGACGCTAAGACAGATAGGACTCTAAGTTACCCCGGAGATGGAGAGCTCTGAATGGATGATCAATGGACAATCTGGTAGCTGGACTATGACACGGATAAATGTAAACCCGTACAATCTGGTAGCTGGACTATGACACGGATAAATGTAAACCCGTAAATGTTTCATGACGAACAGAATGCAATTACTGAAATGGAGAGTATCATAAGATCTAGTGGCACAGTGTGTACTGGAGTGTTCACTCTGTCCCGTAAAACGTGTGGGAACTGTTGCTCCATCTCCCTCATGGTCCACGCCATGACATTCCTAGTATTCCCAAGGCTCTCACTACGCATGGAATATTTGGGGTGGTAAGCGGTGGAGATTGGTGAGAGTGATGGTGTTTTGAGCCACGGACCATTGGGGTAATCTATATACAGGAAACTATCATTTTTTTCTGCGTGGAGACACGAAGACGATGGGAATAGCTGATTGCTACCGACTGAAAAAGTTGTGGCTGCTGGCACAACCGTAGGTATTTACCAACGGGATGAATACTGACACACTGCAAAATTATTGAATAGCAAGAGTGCGTTCAACCATCAGAGTAATAAAGACATGCCAACTCGGCTCAAATGACTAGCTTCTAAAATACTCAAGGTAAAATAATAACATCAGCCCAGACACCATAAAACTAGATGAGATAACTGTTAAACATTGAACACTCTGCAGATATCGAGCGAGTATAATGCTCAGTCCATCAGAGTAATCTGTCTCGGCTGGAGCAAGGTGCAGACTACTTCAATGCATTGAGGTATAAACCTGGACTAAAACACAGCACACCAAGCTGCGTAGACCACTCCAAGCAAATGAACTATAAACATGGACGAGGTACCTGTCCAGTTTGGGGAGCTGAGCAGTGAAGACAGTGAACTGATCTGTAAACAGCAGAAGTTACCAACCCAGTATATAATGCTTTACCGACGCCCTCCGCCCCTCTCACACCCAACCGCATTGCTCGGTGACACTGTTTGTTCATTGCACTGCCTGAGGAAAATTGCAGCATATTCTGGAAATGACAGGATGTGCCGCTCGCATTCATTTCCAGCTTCATATCTTGATTGTGCTATGACAAAGGGGGCTGTGCTGTGACAATATCTGGCAGAGAGAGATGTGGGGAGAATCAGTTAAAAAAGTAACAAAGAACAAAGCCTTAGACTATCCAGATCTTCCATCGAGACATGTCGCTTATATTCTCAGGATCTTTCTCATAATGATCCCTATATATCTCGCTTGAACATCATAGAACTCATTCGACAGCACCTTCCCCATCAGCCGAACATAGGGAATCTTATCAAACGCCTTACGGAGGTCCATCTGTTGCCATTTTCTCTTCAATCAACGTTTTCACTTCCTCAAAGAATTCTATTATTTTAGGAACACATGAATGTTCCAGCAGGAAAAACATGTTTACTATCAGTGATAAGCCCATTTTCATCTAAATGGGAATAGGTAATATCCCTCAGTATCTTCTCCAGCGTTTCGCTTAGAGAAGTTTGTGCAATAGACAAAAAGGGTTTGTCCCAAACAATATCTTTTGGGGCACGCACCGCGCAGTCCTGACAGCTGGGAAGATCTCGGCTTCATATGAAAGATTAGTCTTTATTAGTTTGATATAAGTAATTGATTACAGTGACATGGTGTCCTGTGCAGTGTCCTCAATTATTTTTATCCTATATCAAAGGTGTTCAGAAATGTAAAAAATGTGTTCGATCTAAATTGACACTAAGACAGATAGGACTCTAAGTTACCCCGGAGATGGAGAGCCTCTGAATGGATGATCAATGGACAATCTGGTAGCTGGACTATGACACGGATAAATGTAAACCCGTAAATGTTTCATGACGAACAGAATGCAATTACTGAAATGGAGAGTATTATAGGATCTAGTGGCACAGTGTGTACTGGAGTGTTCACTTTGTCCCGTAAAACGTGTGGGAACTGTTGCTCCATTTCATCATGGTCCACACCATGACATTCCTAGTATTCCCAAGGTTCTCACTACGCATGGAATATTTGGGGTGGTTAGCGGTGGAGATTGGTGAGAGTGATGGTGTTTTGAGCCACGGATCATTGGGGTAATCTATATACAGGAAACTATCATTTTTTGCTTCGTGGAGACACGAAGACGATGGGAATAGCTGATTGCTACCGACTGAAAAAGTTGTGACTGCTGGCACAACAGTCGGTATTTACCAGCGGGATGAATACTGACACACTGCAAAATTAATGAATAGCAAGAGTGCGTTCAACCATCAGAGTAATAAAGACATGCCAACTTGGCTCAAATGACTAGCTTCTAAAATACTCAAGGTGAAATAATAACATCAGCCCAGACACCATAAAGCTAGATGAGATAACATTGAACACTCTGCAGATATCGAGCGAGTATAATGCTCAGTCCATCAGAGTAATCTGTCTAGGCTGGAGCAAGGTGCAGACTACTTCAATGCATTGAGGTATAAACCTGGACTAAAACACAGCACACCAAGCTGCGTAGACCACTCCAAGCAATTGAACTATAAACATGGACGAGGTACCTGTCCAGTTTGGGGAGCTGAGCAGCGAAGACAGTGAACTGATCTGTAAACAGCAGAAGTTACCAACCCAGTATATAATGCTTTACCGACGCCCTCCGCCCCTCTCAGACCCAACCGCATTGCTCGGTGACACTGTTTGTTCATTGCACTGCCTGAGGAAAATTGCAGCATATTCTGGAAATGACAGGATGTGCCGCTCGCATTCATTTCCAGCTTCATATCTTGATTGTGCTATGACAAAGGGGGCTGTGCTGTGGCAATATCTGGCAGAGAGAGATGTGGGGAGAATCAGTTAAAAAAGTAACAAAGAACAAAGCCTTAGACTATCCAGATCTTCCATCGAGACATGTCGCTTATATTCTCAGGATCTTTCTCATAATGATCCCTATATATCTCGCTTGAACATCATAGAACTCATTCGACAGCACCTTCCCCATCAGCCGAACATAGGGAATCTTATCAAACGCCTTACGGAGGTCCATCTGTTGCCATTTTCTCTTCAATCAACGTTTTCACTTCCTCAAAGAATTCTATTATTTTAGGAACACATGAATGTTCCAGCAGGAAAAACATGTTTACTATCAGTGATAAGCCCATTTTCATCTAAATGGGAATAGGTAATATCCCTCAGTATCTTCTCCAGCGTTTCGCTTAGAGAAGTTTGTGCAATAGACAAAAAGGGTTAGGTTCAGAGAAAATGTCAAAGACGGATACACTTCCATGTTTAACAATAACAAACTGAAACTATTGCAGTAGCATTTTCAACTCAGAACACCATTTCCTGCAGTTTGAGGGTAATGGCATTTTGTGTGAGTTCTGATGTCGTGGAGAGTTTGTTCTGCAGCTTTTTAAACGGAAAGTGTGGTTAGCACAGTCTTTCATTAATTTGGCTCGTTGTCATTTTCATTGACTGTGACAGAGGCTTCATCTGCATGAGGCCGATCTAGTTTTCTGGCGCTATCTTTCGATCTCATATCAATAGCTACCTATCCATCCTCATGGCGGCCCGCTGCTTTAATGCTAGCCGGACTCTCCCACCACGCATGGCTGTCAGTAGTCGCTATTGTCCGGATTCATCGGATATTCTCTGATTGCTTGTGATGGTGCCTTGTTTGAAAGCACAATTGACGACAGTTGAACTTTTCATTTCAAACTTGCCCTGCACGTTTTACTCGAACAGGGCAGAAAAGTGACAGTTACATCTCAGTTTGTCGACAGCAGTACTCAGGCCCTGGTGGATGAGCTAGTACACAGGAGGAACTTTCTTTTCCCAGAGGAGGCCATATCACCAGCAACACCAAGCAAGATCTGTGTTCACTTGCCAGCTCAGAGCAATATCTGCAGTTTGAAGAAATGTCCAGAAAAACAGGACAAGCAACAATAACCTTCCACGCTCTGTCACAATATACTCTCTGCTCCCTCATATTTACTGCACATCTGTTATTCCAGTAACCCCCGAAAAAAGCCTAATGCTCCATTACCTTCACTGCTGCCTGAAGCACCTTCACTCTATCGCGTGCAGAATAACCTGAAAGTTTAAAGAAGGTTCCACAGAATATCAATGATAGAATGTTCTGGAGAATGCCACTGTCTGGATGATGTTGACTATAAAATGTTTCAGATAATGTTCCAAACAATTCCCACGTTCATGAAAATTTAAATCTCACAGTGAGAAGAGTTTTGCTTTGTTTTTTCGATTCACATGCGATTAACGTGCACCATGAGGTCATTCAGCCCTTCAAACTTATTTCACCATTCAGTGAGATCGGGGCTAATCGAATTGTGTCTCAAGGTACATGTTACAGGAACTTTCAGTCAATCAACACTCCAGATTCCAATCATTCACCAAACGAAATGAGAGCACTTTTCATGTCGGTTTTTTATTCAAGCATGTTTTCTTCACCAATTTCTGACAAAGGTAAAACTCTCCAAGTAGTGCATTCCATCAGCTTTATATTTTTATACAATGGTTAGCACACTCACACCAGCCAAAAAATGCTCACTTATTTCAGATTTATTCGGATTCAATCATAATTCACATTTCTTTTTATTTTAAGTTTCTTCCTTATGACATTCAGCTCATTATCATTGTCTCATTGTAAAACAATTTATAGCAGAACTGTTTTGCACTGAGCTATTATCCTGAACCGTTCCCTTTTTTGTAGCATCTCCAAAAGTTTCTATTGTCTTTTGCATTTGACTATTTCTGTCTATCACGGTTGCATAATCTCCCACTCAATTGGCTGGACGGCCATTTTGTGATGCAGAGGGAGACTAAGAGCGTCGGTTCAATTCCCCCACTGACAGATGTCACCGCGAGGGCTAGGTTTCTCAATCTGACCGCTCCTCTGTAGTGCTGATCCTCAGTTTGATCCTTTATTTCTCTCTCGTTCCCTCTCTAATGAGAGAGGACCCCATGGTCCTCTGTCTACATTTTGGATTTATTCGATAACCGCTATAATTTTACAATTTTCTCTGCATTAGCATTTTTTTTCGATTGTATTCCTGGTGTTCTGATCATCCACAGTTCTGATCATTGTAGACCAGGCATTTTCCCAAACTGCATATTGCTTCCTATTCCCTGATAATACTTAACACTACATCAACCGATCTGCCTATGGGCAAACATATTCAATGTCTCTCCCTCCAATGCTCTCTGGGAAAGAGATTTCGAAAGTCTCACAGCATTCTGAGAAAAGACGATGAATCTTCTCATTTGTTTAATAAATTGAAGATTTCCTTTTTTAAAGTTACTTTGATTATACCCGCTAACTGTACTTCAAATCAACATTGTAGGGAGAGAATACTGCTACAGCTGTATGCACTCTGACTAAGAACACATCTGGAAGGTTCTGTTTGAAGGCTCATTTTGTTGTCTTTCCTGATAAAGGATGTAATTAGCTCGAGTGGAGTTCATAGATGTTTCACTTCTTTTATTACTTGAATGGAAGTTTTATATTATGAAGGCAAAAGCGATTCCCCTTTGAATGACAGGTGATCTTACTGAGCCATCAACCATTTTCAGGTAAATGAATCAAGTAGAAACCCAGTGGGTGCTTGCATTGTCAAAACTTGTTGTCATTTTCCTTGAATCGCTACAGCGTGGACTTAGTCAATTCTGTCCATCGAGACCTCATCGACTCTCCGAACAAATTCCCATCTCGGTTCATGCCTCGACTGTGTCTTGTATTTTTCAGAAATATCACCTCTCAATCATTTCAGCTACATTGAATAATCGCCTAACCATCGCAGACTTTTTTTGATCAGTCAACATCTTTATCTGCAGGAACCAGTCCAATGAAGCAAGATATTTACTTGATGCACCAGCATATTAACTTTCCGTTTTATACATAGGATCACCCCGATCACTTTGAACTGCATTTTGTTTCGGGAATCCGCTCCATTAAATAATAGCCTTGTGTTTTTTCTCTGTGACCAATCATTTTAAGTATTCACTGATTTTACCTCTGCATTTTGTTTTGGGAATCCGCTCCATTAAATAATAGCCTTGTGTTTTTTTCTCTGTGACCAATCATTTTAAGTATTCACTGATTTTACCTATGTTCTCTTTCAGATTCCTTACGTCCGAGCGCTGGCCAAAACAATTTCTACTACTTTAAATTCTTCAGTTTGTGATTGAATACTTTCTATGACAGCCTCTGTGATAAACAAGAGGTTCATCTTCTTTTCTTTGAACAGAAACAACCATTTTTGGGAGTTATGAAAACTCCCCTTATGTCTGTACAATTGAACATCAAATGACTTCCACCACATCGATTTTCACATGCGGCTTTATAACACACATCAGACAAAAAGCTGCAATCTGGACGCCAGGTCCTTGTCAATTACTCTTTTGGGGATTCCAATTATGGTTAATCATATGATCACCTGAGAGTGACTCCGTCCGCCCAAGTTCTCGATTTCAATCACATTCCAGTGAGAAGCATCCAACATGATCTCCTTTTCCCTCTATCAAGTGATCGGCAGCTCTAACTGAGATGGACATGATCTTCAGGTGTGAATTATGCATCTCCTGTGATTCACTCCACAACCTTTCCTTCCTTACCGGAATTATCGAGGTCCCCTTGTCCACATTTTCCACTGTGCTTGAAACCAGAAATAATCACTATCCGTTAATTCCACAACCTCCAGCAGGACCGCGCCATCAATCACAGCTGTCAACACTACTCCCTGCTGCCACTACCTCCTATTATCTGCATTTCACAGAGGCCATTCCCTCTGTGACAATCTCCATCACTCCCAATACTTCCACATTCCTGCATGGCACCTTCCCATGAAATTGCATAAGCTAGCGCATGTCCCTTCACCTTTTCACTCCTCACTGTCCAAGACACCAAACACACATTCTGGGTGAATAAGAATTTCAATTGTACTCTTGCAAACTAGCCTATTGCCGTTGCTGTACACAACTGAGCCTCCTTCACATTGGCAAAACCAAACAGAGCCTGATTTGAGGACTACTTCCACTCTGTAGGAATAACCTTGACCTTCTCACTGCTTCCCGTTTCAGTAAGTGACATTCCTCTCATGCTAAAATTTCTTTCCTGGGCTGCTGTATGAAGGTGACATGGATTTAATTTCCACCTCACTAGCAAAATCCTAGCAATTGTCAAAACCATTGAGAATAAAATACATTAATTTAAAGCAAGACCTGCATTTCAGCCGGAACTGAGATACTGCTGCAAGATCTGTTTTAGATTCCTGCTGCACCCGACCATGCCTTTCAAACTGAACGTTTCTCAGTGCATCATATGGGGTGCATGGTGATCTCTTTTAAAGCAAGAGTTGATGAGGTCTGCTTCCTGATCAGTAACTCCTAGTGCTCAAACGTGGAGCACCTCGTTATTTACTCTTCCTCGGACCCAGAACATGCCATCCTCCCGACGACCCATGCGAGTTGACATCCACCATTCTGACAGCAGTCTGTACCACACACCATGTGGAATTGCAAAATAAAATATGAGCCACTACAATGCACTTTATTAGGAATAAGAGGGACGTAGCCAATTATCTAAAAGGAAAAAGAAAATCAGAAATCTGGAGCGTAAAGTGACTTTGGAGTCTTTGTCAAAGATTCTCTTTAGGTAAACTTGCTGGTTGGCATCGTAATTCGGAAGACAGGAATAATCGTATCACTCATTTCGATCGCACTTGAATACAAACGCAATGACGTGCTTCTGTGGATTTACAAGGCTCTGGTAAGAAAACATTTGGAGCAGTGTGAGCAATTTTGGGCTCCATAAAGCAAGAAGGATGTGCTAGCCATGGAGCGGGTACCGGGAGAATTCATGAGAATGATCCCACCATAAAAGGCTTAACATATGAGAAGCATCTGAAGATTCTGAGACTCCACTCAATGGAGATTAGATGGATGAGGAGGGATGTCATTGAAACATAGAGAATGTTGAAAGGCTCGATCAGGGCGGATGTTGGGAACATGTTCCGATTGGTAAGATTGACTGGGACCGAATCGCACAGGCTTTGAGTAAAGGGAAAACTCTTTAGAAACGAGACATGGAAAAACATCATCAGTGAATTTGTGGAATGAACTACCATTCTGTGGAGGTCAGGTCATTGAAAATTTGGAAATCAAAGATAGCTAAGTTTTTTTTTGTTGAAAGGGTATCAACGGTTAGAGGGAGAAAGCAGGAAAATAGAATTAAGAACCTTTCAGAATCGAACAGCGAGGCGCTGGAAAAAAAAAACATCGATCAGGGAGAATAATAGGAGCAGGAGAGTTGATGTTTCGGAGATGAATACTTCATCAGCAATGTGAAGGGCTTATATCCGAAACATTGACTCTCCTCCTTCTCAGATGTAAAGCGACCAACTGTACTTTGCCAGCGCCACGCTTTTCGATTCTGACTTTACAGTATCTGCCGTATTCAATTTCTCCGATTTGCTGAAAGACTTATCAGCCATAATTGAGCGGCCGATGAGCGCAATTTTTGCGCCTATGGACTTACGGTCTTAAACGGACTTGAGATGGAATATCCCGATATTTTAATCATCCTAGGTGTCGACTTCAAACAGGTCAATCACAAGAGGGCACTACCAAAATACCACCAGCACGTCTCGTCTCCCAGAAGGAGGCTGAACATCCTTGAGCTTTGATACACGACTGTGAAAAGTTCCTATTGCTCCAAACCCTGTCGTCTCCTTGGAAAATCAGATTGCAATGCTGTGTTTCTCCTCCCTGCTTACAAGCAAAGTTTAAATTTGAGGATCCACTGCTGAAACTGGTACAGTGCTGGTCTAAGGCAGTGGAATAGTTTCTGCATGATGGCTTGGAAGCTTCAGATTGGTCCATAAGACCATAAGAAAATAAGACATAGAAACAGAAATTTGTCAATTCAGCCCATCTAGTCCACTCCGCCATTCAATCCTGTCTGACAAGTCTCTCAGCTCCATTGTCCCGATTTCTCGCCATAAACCTCATTGCCTTGATAATCAAGAACCAGACTATCTCAGTCTTCAGTCTCCCCAACGACCTGGCTTCCACAAACTTCCATGGCAATGACTTTCATCGATTCACCAATCCCTGACTGAAGAGGTTTATCCCTATCTCCATTATAAAATGTCCCATCTTTATTCTGGACGCTGTCCTCTCGTATCCTAGTTTCTCCTACCAATGGAAAATTCTTCTCAATAGCCAATCTCTCCAGGTTACTCAGTGTTCTGTATGTTTCAGTTAGAGACCTCAATTACTTCGTGTCTTATAGCCATAGAGATGTACAGCATGGAAACAGAACCTTCGGCCCAACCCGTCCATGCCGACCAGATATCCCAATTCAATCTTGTCACACTTGCCAGCATCCAGCCAATATCCCTCCAAACCATTCCTATTCAAATAACCATCTAAATGCCTCTTAAATGTCGCAATTGTACCAGCCTCCAAAACCTCCTCTGGTAGCTCTTTCCATACACGCACCACCCTCTGAATGAAAATGTGACCCCTGAGGACTCTTTTATATTTTTCCCCTCTCATCCTAAACCCATGCCCTCTAGTTCTGGACTCACCAATCCCAGAGAAATGACTTTGCCTATTTATCCGAACCATGCCCCTCATAATTTGTAAACCTCTATAAGTTCACCCTCAGCCTCAGACATACCAAGCGACAACAGGCCCAGCCTGTTCAGCCTCTCCCTATAGCTTAATTCCTCCAAACCTGGTAACATCCTTGTAAATCTCTTCTGAACCCTTTCAAGTTTCTCAAGATCTTTCCGATAGAAAGGAGACCAGAATTGCACACAA
>NC_057717.1:48055177-48075618 GCF_004010195.1 Chiloscyllium plagiosum | reverse complement strand
TCACTCTCATGTTTCGCTAATTTTTGCAAAAGCCCAACGTGGGGCAACTTACCAAGCACCTTACTGAAATCAATATGCACCACATGAACAGCTTTGCCCTCATCCACCTGTTTTGTCGCCGACTCAAATAACTCATTGAGGTTTGTGAAGCACGAAATGCCCTTCAGAAAACCGTGTTGACAATCTCTAATAAAATTACTACTTTCTATATAATTGCAAATCCTATCCTTTAACCTTATCAAATACCTTATCTTCAACAGAAGTAAGGCTCACTGCTTTCTAATTGCCAACATTTCCCATACTCCCATTCTTGAACTGGAAGGTCCATAGATTAAATTCCATCTGGCCCAGGAGACATACATATTTTCACACTTTCCAGAATAGCTAACACGTCCTCCGAGTGACCTCAATCCCATGTAGTCTAGTAGCCTCTATCCCAGTATTTTATTCAACAAATTGTCTTTTTCCAGTGTGGATACTGACAAAAAGCATTCAATTAGCACTTCTACTATTTCCTCTGACTCCACGCAAAATTTCCCACTGCTATCCTTGATTGGCAGTAATCTTATACGAGTCATACATTTATTCCTGAAATGCCTATAGTAACCCTGATGGCTTTCCTTGACCTATCCGCCAAGAACTTCTCATGTCTCCTCATGGATCTTCTTACTTTCCGCCTTTAATTTCTAACCTGTAGCTCTCAACCCGCCCGAACTGAGCCTCCACATCTCATCCTATCATAAGCTTTCTGCTTCTTCTTGACAAGAACATCAACTTCTCTAGTAAACCACGTGTCCATGACCTCACTCCCTCAGTAACACTCACGCCCTCACTGTCTCATTTAATCTGTCATTTTGATCCTGTCTATCTCGCAATCACTCAATCAAGTCTTATTCACACTGCACTCTGATATTGACTTCCCCACGCTCACAAACACACCTCCAGTTACGCACTCGTTCCCTCAGTCTCAATCATTCATTCGTAGCCTCACTATCCCTCACGGTAATTCTGGCTATGTCACACCATTCCCTGACAGTCACACTCAATCCCTCACTGTCACGCCGACTCTTTCCTGTTACACACGATCCTTCTCAGTTTCACTCAATTCCACTTTAGCATAACGACTCCTCACGATCCTACTCATTACCACACAGTCACTCCGACTCCCTTACACACTCATTCCCTCACTGTCATACTAACCCACAATCACACATCAGTGCTGAGAGCCTCATTCACAGCCTCATAGCCACATTGACACATTCACAGCCTTCCTCATTGTCCAGCCGAGTCCTTCACTTTCGAGCTAACGCCCCGTCAAACTGACTCCCTCACACTCACTCCGTCACTGTTTTGCACAACAATGGCGGGTGAACCCGTTCCTCCAGCAACGGCCTGTGCATTCATCCTCGTTGTCGTCTCTCCACACCGGCCTGCGAACTAATCACCATTCTGTTCCCCGAGGCACAGACCAGAGTACCATCCCTACTCTTCTCCCAAAGTAACAAACGGTATTCCCATGGAATCGGTTCCATTCGCAATGACCTGTTATTCCACCCAAGCTCTTTTGCCCTAGTAACAGACTATGCAATCACCTCCCTTCACGTCCAAGCACTGATAGTGCATTCACGCCCAATGTGTTTCCTCGCAAAGGTATTTGTCTCAAAATCCATACAGTTAGTCGAGAAAAGAACTGAACATCTGCATCAGTTGTGTTCCACTCGCGGAAGATCATGTTCTCACACCTATTTTCGCCCCTATCAACAGAAGGTGAAAGATGATTCGAGGATTCGTGGTTTGAAGAAAGTCACAGTGAAAAAGGTAGATAAAATTGGGGGGAGGATGGAGCGAGAGAGAGAGCACGTGAGAGAGGGAGAAAGGGAGAATGGGAGAGACCTATATGGTGTGGGAGGGATGGATGAATTCAGGTGAAGGCATATCCTAGTGGGTGACCGAGAAGTGAATTTAAACGCATTTCTGAGCTCTACCCCCGACTCCTCCGCTTTTGTGAGGACCAGGACTTGGGGCCCAGTCTATCGCTTTCCGGCTCAACTTGTTCAATGCAACGACAAACAACAGTATAGTTCATTCTGCTGCTTGGAATCTTTAATGAACAATTTATTAATGATAACTTGATGCCATAGATACAGTCTTTGTAATGGTGCCTTTTCTCAGTGGCCGCTGAGTTGCGAGAAACATCGAAATGTGCCCTGTAGTCCCATGTGGGTTAAGGTTGGGGAGAGAAAAGCACTATTTTCACTCTGCTACCATAGCGACTGGTTGCTTCATTGTTGTAACATTCGAATGAAATTAGAAAATAGTGAATACATTGACGAATGAATGATTCAGATTGATTGATGAATTTGGGTAAATGGATATTTCAGCACATTCTTCAGCTGTTGTCTGAACCTCGTCTGGGTCACGGCATAAATCACGGTGTTTGTGCAGCAACTGAGGAGCTGCAGCATGAAGGCCAATTCCCGCACAAAGGCAGCCAGATTCAGAGATTCATAGCCCAACCACCACATTCGGTTCCATGAAGAATATACCATTAACGTTGACCATAATAGGATGAAATTAGCGGAGATAACAAACAGTAAAATAATGGATTTTTTTCGATTTCGCATTTGTGTGTCACATTGAACCTCCCCATTGGTGTGAGCCCGGAGTCTTCTGCGGGCTCTGCTGGTCACTATAATGTGTCTGACTGTGAAAGCATTGAGTAACAGGATCAGGAGAAATGGGAAAGTTGGATTGATAATGTGGTGGAGGATCTCGACTGTGACCCAGACACGGGAATTATAAACAGCGACTGTTACCTCACAAAACCAGGGGGAGTTGTACAGCCAATACTGAGCTGTGAGCATAAAATACCAGAAAATGTTCTTCAAACAACTTAACACGGTGACTGTTCCCAGAACAACAGTTGCCGTTTTCTCGCTGCAGTATTTCATTTTCAGCTTTTGGCAACAAATGGCCACAAACCGATCAAAGGTGAAAGTAACGGTGAACCAGACAGAACAGTCAGTGGCTGCATAAAGCAAGACGGCGTGGATATTGCACAGGGGAATGTACCATAGGAAACCAAAGTGTTCAGAATAAACAATGGGAATGTGTCTCAATATCAGGTCGAGGATAATGACCAGAAGATCCGCCACTGCCATGGCCCCCAGGTAACGACTGACACATGGAGACAATCCACAATCTTTCCAAAACAGGACAAAGATCGTCACTGCGTTAACTGTGAGGAAGGAAAATAAACAAATTACACATCAAACTGGAGGCAAAGTATACCGTTTGATGAAGGATCCCGCGAGGTTTTCAAATGTATCACTGGATTCCCAGAATATTTGAAATAATTGGAGCTGAAATAACAAAAACTATGTTCTGGATTACTTCCAGAAATGCGGGAAAAAATACAGAAGAAACCTTCCCTCCAAAACACATAGAGCCACATCTTTAAGAAGAAATGATTTCCAGAACATTCCCACACATTCGATCACTTGGGAGCAGATACCACTTTCTTTCCAGCTCCTAATACGTAGGAAGAAAACAGTGCTATTGTGAAGGATTCTCTCCCAGCTCCTTGAAGACAAGAGGGGAATGGAAATTTCTGTCTTTTAGTCTCAATTGTGGTCTATCCTCTGTCGTGAAGAAATGTAAACCGAGGGAAAATGTATTCACGTCTTCAAATGCCTGAGGGGACTTCGAAGCAGTGTATTCTTATACCTGGAACTTGATATCTTCCCTCTTGATCGTATCTTTTGTTCAAATTACTGACGTCCAATCGTTCACAAATAATTTCAGTTCTAGCATGCTTCAAGAATTCTCATTTACGGAATGTTCTGCAGAATGTCGGTTGTAATTTTTCCAGTAAATGTTAGTTTCAAATGTTCTGGGAAATGCTGGTTAGGGAATGTTCTGGGGAATGCCGGATGGAGAATGTTGCAGGTAATGTCAGTTATGGAATGTATAAGGGAATACAGGTTGGAGAATTTTCAGGAGTATATCGGTTTCAGAATGTTCCAGGGAATTTCATGTGATAATGTTCTGAGAAATTGAGGTTTTGGAATGTCGGTCATAGAATGTTCTAGGAATGCCGGTTGGAGAATGTTCCAGGGAAAGTCTGTTATGGTATATTCAAGTGAGGCCCGCTATGGAACGTCCTGGTGAAGTTGGGTTGTACAATGTTCTTGGAAATATCAGTTATGGATTATTCCGTGAATGCCGTTTGGAGAATGTCCTGGGGAATGACTGTCATAGAATATTTCAGAGTACGTCTAATATAGAATATTCTGGAGAATGTAGGTTACAGAATAATCTGAAGAACGTTACTAATAGAATGATCCAGAGATTCTAAGTTTAAAAAATGTGTCGGAGAGTCTCAGATGCAAAATGTTGGGGGGAATGTCGGGGATACAATGCTCCAGTGAATGGAAGGGACAGAATGAGCCAAAGGATGTCAGTTACTGAAAGATTAGGAGAATGTCGTTAAAGAATCATCTAAAGTACGTCAGTAAAAGAACATTCCAAAGAATGTCGGTTAGGGAATGTTCTGGACAATGCCATTGACAGAAAGTTCCAGGGAACGTCATTGCGGAATGTGTTAGATTCATAAATCTCCACTTCGCAAAGGGTCTTTTGTCCATGAAGTTTGGTGAGATCAACGCCGCTTCGCCGAACGAAATCTTTGCTGAAACACGACTCAACTGGTACTCTGTACTCCAACCATACAGAGTATGGCAATGTTTTGATTATTTGATGTCAGATCCGTTTTTGTGATCATACAATGTTACCTCGAAATCAGAGATCTTCCCCACCTCCTGTTAAGTTTTGAGTAAACACTCCCAGGTGTAAAATGTCCTGGATATTATGTTCCCTGTTGACAAGTTTCTCTAATGTCATTTAATACAATGTATGCATTGAGTGACTCAATCATTTCAGAGAAGAGAGCAAACACTCCGATACACTGCCTTTCATTCAGCTTTATGAACTATTATTACCTGCTCCATTGTCATTTTTATTCTTCATTTTGTCTGTTCAGAAAACAGTCTGACGTCATCGAACTAACCGGATCAGACCAAATGAGTAATGCGTCATGACACACCATCGCCATTCCTGGGTTTCTTCTGTCCCACTGGCAGGACAGTCCCACCATAATTAGTGGTACCGGGCAGACAGTACAGAAAGTAATTATCCTGCAATTTCCCACCATTGATTCCAGAACACAACACATTTCATGGTAACCGGTCAAAGATGGTCCAAAAAATATCCTGATGATGGACAACTACTGCATTCTGCACCATCTCTCACCGATATCTCAGTTTTCTTTGATTTTGAAAACAAATCTGAGGAAGCATTGAGGGTGGCATGAACATAGAAAGTAAACCTTGTGTGTTATTGCATGTCTCTTACCGAGTGGGTCTCCTTAGGTCAACGCCTGAGAGAGCACGGTAACGCCTCTAATACAACACTTCCAGACTATGGGAAGTGACATTTCGAGTAATATCCCTTCATCTGGAATAGGGGCAGGAAGCCTCCAGGGTGGAGAGATAAATGGGGTAGGATGGGGGTTGGGGCAGGGAAGAAAGTCGCAAAGCGTACAATGGGTGAATGGGGTGGGGATGGAGATGATAGGTCATAGATGAAGGTGGGAGAAGGTAGCAAGGACTACAATAGGTGAATGAGGTGTGGATCGAAATGATAGGTCAGAGGGAAGGGTGGAGTGGATACTTGGGAAGAGATTGGAAGGTAGAACAGGTCATGTGAACTGTGCTGAGCTGGAAGGTTGGAACTGAGGTAAGGTGGGGGAGGGGAAATGAGGGAATTTGTGAAGTATACATTGATGCCCTGGGATTGAAGTATTCCAAGACAGAAGATGAGCCGTTCTTCCTGCAGGCGTCGGGTGGTGGGGTTGAGGCGGTGGAGGAAGACCAGAACCTGCATGTCCTCGGCAGAGTGGGAGAGGGACTTGACATGTTGGGCCACGTGGCGGTGGGATTGATTAGTTCTGGTGGCCCGGAGATGTTCCATGAAACGCTCTGCGAGGAGGCGTCCAGTCTCCCCAATGTAGAGGAGACCGCATCGGGATCAACACATACAATAAATGACATTGGTGCATGTGCAGGTAACATGTTGATGTGTGTGGAAGGCTCATTTCGGGCCTTCGATGGCAATGAGGAAGAAGGTGCGGACACAAGTTTGCAATGACTGCGGTGGCAGGGAAGGTGCCTGGATGGGACGACGGGTTGTTGGGTGGTGTGGACCTGACCAGGTAGTCGCGGAGGGAACGGTATGGCAGGGGAAGGTGCCTGGATGGGACGGCGGGTTGTTGGGTGGCGTGGACCTGACCAGGTAGTCGCGGAGGGAAGGGTCTTTGCGGAAGGCGGAAAGGGGTGGGGAGGTCAATATATCCCTGGTGCTGGGGTCCGTTTGGAGATGGCGGAAATGTCACTGGACGATACGGTTGATGCGAAAGTTGGTTGGGTAGAAAGTGAGGACGGGGCGTTCTCTCCTTGTTACGGTTGTAGGGATGGGGTTTGAGGGCGGTGGTGCGGGTTGTGGATGAGATGCATTGGAGGGCACCTTCAACGACGTGTGAATAGAAATAACGATGTCGAAAGAAGGCCATCTGGAGTGTTCTGTGGTGGCACTGGTCCCCATGAGAGCAGATACAGTGGAAGCGAAAGAATTGGGAATACGGGATGGCATTTTTCAAAGAGGTAAATTGGGAAGAGGTATAATCCAGGTCGCTGTGGTAGTCGGTGGGTTTGTAAAAAAAAGTCAGTGTCAATCGGTCGTCATTATTGGAGATGGAGAGGTCCAGGAATGGGAGAAAGGTGTCATCAAAGGTCTCAGTGAATTTAAGGTCGGGGTGGAATCTGTTGGTGAAATTGATGAATTGCTCTACCTCCTCGCGCGAGCACGTGGTGGTACCGATGCAGTCATCACTGTAGAGGAGGAAGATATGGGGAGTGGTGTCAATGCGACTACTGAAGATGGACTGTTCTACGTAGCCAACAAAGAGACAGGCATAGCTTGGCCCAAACTATCCCTTGGGTCTGGAGGAAGTGGGAGGATTTGAAGCAGAAGTTATTAAGAGTGAGGACCAGTATGGGCAAAGGAATGAGAGTGCCAGTGAAAGGGTAATGCTGGGGACGTCGGGAGAGGAAGAAACGGAGGGCTCACAGGCCCCAGTCATGGCGGATGGAGGTGTAGAGGGATTGGATGTCTTTGGTGAAGATGATGCATTGGGATGGGTAAACGGGAGTCTTGGAGGAGCAGGAGGGCATGGGTGATGCTTCGGAAGTATGTGGGGAGTTCTTGGACTCGGGGGGATAGGACAGCATCGAGGTAGATGTAGATGAGTTCGGTGGGGCAGAAGCAGGATGAGAGAATGGGTTGGCCAGGGTGGTCAGGCTTGTGGATCTTGGGAAGGCGGTAGAATCGGGTGGTGCGCCGTTCCCGGACTACGAGGTTGGAAACTGTGGGTGGGAGATCCCCTGAAGTGATGAGGTTCTGTATGGTCTGGGAGATGAGGTTTGGTCATGGTTGTGGGGTCTTGGTCGGGGGGTGTTCGGAGCAGTTGTCTATGAGTTGTAATCTGGCTTCCCCAGTGTGGAGGTCAGTGCGCCAAATTACCACCGCACCCACTTTGTCTGCTGGTTTGAAAATGAGATAGGGATTGGAGCAGAGGGAGTCGAGGGTATCTCGTTGTGAGGGTGAGAGGTCTTAATGGGGAGGTGGATAGACAGATTAAGGCGGTTAATGTCTCGACGGGAATTGAAAATGAAGAAATAGAGGGCGGGTACTAGGCCAGCGCGGGAGGAGGGAGTGTGGAGCAGGTGGATGGAGTATGTTGGAGGCGAGTGAAAGTGTCCTCAGAAAGTAGGTGTGAGTCCTGATATAAATATTAAGCTCGCAAGCGGAGGCAGTGGAAGAATTGTTCGACGTCACTATGCGTATTAAATTCATTGATGCATGGCCGGACCGGGATAAATGTAAGGTCTTTGCTGAGGGCTGATCTTTCGTCCTCAGTGAGCAAATAAAGTGGTTACAGTGTAAGTTTAGTACACTGAACACTACAGCACTGAAGCCCGACGCCAACTCGTAGACATCTCCTCCTGCTGTCCTCTCGACCATGATCCCATTCCCCCATCACGAAACCATCATTTCGCAGACTATAAAGAAGCAAATCACCTCAGAATATCTGCCACCCATCGCTTCTAACCGCGTAGTCCGGGAACCCCACAACGCCCGATCCTTCTTCTTTCCCAAGATCCACAATCCTGACAACCCCAGCCCACCCATTGTCTCAGCCTACTTCTGCCCCACCGCACTCATCTCCACTTAACTCAATACTGTCCTAACCTGACCTTAAATTCACCTGGACCATCTCTGACACCTCCCTCCCATTCCTGGACCTCTCCATCTCCATCAACGATGACCAATTCAACACTGACATTTTCTACTAACCCACTGACTCCCACAGCTACCTGGATTACACCTCTTCCCATCCTACCTCCTGCAAAAATGCCATCCCGTATTTCCAATTCCTCCACCTCCGTCGTATCTGCTCCCAGAAGGACCAATTCCATCATGGGACACACCAGATGGCCTCCTTCTTTAGAGATCACAATTTCCCTTCTCACGTGGTTGAAGATGCTCTCCAACGCATCTCATCCACATCCCCCACCTCCGCCCTAAAACCCCACCCCTCCAACCGTAATAAGGACAGAACCCCGTGGTGCTCACCTTCCACCCTACCAACCTTCGCATTAACCTTCGCATTAACCATATCATCCACCAACATTTCCGCCACACCCAAACGGACCCCACCACCAGAGGTATATTTCCCTCCCAACCCCTTTCCGCAAAGACGATCCCAAAGTGGCTACCAGGTCAGGTCCACGCCCCCAACAACTCACGCTCTCGTCCTGGCACCTTACCACACCTCCGCAGGACTTGCAAACTCAACGCCCACACCTCCGCACCCACCACTATCCAAATCCATCAAAGTTTAACCTGCAAATTCACCAATGACATGTATTGTATCCGTTGCTCCCGATGCGGTCTCCTCTACATTGTGGAGACTAGACGACTCCTTGCAGAGCGTTTCAGGGGACAACTCCCTGTTGACACGCACCAATCAACCCCAACGCCCCGTGGCCCAATATTTCAAATCCCCCTCCCACTCTGCCGAGACATGCAGGTCCTGTGCCTCCTCCACCGCAGCTTCCTCACCACCCGACACTTGGAGGAAGAACGCCTTATCTTCCACCTCGGAACACTTCAAATCCAGGGTATCAATGTGGAATTCACCAGTTTCCTCATTTCCCCTCCCCCACCTTACCTCATTTCCAACCTTCCAGCTCAGCAGTGTCCTCATGACCTGCCCCAACTGCCAATCTCCCTTCCAACCTATGTACTCCATCCTCCCCTCTGACCTATAAACTCCATCCTCAACCCCATTCACCTATTGCACACTTTGCTGCCTTCCTCCACCCACCTCTCTGACGGATCACGTCCATCACCATCCCTACTCACCCATTGTACTCTTTGCTACCTTCTACCCAGCCCTCCCACACCCTCACAATTTATCGCTCCACTGTGGAGGCTTCCTGCCACTATTCCTGATGAGGGGCTTTTGTTCGAAACGTCGATTTTTCTGCTCCTCAGATGCTTCCTGACATGCTGTGCTTTTCCAGCCCCTCTCTGATCGAAGCTCTGGTTTCCAGCATCTGCAGTCCTCAATTTTTCCTAGACGATGGGAAGTGATGACTAAACCAACAAGAGGGAAGCAGTCTCACCTATTTACTTGTCACCATTGTACCTGTCCCAAACAATATCTTTTGGGGCACGCACCACGCAGTCCTGCCAGCGGGAAGATCTCGGCTTCATATGAAAGATTAGTCTTTATTAGTTTGATATAAGTAATTGATTACAGTGACGTGGTGTCCTGTGCAGTGTCCTCAATTATTTTTATCCTATATCAAAGGTGTTCAGAAATGTAAAAAATGTGTTCGATCTAAATTGACGCTAAGACAGATAGGACTCTAAGTTACCCCGGAGATGGAGAGCCTCTGAATGGATGATCAATGGACAATCTGGTAGCTGGACTATGACACGGATAAGTGTAAACCCGTAAATGTTTCATGACGAACAGAATGCAATTACTGAAATGGAAAGCATTATAGGATCTCGTGGCACTGTGTGTACTGGAGTGTTCACTCTGTCCCGTAAAACGTGTGGGAACTGTTGCTCCATCTCCCTCATGGTCCACACCATGACATTCCTAGTATTCCCAAGGGTCTCACTACGCATGGAATATTTGGGGTGGTTAGCGGTGGAGATTGGTGAGAGTGATGGTGTTTTGAGCCACGGACCATTGGGGTAATCTATATACAGGAAACTATCATTTTTTTCTTCGTGGAGACACGAAGACGATGGGAATAGCTGATTGCTACAGACTGAAAAAGTTGTGGCTGCTGGCACAACAGTAGGTATTTACCAGCGGGATGAATACTGACACACTGCAAAATTAATGAATAGCAAGAGTGCGTTCAACCATCAGAGTAATAAAGACATGCCAACTCGGCTCAAATGACTAGCTTCTAAAATACTCTAGGTCAAATAATAACATCAGCCCAGACACCATAAAGCTAGATGAGATAACTGTTTAGCATTGAACACTCTGCAGACATCGAGCGAGTGTAATGCTCAGTCCATCAGAGTAATCTGTCTCGGCTGGAACAATGTGCAGACTACTTCAATGCATTGAGGTAGACACCTGGATTAAAACACAGCACACCAAGCTGCGTAGACCACTTCAAGCAATTGAACTATAAACATGGACGAGGTACCTGTCCAGTTTGGGGAGCTGATCAGCGAAGACAGTGAACTGATCTGTAAATAGCAGAAGTTACCAACCCAGTATATAATGCTTTACCGACGCCCTCCGCCTCTCTCACACCCAACCGCATTGCTTGGTCACACTGTTTGTTCATTGCACTGACTGAGGAAAATTGCAGCATATTCTGGAAATGACAGGATGTGCCGCTCGCATTCATTTCCAGCTTCATATCTTGATTGAGCTATGACAAAGGGGGCTGTGCTGTGACAATATCTGGCAGAGAGAGATGTGGGGAGAATCAGTTAAAAAAGTAATAAAGAACAAAGTCTTAGACTATCCAGAAATTCCATCGAGAAATGTCGCCTATATTCTCATGATCTTTCTCCTAATGATCCCTATATATCTAGCTTGAACATCATAGAACTCATTCGACAGCTCCTTCTCCATCAACCGAACATCGGGAGTCTTATCAAACTCCTTCCGGAGGTCCATCTGAAGCCATTTTCTCTTCAATCAACGTTTTCACTTCCTCAAAGAATTCTATTATTTTGGGAACACATGAATGTTCCAGCAGGAAAAACACGTTTACTATCAATGGTAAGCCCATTTTCATCTAAATGGGAATAGATAATATCGTTCAGTATCTTCTCCAGCGTTTCGCTTAGAGACGTTTGTGCAATAGACAAAAAGGGTTCGGTTCAGAGAAAATGTCAAAGACGGATACACTTCCATGTTTAACAATAACAAGCTGAAACTATTCCAGTAGCATTTTCAACTCAGAACACCATTTCCTGCAGTTTGAGGGTAATGGCATTTTGTGTGAGTTCTGATGTCGGGGAGAGTTTATTCTGCAGCTTTTTAAACGGAAAGTGTGGTTAGCACAGTCTTTCATTAATTTGGCTCATTGTCATTTTCATTGACTGTGACAGAGGCTTCATCTGCATGAGGCTGATCTAGTTTTCTGGCGCTATCTTTCGATTTCATATCAATAGCTACCTACCCATCCTCATGGCGGCCCGCTGCTTTAATGCCAGCCGGACTCTCCCACCACGCATGGCTGTCAGTAGTCGCTATTGCCCGGATTCATCGGATATTCTCTGATTGCTTGTGCTGGTGCCTTGTTTGAAAGCACAATGGACGACAGTTGAACTTTTCATTTCAAACTTGCCCTGCACGTTTTACTCGAACAGGGCAGAAAAGGGACAGTTACATCACAGTTTGTCGACAGCCCTGGTGGATGAGCCAGTACACAGGAGGAACTTTCTTTTCCCAGAGGAGGCCATACCACCAGCCACACCAAGCAAGATCTGTGTTCACTTGTCAGCTCAGAGCAGTATCTGCAGTTTGAAGAAATGTCCAGAAAAACAGTACAAGCAACAATAACCTTCCACGCTCTGTCACAATATACTCTCTGCTCCCTCATATTCATTGCACATCTGTTATCCCACTAACCCCCGAAAAAAGCCTAATGCTCCATCACCTTCACTGCTGCCTGAAGCACCTTCACTCTATCGCGTGCAGAATAACCTGAAAGTTTAAAGAATGTTCCACAGAATATCACTGATAGAATGTTCTGGAGAATGCCACTGTCTGGATGATGTTGACTACAAAATGTTTCAGATAATGTTCCAATCAATTCCCACGTTCATGAAAATTTAAATCTCACAGTGAGAAGAGTTTTGCTTTGTTTTTCGATTCACATGCGAATAAGGTGCACCATGAGGTTATTCAGCCCTTCAAACTTATTTCACCATGCAGTGAGATCGGGGCTGATCGAATTGTGTTTCAAGGTACATGTTACAGGAACTTTCAGTCAATCAACACTCCAGGTTCCAAACATTCACCAAACGAAATGAGAGCACTTTTCATCTCGGTTTTTTATTCAAGCATGTTTTCTCCACCCATTTCCGACGAAGGTAAAACTCGCCAAGTAGTGCATTCCATCAGCTTTATATTTTTATACAATGGTTAGCACACTTAATGCACACCAGCCAAAAAATGCTCACTTATTTCAGAGTTATTCGGATTCAATCATAATTCACATTTCTGTTTATTTCACGATTTTTGCCTTATTACATTCAGCTCATTATAATTGTCTCATTATAAAACAATTTACAGCAGAACTGTTTTGCACTGAGCTATTATCCTGAACCGTTACCTTATTGTAGCATCTCCAAAAGTTTCTATTGTCTTTTACATTTGACTATTTCTGTCTATCACGGTTGCATAATCTCCCACTCAATTGGCTGGACGGCCATTTTGTGTTGCAGAGGGAGACTAAGAGCGTCGGTTCAATTCCCCCACTGACCGATGTCACCGCGAAGGACTAGGTTTCTCAATCTGACCGCTCCTCTGTAGTGTGCTGATCCTCAGTTTGATCCTTTATTTCTCTCTCGCTCCCTCTCTAATGAGAGAGGACCCCATGGTCTTCTGTGTATATATTGGATTTATTCGATAACCGCTATAATTTTACAATTTTCTCTGCATTAGCATTTTTTTCGATTGTATTCCTGGTGTTCTGATCATCCACAGTTCTGATCATTGTAGACCAGGCATTTTCCAAAACTGCATATTGCTTCCTATTCCCTGATAATACTTAACACTATCGATCTGCCTACGACGCAAAAATATTCAATGTCTCTCCCTCCAATGCTCTCTGGGAAAGAGATTTCGAAAGTCTCACAGCATTCGGAGAAAATGGGCGGCACGGTGGCACAGTGGTTAGCCCTGCTGCCTCACAGCGCCAGAGACCCGGGTTCAATTCCCGCCTCAGGCGACTGACTGTGTGGAGTTTGCACGTTCTCCCCGTGTCTCCGTGGGTTTCCTCCGGGTGCTCCGGTTTCCTCCCACAGTCCAAAAATGTGCAGGTCAGGTGAATTGGCCATGCTAAATTGCCCATAGTGTTAGGTAGGGGGTAAATGTAGGGGTATGGGTGGGTTTCGCTTCGGCGGGTCGGTGTGGACTTGTTGGGCCGAAGGGCCTGTTTCCACACTGTAAGTAATCTATTCTAAAAAAAAGACGATGAATCTTCTCATTTGTTTAATAAATTGAAGATTTCATTTTGTAGTCTTTCCTGATAAAGGATGTAATTAGCTAGAGTGGAGTTCATAGATGTTTCACTTCTCTTATTACTTGAATGGAAGTTTTATATTGTAAAGGCAAAAACGATTCTCCTTTGAATGAGAGGTGATCTTACTGAGCCATCAACTATTTTCAGGTAAATGAATCAAGTAGAAAGCTTGCATTGCCAAGACTTGTTGTCATTTTCCTTGAATCGCTACAGCGTGGACTTAGTCAATTCTGTCCATCGAGCCCTCACCGACCCTCCGAAAAACATCCCATCTCGGTTCATGCCTCGACTGTGTCTTGTAATTTTCAGAAGTATCACCTCTCAATCATTTCAGCTACATTGAATAATCGCCTAACCATCGCAGACTTCTTTTTTGATCAGTCAACATCTTTATCTGCAGGAACTAGTCCAATGAAGCAAGATATTTACTTGATGCACCAGCATATTAACTTTCCGTTTTATACATAGGAACACCCCGCTCACTTTGAACTGCATTTTGTTTTGGGAATACGCTCCATTAAATAATAGCCTTGTGTTTTTCTCTGTGACCAGGTCCATGGTCTCACACTTTAATTTTACCATAAACATCATCTGCCAATCATTTTAAGTATTCACTGATTTTACCTATGTTCTCTTTCAGATTCCTTACGTCCGAGCGCTGGCCAAAACAGTTTCTACTACTTTAAATTCTTCAGTTTGTGATTGAATACTCTCTATGACAGCCTCTGTGATAAACAAGTGGCTCACCTTCTTATTGAGGCCTTTTCTTTTAACAGAAACAACCATTTTTGGGAGTTATGAAAACATCCCTTATGTCTGTATAATTGAACATCAAATGATTTCCACCACATCGATTTTCACATTCGGCTTTATAACACACATCAGACAAAAAGCTGCAATCTGGACGCCAGGTCCTTGTCAATTACTCTTTTGGTGATTCCAATTATGGTTAACTCCGTCCGCCCAAGTTCTCGATTTCCATCACATTCCAGTGAGAAGCATCCGACATGATCTCCTTTTCCCTCGATCAAGTCATCGACAGCTCTAACTGAGATGGACATGATCTTCAGGTTTGAATTCCGCATCTCCTCTGATTCACTCCACAACCTTTCCTTCCTTACCGGAATTTTTGAGGTCCCCTTGTCCGCATTTTCCACTGTGCTTGAAACCAGAAATAATCACTATCCGTTAATTCCACTACCTCCAGCAGGACTGCGCCATCAATCACAGGTGTCAACACCACTCCCTGCTGCTATCAGCATTTCACAGAGGCCATTCCCTCTGTGACAACCTCCATCACTCCTAACACTTCCACATTCCTGCATGGCACCTTCCCATGAAATTCCATAAGCTACCGTATGTCCCTTCACCTTTTCACTCCTCACTGTCCAAGACACCAAACATACATTCTGGGTGAATCAGAATTTCAATTGTGCTCTTGCAAACCAGTCTATTGTCGTTGCTGTGCACAACTGAGACTCCATCACATTGGCAAATCCAAACAGAGCCAGATTTGAGGACTACTTCCACTCTGTAGGAATAACCTTGACCTTCTCATTGCTTCCCGTGTCAGTAAGCGACATTCCTCTCATGCTAAAATTTCTTTCCTGGGCTGCTGCATGAAGGTGACATGGATTTAATTTCCACCTCACTAGCAAAATCCTAGCAATTGTCAAACCATTGAGAATAAAATACATTAATTTAAAGCAAGACCTGCATTTCAGCCGGAACTGAGATACTTCCCATGAAATTGCATAAGCTAGCGCATGTCCCTTCACCTTTTCACTCCTCACTGTCCAAGACACCAAACACACATTCTGGGTGAATAAGAATTTCAATTGTACTCTTGCAAACCAGCCTATTGTCGTTGCTGTACACAACTGAGCCTCCTTCACATTGGCAAAACCAAACAGAGCTTGATTTGAGGACTACTTCCACTCTGTAGGAATAACCTTGACCTTCTCATTGCTTCCCGTTTCAGTAAGTGACATTCCTCTCATGCTACAATTTCTTTCCTGGGCTGCTGCATGAAGGTGACATGGATTTAATTTCTACCTCACTAGCAAAATCCTAGCAATTGCCAAAACCATTGAGAATAAAATACATTAATTTAAAGCAAGACCTGCATTTCAGCCGGAACTGAGATACTGCTGCAAGATCTGTTTTACATTCCTGCTGCACCCGACTATGCCTTTCAAACTGAACGTTTCTCAGTGCAGCATATGGGGTGCATGGTGATCTCTTTTAAAGCAAGAGTTGATGAGGTCTGCCTCCTGATCAGTAACTCCTAGTGCTCAAACGTGAGCACCTCGTTATTTACTCTTCCTCGGACCCAGAACATGCCATCCTTCAGACCTCACATGCGAGTGTACATCCGCCATTCTGACAGCAGTCTATATCACACACCATGGGGAATTGCAAAATAAAATATGTGCCACTACAAATGCACTTTATTAGGAATAAGAGAGACGTAGCCAATTATCTAAATGGAAAAAGAAAATCAGAAATATGGAGCGTAAAGTGACTTGGGAGTCTTTGTCCAAGATTCTCTTTAGGAAAACTTGCTGGTTGGCATCGTAATTCCGAAGACAGGAATAATCGTATCACTCATTTCGATCGCACTTGAATACAAACGCAATAACGTGCTTCTGTGGCTTTACAAGGCTCTGGTAAGATAACATTTAGAGTCGTGTGAGCAATTTTGGACTCCACACCGAAAGAAGGATGTGCTATCCATGGAGCGGGTACCGGGGGAATTCATGAGAATGATCCCAGCAATGAAACGCTGAACATATGAGAAACATCTGAAGATTCTGAGACTCCACTCAATGGAGATTAGGTGGATGAGGAGGGATGTCATTGAAACATAGCGAATGTCGAACGGCTGGATAGGGGACATGTTGGGAACATGTTTCGATTGGTAAGATTGACTGGGACCGAATGGCACAGGCTTCGAGTAAAGGGAAAACCCTTTAGAAACGAGACATGGAAAAACATCATCAATGAATCTGTGGAATGAACTATCAGACAGGTCAGGTCATTGAAAATTTGTAAATCAAAGATAGCTATTTTTTTTTGTTGAAAGGGTATCAATGGTTAGAGGGAGAAAGCGGGAAAATAGATATAAAAACCTTTCAGAATCGAACAGAGAGGCGCTATAAAAAAACATAGATCAGGGAAAATAATAGGAGCAGGAGAGTTGATGTTTCGGATATAAATACTTCATCAACAATGTGAAGGGCTTATATCGGAAACGTTGACTCTCCTCCACTCAGATGTAAAGCGACCAGCTGTACTTGGCCAGCGCCACGCTTTCCGATTCTGACTTTACAGTATCTGCAGTATTCACTTTCTCCGATTTGCTGAAAGACCTATCAGCCATAATTGAATGGCCGAATAGCGCAATTTTTGCGCCTATGGACTTACGGTCTTAAACGGACTTGAGATGGAATATCCCGATATTTTAATCATCCTAGGTGTCGACTTCAAACAGGTAACTCACAAGAGGTTACTACCAAAATACAACCAGCACGTCTCGTCTCCCACAAGGAGGCTGAACATCCTTGAGCTTTGCTACACGATTGTGAAAAGTTCCTATTGCTCCAAACCCTGTCTGCTCCTTGTAAAACCAGGTTGCAATGCTGTGTTTCTCCTCCCTGCTTACAAGCACAAGTTTAAATTTGAGGATCCACTGCTGAAACTGGTACAGTGCTGGTCTAAGGCAGTGGAATAGTTTCTGCACGACGGCTTGGAAGCTTCAGATTGGTCCATAAGACCATAAGAAAATAAGACATAGAAACAGAAATTAGTCAATTCAGCCCATCTAGTCCACTCCGCCATTCAATCCTGTCTGACAAGTGTCTCAGCTCCATTGTCCCGCTTTCTCGCCATAAACCTCACTCCCTTGATAATCAAGAACCAAACTATCTCAATCTTCAGTCTCCCCAACGACCTGGATTCCACAAACTTCCATGGCAATGACTTGCATCGATTCACCAATCCCTGACTGAAGAGATTTATCCCTATCTCCATTATAAAATGTCCCATCTTTATTCTGGACGCTGTCCTCTCGTATCCTAGTTTCTCCTACCAATGGAAAATTCTTCTCAATAGCCAATGTCTCCAGGTTACTCAGTGTTCTGTATGTTTCAGTTAGAGACCCCAAATACTTCGTGTCTTATAGCCATAGAGATGTACAGCATGGAAACAGAACCTTCGGCCCAACCCGTCCATGCCGACCAGATATCCCAATGCAATCTTGTCACACCTGCCAGCATCCAGCCAATATCCCTCCTAACCATTCCTATTCAAATAACCATCTAAATGCCTCTTAAATGTCCAATTGTACCAGCCTCCAAAATTTCCTCTGGTAGCTCTTTCCATACACGCACCACCCTCTGAATGAAAATGTTACCCCTGAAGTCTCTTTTATATTTTTCCCCTCTCATCCTAAATATATGCCTCTAGTTCTGGACTCACCGATCCCAGGGAAATGACTTTGCCTATTTATCCGAACCATGCCCCTCATAATTTGTAAACCTCTATAAGGTCACCCTCAGCCTCAGACATACCAAGGGACAACAGGTCCAGCCTGTTCAGCCTCTCCCTATAGCTTAATTCCTGCAAACCTTGTAACATCGTTGTAAATCTCTTCTGAACCCTTTCAAGTTTCTCAAGATCTTTCCGATAGGAAGGAGACCAGAATTGCACACAATATTTCAGCAGTAGCCTAACCAATGTCCTGTACAGCCGCAACATGACCTCCCAACTCCTGTACTCAATACTCTGACCAATAACGGAAAGCATACCAACGCCTTCTTCACTATCCTATCTACCTGAGACAGCACTTTCAAGGAGCTATGAACCTGCACTCCAAAGTCTTTTTGTTCAGCAACACTCGCTAGGACGTTACGATTAAGTGTATATGTCCTGCTAAGATTTGCTTTCCCAAAATGCAGCACCTCCCATTTATTTCAATTAAACTCCATCTGCCACTTCTCAGCCCATTGTCCTATCTCGTCCAGATGCTGTTGTATTCTGATGTAACCCTCTTCGCTGTCCTCTACACCTCAAATTTTGGTGTCGTCTGCAAGCCTACTAAATGTACCTCTTATTCTCAAATCATTTATGTAAATGGCAAAAAGAAGAGGACACAGCACCGATCCTTGTGACACTCCACTGGTCATAGGCTTCCAGCCTGAAAAACAACACTCCACCACCAGCCTCTGTCTTCTCCCTTTGAGCCCGTTCTGTATCCAAATGGCTAGCTCTCTCTGTATTCCATGAGATCTAACCTTGATAATCAGTCTCTCATGGGGAACCTTGTCGAACGCCTTACTGAAGTCCACATAGATCACATCTACTGATCCACCCTCATCAATTCTCTTTGTTACTTCATGAAAAAACTCAATCCAGTTTGTGAGACATGATTTCCCACACACAAAGTCATGTTGTTTATCCTTAATCAGTCCTTGCCTTTCCAAATACTTGCACATCCTGTCCTTCACGATTCCCTCCAACAACCTGCCCACCACCGAGGTCAGGCTCACCGATCGAGAGTTCCCTGGCTTGTCTTTACCGCACTTCTTAAACAGTGGCACCACGTTTGCAAACCTCCAATCTTCCGGCACCGCATCTGTGGCTATCGATTATACAAATATCTTAGCAAGAGTCCTAGCAATGACTTCTCTGGCTTTGCACAGCGTTCTCGGGTAAACCTGATCAGGTCCTGGGGATTTATCCACCTTTACCCATTTGAAAACATCTGGCACTGCCTCCTCTGTAATCTGGACATTTTGCACGATGTCACCATCTATTTCCCTCCAGTCTATATCTTCCAAATCCTTTTCCACAGTAAATACTGATCCAACATATTCTTGTTGTTTCTCCCTCATTATCTGCGGCTCGACACAAAGGCCGCCTTGCTGATCTATGAGGGGCCATATTCTCTCCCTAGTCACCCTTTTGTCCTTAATATATCTATTAAACCCCTTTGGATTCACCTTAATTCTATTTGCCAAAGTTATCTCATGTCCCTTTTATACCCTCCTGATTTCCCTAGTAAGTATACTCCTACTTCCTTTATAATCTAAGGATTCACTCGATTTATCCTGATTTTACCTGACATATGCTTCCTTCTTTTTCATAACCATACCCTCAATTTCTAATACTTCTAAATACCATTGAGTATAAATCCTGCATCCTTAACAAACGTTCCTAATTTGTTAAGCTTTTTTATTACTGGGTTCATTCTCGTGAAGCTCCTGTGAAGACGTCCCAGTGCCAACAAATTGTTCTTGCGGCATGGGTCCCAAACCTGCACACAATGTTCTAATTGTCGTCAGACCAGACTTACACAGCCTCAGACGTACATCCCTTCTTTTATAAGCAATTCCTATCAAACTAAATGTAAGAATTGCATTTATCATCCTAAACACCGACTTATTCTGCAAGTGTACCTCGAACAAATCCTGGAAAATAACTCAAGTCTCGATGCATTTCAGACTTCGGAAATTTTTCCGT
>NC_057717.1:48052722-48054677 GCF_004010195.1 Chiloscyllium plagiosum | reverse complement strand
GACAGGTGGCCACGCAGTTAACTTGGTTCTCAAACGTAGCACAGTGTTGCGTCTTGGCATCTTTAATGGGCTTATCGAGGTTGTATCTGGAATTCTTCTGAAAGTCCGAGTCGTCAGCATTGAATGAACACATTTGGTCTTGCATAGATCCTGGTTCATCCATGGTTTCAGGCTGGCGAATATACTGCTTGCCCCATTTGGCACGCAAACTCTACATATTTCCTAATGATGGCGGTATACTCCTTCAGATTAGCCACTGAATGATTGAATATCTTTCATCCAAAATTTCAAGAGGGTGAGCGGGCAGATCTGAGAGTGCTGGTTAAGGAGAAGATGCTGCGAAAAACTGAATGGCGTGAAGATGGATTAATTAGCTGGACCAGATAGTTTACATCTCAGAGGTCTAAGGAAGATAGCCAAAGAGATAGTGGAGGCCTTAATGGTGATCTTTCAGGAACCATGAGGATGAGAGACAGTCTGAGCGCAATGAAAGAAATGCTAATGCAACACACGTGTTTCAAAAATGACTAAGGCAAAAGACCGAAACTTTTAGACCGTTTAGCCGAACCTCGGTCATGGGATACTGCTTGGAATCCATTGTGTACGATGAGATTTCTAAATACTAGGATGTGAATGGTGAAATAGGGCAAAGTCAGTAAAGTTTCGTTCAGGGGCAGTTTGCCTTAAGAATCCGCAAGAATTCTTTGAGGAAGTAAGGAGCAATCAAACAAACAAGAGTCCTTGCATGTTAACTACCTGGACATAAAGAAGGCCTTTGAAAAGATGCTGTACAGGAGACTATAGAGTAGGAAAAATGCCTGAAAAGAGGCTTGACAATCTGAGAGAAATCTGAGGAATGAGAAGGAAAAGAACGTTCTCAGGACGGCTGTTGGAGACAAATGTTGGCCCACAAAGCTCAGGTTCGGGACCAAACCCTTTTACTGTCTGCATTAGCAATCTACATGAAGGAACTGTGCGATCAGGTTCTGTCTGCAGAAGATACAAAATAAGTCGAGGGGCAGTTCGTATTGTGGGGGCGGGGAGAGTGCAGACGGATTTGAAAAGTGTAGGAGAGAAGTGTGAAGTCATGAACTTTGGTACGAAGACTCTTTTCTAAATAGAGAGAAATTTCCGAAGTCTGAAATGCATAGAGACTTGAGAGTTACTTTCCAGGATTTGTTCAAGGTCCACTTGCCAGAATAAGTCGATGTTCAGGATGATAAATGCAATTATTACATTTATTTTGAGAGGAATTGCATATAAAAGAAGGAATGTACGTCTAAGGCTCCGTCACTCTCTGGTCTGACAACAATTGGAACATTGTGTGCAGTATTGGGACCCATGCAGCAAGAAAAGTTTGTTGCCACTGGGGCGTCTTCACAGGGGCTTCACGAGAATAAACCCAGTAATGAAAGGTTTAACAAATTAGGAACGTTTGTTAAGGATGCAGGATTTATACTTGATGTTATTTAGAAGTATTAGAAATTGAAGGTTTGTTTAATAAAAAGGAGGAAGCATATGTCAGGTATCGACAGGATAGATCGAGTGAATCCTTAGAAGATTACAAAGGAAGTAGGAGTATACTTACGAGGGAAATCAGAAGGGCAGAAAAGGGGACATGAGATAACTTTGGCAAATAGTGTTATGGATAATCCAAAGGATGTTAATGGATATATTAAGGACAAATGTGTTAATTGGGAGATAATATGGCCCGTCATATATCAGCAAGGCGGCCTTTGTGTGGAGCCACAGATAATGGGGGATATACAAAATGAATCTTTTGCATCAGTACTTACTGTGGAAAAGGATTTGGAAGTTATAGACTTTATGGAAATAGCCGTGACATCTTTCAAAATGTCCAGATTACAGAGCAGGCGGTGCCGGATGTCATGAAGTGGGTAAAGGTAGATAAATCCCCAGGATCTGATCAGGTTTACCTGAGAACCCTGTGCGAA
>NC_057717.1:48041775-48051520 GCF_004010195.1 Chiloscyllium plagiosum | reverse complement strand
GCCACTGTTGAAATATTGTGTGCAATTCTGGTCTCCTTCCTATCGGAAAGATGGAACATAGAACATAGAACATCGAACATAGAGCAGTACAGCACAGAACAGGCCCTTCAACCCACGATGTTGTGCCAACGATTGATCCACATGTCTGCACCCTCAAATTTCTGTGACCATATGCATGTCCAGCAGTCTCTTAAATTTCCCAATAACGTTGCTTCCACAACTGCTGCTGGCAACGCATTCCATGCACACACAACTCTCTGTGTAAAGAACCCGCCTGTGACATGCCTTCTATACTTTCCTCCAACCAGCTTAAAACTATGGCCCCTCGTGTTGGCCATTTCTGCCCTGGGAAATAGTCTCTGGCTATCGACTCTATCTATGCCTCTCATTATCTTGTATACCTTAATTAGGTACCCTCTCCTCCTCCTTTTCTCCAATGAAAAGTGTCCGAACTCAGTCAGCCTCTCTTCATAAGATAAGCCCTCCAGTCCAGGCAGCATCCTGGTAAACCACCTCTGAACCGTCTCCAAAGCATCCACATTTTTCCTATAATAGGGCGACTAGAACTGGACGCAGTATTTCAATTGCAGTCTAACCAAGGTTTTATAGAGCTGCAAAGCGATCTCACGACTCTTAAACTCAATCCCCCTGTTAATGAAAGCCAAAACACCATAAGCTTTCTTAACAACCTTGTCCACTTGGGTGGCCATGTTAAGTGATCAAAGTACCTGCACACCAAAATCCCTCTGTTCCACTCTTCTGACAAGAATCCTATCCTTAATCCTGTACTCAGATTTCAAATTCCACTTTCCAAAATGCATCACCTCGCAGGTTGAACTCTATCTTCCACTTCTCAACTTTTGACAGGGTTCAGAAAAAGATTTACAAGGATGTTGCTAGGGTTGGAGGATTTGAGCTGAAGAGAGAGGCTGCACAGGCTGGGCGTGTTGTCCCTGGTGCGTCGGAGGCTGAGGGTGACCTTACAGAGGTTTACAAATTATGAGGGCCATGGATAGGATAAATAGGCAAAGTCTTTTCCCTGGGTTCGATGAGTCCAGAACTAGAGGGCATAGGTTTAGGATGAGATGGAAAAAATATAAAAGAGACCTAAGGGATGACATTTTCATTCAGAGGGTGGTTCGTGCATGGAAAGAGCTGCCTGAGGAATTTTTGGAGGCTGGTAAATTGCGACATTTAAAAGGCATTTTGATGGGTATTTGAATAGGATGGGTTTGGAGGGATATGGGCCGGGTGCTGGCAAGTGTGTCAAGAGCGGGTTGAGATATCTGGTCGGCATGGACGGTTGGGCCGAAGGGTCTGTTTCCATGCTGTACATCTCTATGACTCTATATACACTAAGTATTAGGGGTTTCCAACTGAAACATACAGAACACTGAGAGCCAACCTGGAGAGGTTGGCTGTTGAGAAGAATTTTCCATTGGCAGGAGAAACTAGGATACGAGGGGACAGCGTCCAGAATGAAGAGGGGACCTTTTTATGATGGAGGTAGGGATAACCCTCTTCAGTCAGGGATTGGTGTATCTTTGAAAGTCCTTGCCACGGAAGTTTCTGGAAGCCAGGTCGATGGGGAAAGTAAAGACTGAGATAGTTAGGTTCTTGATTGTCAAGGGAATGAGTGTTATGGCGAGAAAGCGGGACAAAGAAGCTGAGAAACTTGTCAGCCATGATTGAATGGCGGAGCGGACTCGATGGGATGAATTGACTAATTTCTGTTTCTATGTATTATTTTCTTATGGTCTGAGAGACAAATCTGAAGCTTCCAAGCCATCCAGCAGAAACTATTCCACAGCATTAGATCAATTTCTGCAGTGGATCCTCAAATTTTAACTTGTGCTTGTAAGCAAGGAGGAGAAACACAGTATTGCAATCTGATTTTTCAACGAGCGGACAGGGTTTAGAGCGATAGGAACTTTTCATTATTGTGTAGTAAAGTTCTAGGATGTTCAGTCTCCTTCTGGGATATGATACGTATTGGTGGTATTTTTGTAGTACCCCTCTTGTGATTGGCCTCTTTGATGTCGACGCCGAGGATGATTAAAACCTCGGGATATTCCATCTCAAGTCCCTTTAAGACCGTAAGTCCATAGGCGCAAACATTACGCCCTTCGGCCGCTCGATTATGGCTCAGCAAATCGGAGAAAGTGAATACTGCAGATGCTGGAAAGTCAGAATCGAAAAGCGTGGCGCTGGCAAAGTACAGCTTGTCGCTTTACATCTGAGAAGCAGGAGAGTCAACGTTTCGGATATAAGCCCTTCACATTGCTGATGAAGTATTTATATCCGAAACACCAACTCTCCTGCTCCTATTACTCCCCCGATCTCTTTTTTTTTAGCGCCTTGCTGTTCGACCATGAAAAGTATTCAATTCTATTTTCCCGCTTCCTCCTTCTAACTGTTGATACCCTTGTCAACAAAAAAAACATAGCTATCGTTGATTTACAAATTTTCAATGATCTGACCGCCACTGACCTCTCTGGTAGTTCATTCCACAGATTCACTGATGAAGTTTGTCCATGAATCGTTTCTAAATGGTTTCCCTTGACTCGAAGCCTGTGCCATTCAGTCCCAGTCAATCTTAACAATCGAAACATGTTCCCAACATCCACCCTGATCTAGCTGTTCGACATTCGCTATGTTTCAATGACATCCCTCCTCATCCACCTAATTTGCATTGAGTGGAGTCTCAGAATCCTTAGTTGCTTCTCATATGTTAAGACTTTCATTGATGGGATCATTCGTGTGAATTCCCCTGGTTCTGGATCAGTGGTGCTGGAAGAGCACAGCAATTCAGGCAGCATCGGAGGACAGACCCGCTCCATGGCTAGCACATCTTTCTCGCGGTATGGAGTCCAAAATTGCTCACGCTACTCGAAATGTTTTCTTACCAGAGCCTTGTAAAGCCACAGAAGCACGTCATTGCGTTTGTATTCAAGTGCGATCGAAATGAGTGATACGATTATTCCTGCCTTCCGAATTACGATGCCAACAAGCAAGTTTACCTAAAGAGAATCTTGGACAAAGACTTCCAAGTCACTTTACGCTCCAGATTTCTGTTTTTTTCTTTTTCCATTTCGATAGTTGGATCCGCCTACCTTATTCCTAACAAAGTGCATTTGTAAGGGCACATATTTTATTTTGCAATTCCACATGGTGTGTGATATAGACTGCTGTCAGAATGGTGGATGTCAACTCGCATGGGTCGTCGGGAGGATGGCATGTTCTGGGTCCGAGGAAGAGTAAAAAAAGAAGTGCTCCACGTTTGAGACGAGGAGTTACTGATCAGGAGGCAGACCCCATTAATTCTTGCTTTAATAGAGATCACCATACACTCTATACGATGCATTCAGAAACGTCCAGGTTGAAAGGAATAGTCGGGTGCAGCAGGAATGCCTAACAGATCTGGCAGCAATATCTCAGTTCCCGCTGAAATGCAGGTCTTGCTTTAAAATAATGTATTCTCAATGGCTTTGACAATTGCTAGGATTTTGCTAGTGAGGGAGAAATTGAATGCATGTCACCTTCATGCCGTCATGTTCCCTTTTCTCCTGGTAAAGTAGGTGGTTCTGGTTGATCCCGGACATCAGTGATGGAAATGTGCTGGTTCAGAAAATGAGTGAGTGAGTCCTATTGAGTCCTGTGTGCAGGCTATGGCTGTGGTTACTCCTGTACTTCAATTGGACATAGCAGCAGCTTAGGAAAGAAATTTTAGCATGAGAAGAATATCGCTTATTGGAACGGGAAGCAATGCGAAGGTCAAGGTTATTCCTACAGAGTTGAACTCGTTCTCAAATCAGGCTCTGTTTGGTTTTGCCAATGTAAAGGAGGCTCAGATATGCACAGCAAAGACAAGAGACAGGTTTGCAAGAGTACAAGTGAAATTCTGATTCACTCAGAATTGTGTTTGGGGTGTTGGACATTAAGGACTGAAAGAGTGAAGCGGCGTGCACTAGATTATGCAACTTCATGGGAAAGTGCCAAGCAGGAATGTGGAAGTGTTGAGAGTGATGGAGGTTGTCACAGAGGAAATGGCCTCTGTGAGATGCTGATAACAGAAGGTAGTGGCAGCAGGGAGTGGTATTGACAGCTGTGATTGATGGCGCGGTCATGCTGAAGATGGTGGAATTTACGGATAGTGATGATTTCTGATTTCAAGCACAGTCGAAAATGCGGACAAGGGGACCTCTATAATTCCGGTAAGGAAGGAAAGGATGTGGAGTGAATCATAGGAGATGCGTAATTCACACCTGAAGATCATGTCCATCTCAGTTAGAGCTGTCGATCACTTGATAGAGGGAAAAGGAGATCATGTCGGATGCTTCTCACTGGAATGTGATAGAAATCGAAAACTTGGGCGGACGGAGTCACTCTCAGGTGATCATGTGTTCAACCACAATTGGAATCTCCAAAAGAGTAATTGACAAGAACCTGGCGTCCAGACTGTAGCTTTTTGTCTGATGTGTATTCTAAAGCTGAATGTAAAAATCGATGTGGTGGAAGTCAGTTGATGTACAATTGTACAAGCATAAGGGGAGTTTTCATAACTCCCAGAAATAGTTGTTCCTGTTCAAATAAAAGGCCTCAATAAGAAGAAGAACCATCTGTTTATCACAGAAGGTGTCAAGGAGAGTATTCAATCACAAACTGAAGAATGTAAACTGGTAGAAACTGCTTTGGCCAGCACCCAGACGTAAGGAATCTGAAAGAGAACATAGGTAACATTAGTGAATAGTTACAATGATTGACAGATAGTGTTATGGTAATATTAAAGTGTGAGACTATGGACCTGGCCACAGAGAAAAACACAAGGCTGGCTATAATTTAATGGAGCAGATTCCCAAAACAAAATGCAGTTCAAAGTGGGCGGGGTGTTCCTATGTATTAAACAGAAAGTTAATATGCTGGTGAATCAAGTAAATATCTTGCTTCATTGGACTGGTTCGTGCAGATAAAAATGTTGACTGATCAAAAAAAAGTCTAAAATGGTTAAAGCGAGTATTCAATGTCGCTGAAATGAATGAGTGGTGATATTTCTGAAAAATATAAGACACAGTCGAGACTTGACAAGGTAGATGTTCAGAATCAGTGTCAAATTCTGCATGCAGTATTTCACGGAAAAAATAGAAAGAGGGATTGGAGCAGGGCGTCGTACCACCCTGGATTTTCCAAGTTAGTTTTCCAAACAGACATCTAACTGTTGAAGGTCCTCAATCTGCTCATGTGTAGCAGATGAGAAGGGCTGAGTGGAACTTGAGAACATAGTACTGAGGGGCACGAGAGATCTAAACGATCCTTTGTCACCACTACTGAACGAGTATATAAAAACGTGGCTCATCTCATTTTAGCCAAGCTGCACTTTTCTGTGAACATCCCATTCTACGGGATTGTCTGGTTGACCGGAAATCAAACAAAGTCAGGCTGGATATAATCTTAACATTTAAGTTCAAAAGGATCTGGAAAAGAGAATTCCCACTTGAATGATTTCCCACTTCGTAAATTTCTCCTCATCCCAGTGGCGAATGTGTTTGGAAATTTCGCTGCGTTTTTTTCAGTCCTACTCCTCCAATGGTCACAATACGTTTTCAGTATAATCATTTTGGTGAAATGGCCAATCATGAAGGGCTCAGAAAGGTTCAGCTTCCGTGACGGAGACAACTAAGGCAGAATTATTTAGTCAGCAGCAAATACTAGTAGAACCCACTGAGTTGGCATGATATCTCTGTGGTGAGTACTGCTGCCTTATAACAACAAAGGCCCACGCAAGTGATATTCTTTGAGGAATGTGCACACTCCACTGTGTCTGTGTTGGATTTCTCTTGGTGCTCTAATATCATCCCACCATTCAAACATGTGTAGGCTAGGTTGTTTAACGATGTGAAATGCAGGGTTACAGGGAAAATATAGGGGCATGAACCGAGATGGGAAATTTTTCAGAGGGTCGATGGACAGAATGGTCTAAGCCAAGCTGAAGCGATTCCAGGAAAATGACAACAAGTTTTGACAATGCAAGCACCCACTGGGTTTCCACTTGAGTCATTTTCCTGAAAATAGTTGATGGCTCAGTAAGATGATCTCTCACTCAAAGCGGAATTGTTTTAGCCTAGATAATATAACACTTTCATTCAAAAATAAGAGAAGTGAAACATCTATGAACCCCACGCAAACAAATTACTTCCTTTATTAGGAAAGACTACAAAATAAGCCTTCAAACAAAACTTCCAGATGTGTTCTTAGTCAGAGTGCATACATCTGTGGCAGTATTCTCTCCCAACAATGTTGATTTGAAGTACAGCTAGCGGGTATATTCAAAGTAACTTTAAAAAAGAAATCTTCAATTTATTAAACAAATGAGAAGATTCATCTTCTTTTCTCGGAATGCTGTGAGACTTTCGTAATCTCTTTTCCCAGAGAGCATTGCAGGGAGAGGTAATGAATATGTTTGTAGCATAGGCAGATCGATTGATGAAGTGGTAAGTATTATCAGGGATTAGGAAGCAATATGCAGTGTAGGAATATGCATGGTCTAAAATGACCAGAACTGTGGCTGATCAGAACACCAGGAATAAAATCGAAAAAATGCTAATGTAGAGAAAATTGTAGAATGATGGCGGTGATCGAATGAATTCAATATGTACACAGAGGACCATGGGGCCCTCTCTCAGTAGAGAGCGAGAGAGAGTGAAATAAAGGTTCAACCTGAGCATCGGCACACCACGGAGGAGCGGTCAGATTGAGAAACCTAGCTCTTCGCGGTGACATCTGTCAGTCGGGGAATTGAACCGACACTGTTAGTCTCCCTCTGCATTACAAAATAGCCGTCCCCCCCCCCCGCCCCCCCACCTGAGTGGGAGATTATGTAACCGTAATAGACAGAGATTGTCTAATGTCAAAGATAATACAAACTTTTGGAGATGCTACAAAAAAGGTAATGGGTTCAGAAGAATAGCTCAGTGCAAAACAGTTCTGCTAGAAATTGATTTATAATGAGACAAGAACTGAGATGTTGTTTTTAGCTTAATGTAATAAGGCATAACAAGTGAAATAAACAGAAATGTGAATTATGATTGAATATGAATAACTCTGAAATAAGTGAACATTTTTTTTGGCTGGTATGCATTAAGTGTGCTTACCATTATATAAAAATATAAAGCTGATGGAATGCATTACTTGGAGAGTTAATCATTGTCGAAATGGGTGCAGAAAACATGTTTGAATGAAAGCCAACATGAAAAGTGCACTCATTTCTTTCGGTGAGTGATTGGAACCTGGAGTGTTGATTGACCTGCAACATGTACTTTGAAACGCAATTCGATCAGCCTCGATCTCACTGAATGGTGAAGCAAGTTTGAAGAGCTGAATGACCTCATGGTGCACCGTAATCGCATGTGATTCGAAAAACAAAGCAAAACTCTGCTCGTTCCACTTATGTGTTATGCACTGTGAGACTTACATTTTCATGAACGTGGGAATTTTTTGGAACATTGTCTGAAACATTTTATAGTCAACATCATCCAGACAATGGCATTCTCCAGAACATTCTGTCATTGATATTCTGTGGAAAATTCTTTAGATTTTCAGGTTATTCTTCACGCGATAGAGTGGAGATGCTTCAGGCAGCAGTGAAAATGATGGAGCATTAAGCTTTTTCGGCGGTTAGTGGAATCACAGATGCGCAGTGAATATGAGGGAGCAGTGAGCATACTGTGACAGAGCGTGGAAGGTTATTGAAGCTTGTCCTATTTTTCTGGACATTTCTTCAGACTGCAGACTGAGCTGGCTAGTGAGCACGGATCTTGCTTGGTGTGGCTGGTGGTATGGCCTCCTCTGGGAAGAGAAAGTTCCTCCTGTGTACCAGCTCACCCACCAGGGCCTGAGTACTGCTGTCGACAATTCAACTGTCGTCCATTGGACTTTTAAGCAAGGCACCAGCACAAGCAATCAGAGAATATCCGATTAATCTGGGCGATAGCGACTACTGACAGCCATCCGTGGTGGGAGAATCCGGCTGGCATTAAATCAGCGGGCTGCCATGAGGATGGGTAGGTCTCTACTGACGTGAGATCGAAAGATAGCGCCAGAAAACTAGATCGGCCTCGTATAGATGATACCTCTGTCACAGTCAATGAAAATGACAATGAGACAAATTAATCGAAGATTTAGCACAATGATTCAGACTGTGCTGACCACACTTCCCGTTAAGAAATTGCAGAACAAACGCTCCCGGACATCAGAACTCACACAAAATTCCCCTCAACTGCAGGAAATGGTGTTCAGTGTTGAATAGTTTCAGTTTGTTATTGTTAAACATGGAAGTGCATCCATCTTTGACATTTTCCCTGAACCTTACCTTTTTTGTCTATTGCACAAACTCCTCAAAGCGAAACGTTGGAGAAGCTATTGAGGGATATTATCTATTCCCATTTGGATGAAAATGGGCTTATCATTGATAGGAAACATGATTTTGTAGCTGGAACAGTCAGGGTTCTAATATGAATAGGATTACTTGAGGAAGTGAAAAAGTTGATTGAAGAGAGAATGGCTTCAGATAAACCTCCGTAAGGCGTTTGATAAGATTCCCTACGTTCGACTGATGGAGAAGGTGATGGCGAATGAGTTCTATGGTGTGCGAGCTAGATGGATAGGGATCATTAGGAGAAAGATCCTGAGAATATAGGCCACATGTCTGGATGGAATATCTGGATTGTCTAAGGCTTTGTTCTTTGTTTTTATTTTAACTGATACTCCCCACATCTCTCTCTGCCAGATATTGTCACAGCACAACCCCCTTTGTCATAGAGCAATCAAGATCTGAAGCTGGAAATGAATGCAAGCGGCACATCCTGTCATTTCCAGAATATGCTGCAATTTTCCTCAGGCAGTGTAATGAACAAACAGTGCCACCACGCAATGTGGTTGGGTGAGAGAGGGGCGGAGGGAGTCTGTAAAACATTATATGCTGGGTTGGTAACTGCTGTCGGTTTACAGGTCAGTTCACTGTTCTTCGCTGCACAGCTTCCCAAAATGGACAGGTAACTCGTCCATGTTTATAGTTGAACTGCTTGGAATGGTCTACGCAGTTTGGTGTGCTGTACAGAGTTTTAGTTCAGGTATCTCATCTAGCTTTATGGTGTCTGGGCTGATGCTATTATTTTACCTTGTGTATTTAAGAATCTAGTCATTTGAGCCGAGTTGGCATGTCCTCATTACTCCGATGGTTGAACGCACTCTTGCACTTCATTAGTTTGGCATTGTGACAGTACTCATCTCGCTGGTAAATATCTACTGTCCTAGAAGCAGCCACAACCTTTTCAGTCGGTAGCAATCAGCCATTCCCATCGTCTTCGTGTCTCCACGAGGTAAAATGATAGTTTCGTGTATATAGATTACCCCAATGGTCCATGGCTCAAAACACCATCACTCTCACCATTCTCCACCTCCAACTACACAAAATATTCCCTGCGTACTGAGAGTATTGGGAATACTAGGAGCGTCAGGGGGCGTCATCTCATAAGGGAGATGGAGCAACAGTTCCCTCATGTTTTACGGGACAGAGTGAACACTCCAGTACACAATGTACCACAAGATCCTTTCACACTCTCCATTTCAGTAATTGCATTCCTTTCGTCATGAAACATTCACGGGTTAACATTTACCCATGTCATAATCCAGCTACCAGATTGTCCATTGATTATCCATTCAGAATCTCTCCATCTCCGGGGTAACTTAG
>NC_057717.1:48040415-48041529 GCF_004010195.1 Chiloscyllium plagiosum | reverse complement strand
CTGGGTAGAAGGTAGCAAAGAGTACAATGGGTGAGTAGAGGTGGTAATGAACGAGATACGTCAGAGAGGTGGGTGGGGGAAGGTAGCAAAGTGTGCAATAGGTGAATGGGGTTGGGGATGGAGGTTAAATGTCAGAGTGGAGGATGGAGTAGATAAGTTGGAAGGGAGATTGGCAGGTGGGACAGGTATTGAGGACAGTGCTGAGCTGGAAGGTTGGAAATAAGGTAAGGCGGGGGAGGGGAAATGTGGATACTGGTGAAATCTACATTGATACCCTGGGGTTGAAGTGTTCCGAGGCGGAAAATAAGGTGTTCTTCCTCCAGGCAGCTGGTGGTGAGGAAGCAGCGATGGAGGAGGCACAGGATCTGTAGGCCCTCGGCAGAGTGGGAGGGGGATTTGAAATGTTAGGCCAAGGGGCGGTGGAGTTGATTGGTGCGTGTGGCCTGGAGACGTCCCCTGAAACGCTCTGCGAGGAGGCGTCCAGTCTCCCCAGTGTCGAGGAGACCGCATCAGGAGCAACGGATACAATACATTGGTGGATTTGCAGGTGAAACGTTGATGGATTTGGAAGAGTCCTTTGGTTCCTTGGGTTGTGATGGGTCAGGCGGTGTGTGCGCTGGGTTTGCAATTCCTGCGGAGGCGGGGGAAGGTTCCAAGACGGGAGGGTAAGTTCTTGGGAGGCGTGGACCTGACCAGGTAGCCACTTTGGGATCTGTCTTTGCGGAAGGTGGAAAGGGGTGGGGAGGGAAATATATCTCTGGTGGTGGGGTCTGTTTAGAGGTTCCGGAAATGTCGGCGGATGATATGGTTAATGCGAAGGTTAATTAGGTGGAAAGTGAGGACCTGGGGGTTCTGACCTTGTTATGGTTGGAGGGGTGGACTCTGAGGGCAGAGGTGCGGGACGTGGACGAGATGCATTGGAGGGCATCTTCAACCACGTGTGAATGGAAATTGCGATGTCGAAAGAAGGCCATCTGGAGTGTTCTGTGGTGGAACTGGTCCTCCTGGGAGCAGATCCGACGGAGGCAGGGGACTTAGGAATACAAGATGGCATTTTTTACAGGAGGAAGGGTGGGAAGAGATGCAATCCAGGTAGCTGTGGGAGTCGGTGGGT
>NC_057717.1:48036912-48039938 GCF_004010195.1 Chiloscyllium plagiosum | reverse complement strand
CTCACTGAGGACGAAAGATCAGCCCTCAGCAAAGACCTTACCTTTCTCCCCGTCTGTCCATGCATCAATGAATTTAATACGCATCGTGACGTTGAACAATTCTTCCACTGCCTCCGCCTGCGAGCTTTCTCTTGATATCAGGACTCCCGCCTACTTTATCAGGATACTTTCACTCGCCTCCAACATACTCCATCCACCTGCTCCACACCCCACCACCCCCCCCCCCCCGACCCCCCGCGCTGGCCTATTACCAGCCCTCGATTTCCTCAGTTCCAACTGCCGTCGAGACATTAAGCGCCTCAATCTGTCTACCCACCTCCGCCATTACAACCTCTCACCCTGACAACGAGCAGCCATCGACTCCCTCTGCTCCAATCCCAACCTCTTCTTCAAAGCAGCAATGGTAATTTGGGGTGCAGTGGTAAGTTGGCGCACTGACCTCTGCGCCAACTCATAGACAAGTGCGCCGAACATCCCCCCGTCCAAGACCCCACCCCAATGACCAAACCATCATCTCCCAGACCATACAGAACCTCATCACTCCAGGAGACCTCCCACCCACAGCGTCCAACCTCGTATTCTGGGAACAACGCACCGCCCAATTCTACCGCCTTCCCAAGATCCACAAGCCTCACCACCCTGGCCAACCCATTCTCTCAGCCTGCTTCTGCTCCACCGAATTTGTCTGCACCCACCTCGATGCTGTCCTATCCCCCTAGTCCAGGAAATCCCCACATGCTTTCGAAACATCACCCATGCCTTCCTGCTCCTCCAGGACGTCCGTTTCCCCGCCCCAATTCATCTTCAACAAGGAAATCCAATCCCTCTACATCTCCGTCCGCCACGACGAGAGCCTCCAAGCACTCTGTTTCTTCCTCTCCTGACGTCCCCAACCGTATTTTGTCACTGGCACTCTCATTCGTTTGCCCGTACTGCTCCACACCCTTAACAACTTCTGCTCCAAATCCTTCCACTTCCTCCAGACCATAGGGATAGTCAAGGGCACCCGTTTGTGCCAAGCTATGCCTGTATCATTGTTGGCTACGTAGAACAGTCCACCTTCCTTAGTTACACTGGCACCACTGCCACCTCTTCCTCCGCTACAGTAATGACTGCATCGGCGCCACCACGGGCTCCCGCGAGGAGGTAGAGCAATTAATCAAATTCACCAAAACATTCCACCCCGACCTGAAATTCACCGAGACCTTCGCTGACACCTTCCTCCCATTCCTGGACCTCTCCATCTCCAATAATGATAACCGATTTGACACTGACAATTTTTTACAAAACCACCGACTCTCACAGCTATCTGGAGTACACCTCTTCCCAACCTACCTCTTTGAAAAATGCCATCCCGTATTCCCAACTCTTCCACTTCCACTGTATCTGCTCCCATGGGGACCAGTTCCACCACAGAACACACCAGATGGCCTCCTTCTTTCGAGACCGCAATATCTCTTCTCACGTAGTTGAAGATGCCCTCCAATGCATCTCATCCACATCCCGCACATCAGCCCTCAAAGCCCACCCCTACAACCGTAACAAGGACCGAACCCCCACCCACCCACGTCCTCACATTCCACCCAACCAACCTTCGCATTAACCACATCTTCCGCCAACATTTCCGGAACCTCCAAACGGATCCCACCACCAGAGTTATATTTCGATCCCCACGCCTTTCCGCTTTCCAGAAAGACCGTTCCCTCCGCGACTACCTGGTCAGGTCCACGCCACTCAACAAACCACCCTCCAATCCTGGCACCGTCCCCTGCTACGACAGTCATTGCAAAACCTGTGCTCTCATCTTCTCTCTCAATGCCATCTAAGGCCCCAAGAAGCCGTCCACATACATCAACGTTTGACCTGCACATCCACCAACGTCATTGATTGTATCTGTTGCTTCCGATGCTGTCTCCTCTACTTTGGGGAGACTGGAAGCCTCATCGCAGAGCGTTTCATGGAAGATCTCTGGACCACCCGCACTAATCAATCCCACCACCCCATTTCAAGTCCCTCTCCCACTCTGCCGAGGACATGCACCCGACGCCTGGAGGAAGAACGCCTCATCTTCCACCTCGGACTCTTCAACCCCAAGGCATCAATGTGTACTTCACCAATTTTCCCGTTTCGCCTCCTCCATCCTTATATCAGTTCCAATCTTCGAGCTCAGCACAGTGCTCATGACCTGTCCTTCCTGCCAATCTCCCTTCTCACGTGTTCACTCCACCCTCCCATCTGAGCTATCACTTCGGTCCCCACCCCATTCACCTATTGTACTCCTTGCTACCTTCCCCCACCTTCACCTCTAACCTATCACCTCCATCCCACCCCCATTCACCCATTGTACACTTTGCTACCTTCTTCCCTTCCCCAACATCCACCCCACACCATTTATCACTCCACCTTGGAGACTTCCTGCCGCTGTTCCTGATGAAGCGTTATTACCCGAAATGTCACTTCCCATTATTTGGCTGTATTGTATTAGAGATGTTACCCTGCTCTCTCAGGCGTGGACCAAAGGAGACCCACTTGGTAATAGACATGAAAAAACACACAAGGATTACTTTCTATGCTTCCTCAGATTTGTTTTCAACATCAAGGGGAACTGAGATATCACTGAGGTCGTGCAGAATGCAGTAAAAGTTGCCCATCATTTGGATATTTTTTGGACCATCTTTGACCTGTTACCATGAAATGTCTTGTGTTCTGGAATCAATGCTGGGAACTTGCAGGATAATTACTTTCTGTACTGTCTGTTCGGTACCACCAATTGTGGTGAGACTGGCCTTCCAGAGGGACAGGAGAAACCCGGAATGGCGATGATACGTCATGACCCGTTATTCATCCAGTCTGATCCGGTGAGTTCGACGACGTCAGACTGTTTCCTGAACAGACAAAATGAAGAATAAAAATGACAGCGGAGCAGGTAATAATACCTCATAAAGCTGAATGAAAGGCCCTGTATCTGAGTGTTTGCTATATTCTCTGAAATGATTGAGGCACTCAATGCATACACTGAATTAAAT
>NC_057717.1:48017685-48036391 GCF_004010195.1 Chiloscyllium plagiosum | reverse complement strand
ATTCTACAACCGAAGTTCTCCATAACATTTGATAACTGACATTTACTGGAAAAATTACAACCGACATTCTGCAGAACATTCCGTAAATGAGAATTCTTGAAGCATGTTGGAACTGAAATTATTTGTAAACGGTCGGATGTCAGTACTTTGAACAAGTGATACGATCAAGAGGGAGGAGATCAAGTTCCAAGTATAAGAACACACTGCTTCGAAGTCCCCTCAGGCAATTAAAGGTGTGAATATGTTTTCCCTCGGTTAACATTTCTTCACGACAGAGGATAGACCACAATTGAGACTAGAAGACAGAAATTTCCATTCCCCGCTTGTCTTCAAGGAGCTGGGAGGGAATCCCTCACAATGGCAATGTTTTCTTCTCCATGTTAAGAGTGGTGTCTGCTCCCAAGGGATCGAATGTGTGGGAATGTTCTGGAAAACATTTTTCGTAAAGATGTGGCCATATGCGTTTTGAAGGGAGGGATTGTTATGTTTCTTTTTCGCATTTCTGTAAGTAATTCAGAACATACCATTTGTTATTTCAGCTCCAATTGTTTCAAACATTCTTGGAATGCAGTGATACATTTGAAAATCTCGCCGAGTCTTTCATAAAACTGTATATTTTGCCTCCAGGCTGATATGTAATGTGTTTATTTTCCTTCCTCACAGTTAACGCAGTGACGATCTATGTCCTGCTTTGGAAAGATTGTGGATTGTCTCCATGTGTCAGTCGTTACCTGGGGGCCATGGCAGTGGCGGATCTTCTGGTAATTGTCCTCGACCTGATATTGAGACACATTCCCATTGTTTATTATGAACACTTTGATTTCCTATGGTACATTCCCCTGTGTAATATCCACGCCGTCCTGCTTTATGCAGCCACTGACTGTTCAGTCTGGTTCACCGTTACTTTCACCTTTGATCGGTTTGTGGCCATTTGTTGCCAAAAGCTGAAAAGTAAATACTGCAGCGAGAAAACGGCGGCTGTGGTCCTGGGAACAGTGACCGTGTTAAGTTGTTTGAAGAACATTTTCTGGTATTTTATGCTCACAGCTCAGTATTGGCTGGACAACTCCCCCTGGTTTTGTGAGGTAACAGCCGCTGTTTATAACTCCCGTGTTTGGGTCGCAATCGAGACCATCCACCACATTCTCAATCCAACTATCCCATTTCTCCTGATTCTGTTACTCAATGCTTTCACAGTCAGACACATTATAGTGACCAGCAGAGCCCGCAGAAGACTTTGGGCTCACACCAATGGGGAGGTTCAATGTGACACAGAAATGCGAAATCGAAAAAAATCCATTATTTTACTGTTTGTTATCTCCGCCAATTTCATCCTGTTATGGTCAACGTTAATGGTGTATTCTACATGGAACCGAATGTGGTGGTTGGGCTATGGCTCTATGAATCTGGCTCTCTTTGTGCGGGAATTGGCCTTCATGCTGCAGCTCCTCAGTTGCTGCACAAACACCGTGATTTATGCCGTGACCCAGACGAGGTTCAGACAGCAGCTGAAGAATGTGCTCAAACATCCATTTACCCAAATTCATCAATCAATCTGAATCATTCATTCATCAATGTATTCACTATTTTCTCATTTCATTCGAATGTTACAACAATGAATCAGCCAGTCGCTATGGTAGCAGACTGAAAGTAGTGCTTTTTCCAACCCAACCTTGACCCACAGTGGACTACAGGGCACATTTCGATGTTTCTCGCAACTCAGAGGCCATTGAGAAAAGGCACCATTACAAAGACTGTAACTATGGCATCAATTTATATATAATAAATTGTTCATTAAAGATATCAAGCAGCAGAGTGAACTATACTGTTGTTTGTCATTGCGTTGAACAAGTTGAGCTGGAAAACGACAGACTGGGCCCCAAGTCCTGGTCCTCACCGAAGCGGTGGGGTCGGGGGAAGAGCTGAGAAATACGTTTAAATTCACTCTATGATTGATTATTACTTCTGGGTCACCCACCAGAACATGCCTTCACCTGAATTCATCCATCCCTCCCAAACCATATATGTCTCTCCCATTCTCCATTTCTCCCTCTCTCACGTGCTCTCTCTCTCTCTCCATCCTGCCCCCAATTTTCCCTACCTTTTTCACTGTCACTTTCTTCAAACCACGAATCCTCGAATCCTCTTTCACCTTCTGTTGGTACGGGTGCAAATAGGTGTGAGAGCATGGTCTTCCGCGAGTGGAACACAGTTGATGCAGATGTTCAGTTCTTTTCTACACTAACAGTATGGATTTTGAGACAAATACCTTTGCGAGGGAACACATTGGGCGTGAATGTCAGTGCTTGGATGTAAACGGAGGTGATTGCATAGTCTGTTACTGGGGCAAAAGAGTTTGGGTGGAATAACAGGTCATTGTGAATGGAACCGATTCCATGGGAACACTGTTTGTTGCTTTGGGAGAAGAGTAGGGATGGTACTCTGCTCTGTGCCTCGGGAAACAGAATGGTGATTAGTTTGCAGGCCGGTACGGAGAAAAGACAACGAGGTTGAATGCACAGGCCGTTGCCGGAGGAACAGAGTGGGAGTGAGTTCACGCGCCGTTGTTGGGCAAAACAGTGATGGAGTGAGTGTGAAGGAGTCAGTTTGACGCAGCGTTAGCTCGAAATTGAAGGACTCGGCTGGACAATGAGGAAGGCTGTGAAGGTGTCAATGTGGTTATGAAGCTTTGAGTGAGGCTTTCAGCAGTGATGTGTGACTGTGGGTGTGTTAGTATGACCGTGAGGGAATGAGTGTGTAAGGGAGTCGGAGTGACTGTGAGGTAATGAGTAGGATCGTGAGGAGTCGTTATGATAAAGTGGAATTGAGTGAGACTGGGAAGGATCGTGTGTGACAGGAAAGAGTCGGTGTGACAGTGAGGGATTGAGTGTGACTGTCAGGGAATGAGTGTGATGGGGTCAGCATTAACGTGAGGGATAGTGAGGCTACGAATGAATGATTGAGACTGAGGGAAATAGTGTGTAACTGGGGGCGTGTTTATGAGCGTGGGGAAGTGAATATCAGAGTGCCGTGTGAATGAGACTTTGATTGATTGAGTGCAAGACAGACAGGATGAAAATGACAGATTAAATGAGATAGTGAAGGAGTGAGTGTTACTGAGGGAATAAGGTCATGGATACGTGGTTTACGAAAGAAGTTAATGTTCTTGTCAAGAGGAAGAACAAGATTGTGCTGCTGCAAAAGCATAGCAGATGAGGCAGCATCCGAGCAGCAGGAAAATCGAGGTCTGGGGCCGGAGTTCTTCATCAGGAATCATTCCTGATGAAAGGCTGCGGCCCCAAACGTCGATTTTCCTGGTCCTCGGATGCTGCTTGACCTGATGTGCGTCACCAGCATTAGAATATGAACTCTGATCTCCAGAATTTGCAGACCTCACTTTTTTCTCGTTGATTTCCCATCAGACACCACGCTATGTCTTCTTCGAACGAGCCCAGTTCTGATTCAAACTGCTAAGTCACATTCAATGATATATCTCCGCATTTATTGCAATATTCCAGCGTGTGGAACCTTATCAAAGCCGTACTTAAATCCAGACACAAAAACCACCGCTTTCTCCTCACCCACCTGTTTGGTCACTTATCAAAGAACTCAGTAAGGTTTGTGACGCACGACATACCCTTCACAAAACCGAGTTGACTTCTCCAGATTAAACTTGTTCCACCCTCGACAATTATTAATCCTCGCTTTTACAAACGTTTCCAATAATTTATCCACAACCGAAGTAAGCCTCAATGGTCTATAATTAGTAGGGTTGTTTCTCCTCCCCTTCTTGAAAATACGGACATTTGCTATCCTCCAACGCCATGACATTAATCCTGTCGACATTCACGACATAAATATCAAAGCCAATGCTTCTGCAAGTCTCCGCCCTGAGTTCTGAGGGAATGCTAGCATAAATTCCACCTGTCCCGGGGAATTATTTATGTTCACACATTCCAGAATTGCTGACACCTCCTCCTTGTGAACGTCAAACCCGTCTTATCTGGTAGTTTTTTCCTCAGTATTCTCCTCAGCAATATTGGTTTTATTCTCTAGTATTTATATCGTCGAAAAACATTCATTTCACATTTTTCCTATCTCCTCAGATTCCACGCAAAACTTTCCACAACTTTGTTCGATTGGCTCTAGACTTTCTTTCGTCATTCTTTTCTTCCCGGTATGCCTATATATCCTAATAACTGTAATGCCAACTGACGGATGAAGAATCTTCTTTTTGATGCTATTACAGTATTTTCATTGCTTTGAGCAGCTCATTAAGTTCACATCTACGTCTTCTCTGGTCCAAGATGAATAAGGCCAAGTTCTCTCATCCTTCCATTGTCTAAATCTTTAATTCAATTTATAATTCTAATTGTTTATATCTTAACTAGTATTTTTCGACAAAGTAATTCTTTCTGTGTGCCTGCATGCCTGTCTGCGAACAGTTCTCTGCCATTGAATTGAAGTGAGAAGTGATGTAAAAGATCTGTTTCGATCATCGTTTGAAAAAATGAACAATATGATGTTAATGTCCTGAAAAATAAATAATTGGATTATCAAATAATTAAATATTTTAAAAGAATTAAAATTGAGATTTTTCAAGTCTGGGTGGCACAGACTTGGTCTCAATAAACTGTTATATATGATGACAACATGAGAAATTACTGGAAAAGCTCAGTAAACCTGGCGACATCTGTGTTGATAAAGCACAGTAAGCCTGGCAATACCTGTGCTGATAAATCAGATGCTGCACCTATTCAGAAACAGGATTAATGTTGCCAAGGACAAGGATGTTTGTACGCATGCTCAGGAGATGCCAATGGGGATGGCGAGCAGTCCCAAGCCGTGGTGCACCTTGGTACAAAATGACACAGGCGGGTAGAATGACAAGTAACTCTAAAGAGAGTTCAGGGTGCTGAGTTTAATAACAGTATCTTGGTGATTTCAATCTCGAGATTACTCCCTGTGCCACGTGGACTTGAGGCAGGTATGGAAGGATGGTGTCGCTTAAAATGGGGCTAAGTAGTTGGTGAGGGGTGAGCGGTTCATATTATTGTAACATTAGGATTTCTTCCAGGGCAGAAGGGACCTGTAATAAAAGGAGTTGTACCTCAACTGAAAGGGCACCAACATCCTGGTGGAGAGATTCCATACAGCACCGTGTGTGGATTGAAACTTATCATGCAGGAGGCTGGGAACCAAAGCAGCAGGTCAGAAAGTGAGCAGAAGGTAGAGGTGACCTGGACAAACAGGCACGATCAGACGAATGACGTTGGTGAGGGAAGAAATCATAGATGTGCGAATGCCTGGTCGGAGTTCCCGAAATGAAGGCGGGTGGTGCAGCTGTTGGCAACTTTTACAGTAGTGTAGCAGTGCCCCAAAATGTTCGGTCCCCGGTGGCGCAGGTACTGTTCTGGTGGTACTTGGGTAACGCGTTCCATAGATTGGCTTGTTTGAAGTCGCCAGTTAAAAAAAAAAAAAACAGGATCTCGGGGTATTCCATTTCCAAGGTGTTCGTAGTGGAGTACAGCAGGTCCAGAACTTCCTTAATCTTTTCTTGTGGCGGTATGTACACAGCAATTAGCAGTGGTAAATCCCCGTGGTAGATAGAAAGGTGGCATTTGATGGTAAATAATTCAATATTTGTATAACAATATCTGTGCAAATTTGTAATGTGCATTCAGCATAAGTTATTGATTAAATATCAAAACCCTCTATCCTTTTGAACAATTATATAATCGATAACGTTCGGGCAAAACTGGGACATGTCATACTGCACAAAGTAGTTGCATTGTGCAGGATTCGATTAAACCCTGAGCTCGTCATATTAACGCTCAATTGTTAATCGAGAGACCACATCGTGTTCTAAGGACTTGAGTTTGGATCCTTCCAAGGCAGCTGGTGGAGTTTAAGAAAACCTCTTGAATTAAGATACTGATGACCATGAATCGATTGTAAGGAAAGCCCAAATAGTTCATTAAAGTCCTTTAGGGAAGGGAACAGCTTAATTGCGGAAAGCAGATATTCAGATGCAGCACTTAATTGTAAAGACAAACGAAACCCACGGATTTATTGCAGGATTAGAAATGGAAAGAAGCATTGTTACAAATACATACGGTTTCAATTCCAGACCTGAACAATTACGTCTAGTTTTGGTCTCCATACTGGAGAAATGCTGCGGTGGCACTGGAGGCATTTCAGAGGAGTTTCACCAGGTTGATTCCAGGCAACAAAGAGCTGCAATAGAGGGAGTAGTTATGTACCTTGGGCTTGTACTTGCTGGAGTCCAGACGAATGAGGAAGAGATCTGACTGAGGTGCATGAAATGCTGAAGCGGATTGGAAAAGTAGACGTGGGAAAGATGTTCACACTTTTGAGACGGTCTGGAATGAAAGATAATATGTGTAGTATCGGAGGATCGAGATTCCAAATTGAGATCAGGACAAAGTACTTCTCTTGGATGATTTTGAATCAGTAGAAAGTACTCACCCAGAGTGCTGTGCAGGAAGAATAAATCAACACATTAAAAAAAAGAAACATATATGTTTCCAGTGGAACACACTCGAAGGGCTGAATTACCACACCTAATTACTACTTTCCTCTCTTGTTCTAATCTGCAGTTCTTTGGTTCTAAGTCACCATAATGGAACGGGTGGTCAGAATCTGGGGGTTTGCTTGAGGGAGGTGCAGATTTGCTCAGTGCGTGGGGAATCAGACAAAGTTAAAAATCACACAACACCAGATTATAGCTCAAAAGATTTATTTAAACGTACTAGCTTTCCGAGTGCTGCTGCCTCCGAACAAATGCCATTGACTTGAGCTTCAGAGTATATCAGCGATTTCATAAGAGCCACCACGTATATTCATACATTATAGAAGAGACCAGCGTGTCTGCCGGGCCAAATGTTCATCCAATGATTTTATACATTTTGTAAAGTTACCTGCCTCAACTTTCCTCCGAGGCAGTGCATTCCAGACACATACCACCGGGTGGATTCAAAACACATTCCAAAATTCTCTCACACCCTCTTAAAGTTTATTTCAATAGTGTCCCCTCTTGTTATAGACCCTTCAACAGCTGTGCCTGCACCCTGTCCATTTCCCAAATTCTCTGTCAGGTTCCCTCTCAACGTTTCCTGCTCCAAAGAAAAACCTGAGCAAACATAGCCTTCTTCATAGTTTGAGTACTATGTTGCCTCTTACTTCCGAAGTGCATTTCCTCACATTTGTGATTATTAGATGTGATTGTTAAATTGGCCACTGATAAGTCGATTTGAACAATTCACTTATACAACGCCCCCCAACAACACCCTCCCCACCCCACCCCACCCCCACAAAACCTAACACTTCACTCTTCACTGTCAACCACTAGGTTTCAGAACATAGAACAATAGAGCGCAGAACAGTCCCTTCGGTCCTCGATGTTGTGCTGACCCATGGATCATTCTCCGCTCTTCCCCTGCACTATCGCATCAACATACATGTGCTTATCCAAAGATTGTTTAATTTTCCCTAATGTGTGTGAGGTAATTACATTGACAAGTATGGCATTTCACTCCCTTACAAATCTCTGAGTAAAGAAACCTTTACTTCATATCATCCACAAAATTATCCAAGAAAGTGTATTTTACAGGCAGCTGCATTTTATTAAACAACCCTTCATGGATAGTATATTGATGATTAAATATTTTGTCGTTCACTGAACAGGATTGTCTTCTCTCGCTCTGAAAGCTTAATCCATGCTATAGAATAATTACAACAAAGATGATGATCACTCAGCTCATTATCTCTGCATCAGCTTGGAATTAACGACATTCCTACCTTTATTGATTGTAATGTCCCTCCATTCCAACACATGATGGTACCCGTGTCTATTTTGAAATCTGAATATCCTGTCCAAGTACGAACATTCTTATCAAGTTGCATACCTTCTAATTAAAGGTTAAATATAAACATAATTCCTTACATCACATTTAAAATTATACTGTCCTATTCAAACGTTCGACCGATATTCCATCTCCCAAGAGCAACCTGTTTCCGTGTGTGTGCGTTATATTTCATTCTGTACATGAGAGTGAATGTCAAATACTGTCAACTGAGATTATGACTGAACCTCCTCCTGTCTCCGTAGCCGCTGGTCTTATCCTTTTCCCTCTCCTGGCCAATATCGTATTCACTCTGTCTTTGGTTCATTAATCCATATCTTTTAATGACCACGTTCATTGCTCATATCATATTTAGATTTAGGCAGAAGTTTAAAATGTAAATATTGATCGTTTCAAGTCAATAACCTGCAAAAAGATTTGACTTACTCGACCAACGAGAGGGTAGTCCGGACAAATCCATACTTCCTCTCTGTGTTTAGAGCAAGCTGATCCAGTGACAACCTTTTGCTTGTCATGTTTTTGTTGAGGAGAAATCAGCAAAGCAAGAATACCTTTATTGTCTGTGCTTTTTTTTGGGTGGGGCTGCGGGAGATATTACATCGTACATCGAAAACATAGCAAAATCATTTGACCTGCGAAAAGAAAGCATCTATCATTCTCCCTTTACCGACTTCATCAGAGCAATTGGTGTTGAGAGATGAGATAGTCAGTGATGTCAACATCCAATCCAATCAAGTTACTACTGCGAACGGGAAGTACTGTAGTGAAAGCTGCTACCTGGAAATGTTTGCTCAGTGACCGTGTTTGATATCACTCTCCGAGGATTCTAACTGTGTCACTGACATATTATTGAGAGGCTTGTTTCAGTGATTTATGACATTGTAGCAGCAGATGCATCAACCTCGATACAAACAGGGATCAGTATCTGCAGAGATATGGAAAAAAAGATCAGACTCCAAGAACATTAGACTGAATTGTTACAAAATGGATCAGAATCTGAGAACGTTTAAATGGAATGTTCCATCAAACGACAACGGTTTATTTTGGGGTCTTTTATATCTTTTCTGTTGTTCGGAAAACGTATCATATTGGATGTTAGGTGTACTACTGATTGTTGTGGTTCTGTTCACCGAGCAGGGAATTTGTGTTGCAGACGTTTCGTCCCGGTCTAGGTGACATCCTCAGTGCTTGGGAGCCTCCTGTCAAGCGCTTCTGTAATGTTTCATCCGGCACCCGAGATACAAATCTTCTCACAACATAGTACTATTGATTATCTAGGCGGGTTACTATGCCATTCTTGCTATTATTGGGGCACCTGATAAGTCTCTCACTCTCTCTGTCCTTTTATTAATTCATGAACTATGTTGGCTTTCAATGTTATTTCGATTTTACTCCCATTTGCAAAAGCCTGAAACGAAAGTAATCAGTCTTAATCACCAACTCCACTCATTATGCATCAACTTCGGACCTCTCACTCACATCTGAGAACGAAACAGTTCATAGTCTCGAGGGCTTCATTTTACCTTGAACTGATTTATGTCTCATTGTTCTCTCTATTGTCAAACCTTGAATATTACCAGAACCATTGTACACCCAGGTTCCACCTCTGTGGCAGTTTTGTTCCTGAATAAACCGTTACCTATGCCTTGGTAAAATCAGACTTTATGGGTCTTGTTCTCCACCAGCCAATGTTCCAGTTACAAATATTTCGATCACACTATTTTTCTTGTCTCTAAAGTAGCCTCACAATAGTGACACTATGGCAGAATAGTATTGTTGCTGAACAGTATTGCAGAAATGCATGTTATTACACTTAAGACACTTTCATATCCAACCTCAACTGAGGTAAAAACATAAATTAAAATTATAAATGCAAATTTCACTCAGAATAACAATAAAACACCAGAATTTTGCCTGAAAACCTATCTGCTTCACTGGTGTCCCTTGTTAAATAACTCTAACTTAATTGTCTCGTGTGGGTCAAGAGCGACTTCAGATCCCCAACAATGTGCTGACCCTATACTGCCATCTGGAATGGCGTCAAAAGCAAGGGCTATTAATGATGGTCAACAAGTGTTGCCCTTGGCCTTGAAATAACAAACTTAAAGGTTAAAACAAAAAAAAATAAGTTGAAGATTTGGAATTGAAAGAAACTATAACTGTGGGTGAAACCGAGCAGCTTTGGCAACCTCTGTTGAGAGAAAAGCAGAGTTAACATTTCGAATCTGTTGAACATGCATTTGCACTGAAACCAGCTGAGAAATAGTGTAATTGATGCTGCTGAATATCATGCCCATGTAGGTGCATATCCAAGGCCCTGTGTACAGTGAGGTATGCCCGCACTGACTCTTATCTCTGAGAATGAATATTAATGGGTTGTGAGTGTTGCTGGCTGGGTCAGCATTTATTTCCCTTTCCCAGTTACCGTTGAGAAGGTGTTGATGAGCTGCCATCTTGAATCACTGCAGGCGTCGTGCTGTAAATTGCCAACGTCGAGGTCAATCCAGTTTCTTTGACACTTCGCATTGATTAATATAACTGAGTGGCTTGGCAATTTCAAAGGGAATTTGGAGTCAACCATATTTCCGTGTATGTGCAGTCATATGTATACCATACCATGAGAAGATGGCAGACTCCCTTCCGTGAAGGACGTTATTGAGCCAGCACGGTTTTCCTGACAATCCACAATGGCTTCATAGTTTTATTAGATTCTTAATTCGAGCTGTTATATTGAATTCAACTTCCACAGACTGCCGCGTTATGATTCGAATCCAACATTCATTACTGGGTCCCTGGTTTTATAGACTAGAGTTAATACATAGATCATTGCCTCCCCAGTATTTCCAATCTTCTCAAGCAACATTAGTGATGTTGCTCTTATCGCAACTGTGGGACAGAAAATTGTGCAGGGACATTGTCAACTAGTTCTATGGAGAGCGGAACTGTTCATATTTCAGGTCACTGTGACTGTGCAGAGCTGTAATCAGTCAGGAAAACAAATTGGGGACCGGAAAGCATTTCTAGCATCGAGTGGGTGATCCATTTATATATGGATTAGACTTGTTCCTGTCACTGGAAAGACAGTGGAGGTTCTGTGTATCATTTTCTCAGGTTCGCGCTGTCAGTTGCTGCATTCATTCAGGAAATATCTTAGGGTCTGCTGATGCCACTCTCGAAGAAGTATGGTCACTGCCTTAATAATGTATCTGGGTCTACAAGATGGCTGACTAATGGAGCAGAGGTTGCATAGAAGGAAACTGCAAACAGAAAGGAGCAGGAGCAGATTTCCCGGGGTCACATCACGAAGAGTGAAATCGATAGCACCCGCTGACCCCGAAATAAAGGAGAGAGTGAAATACATCCGAGTGAGGTTTAAAGAGAAAGTCGAAATCCCCCACACAGGCAACATTTTACTGTTTACTGAATCATCTCACTCACCTCTCAGTTTCCCTTTGTCTCCCTCTGCCGACTTTGCTATTACTCCCATTTCCTGTCAGTCTGCAAGTTTTTTGTTCTGTTTGTCTCTGTATGCCCCAAACATTTTTCCAGTTAACAATTCTCCCAGGATTCTCCCTACCTCCAGCTCCCACTGATTGCACCTGTAGCTCTCATTCTCTCTTTCTTTCTCTCTCCCCGTCTCTATTTATTTCTAAACATCCTGTGTATCATGCGGCATCAAGTAAGAGTAACTTCAAATAAAGTTAGAGCGAATTATCAAGAAGGCTTGTGAGATTCTCTGATTCATTGCAAGAGGATTTGTACAAAAATAAGTAACATTGTTCTGCTCTCTGTCAATTACCCTGATTCTCTCTTTAAACATCTCACTGATCCCAGAATTTACTACAACACTGGGATAGGGATACAAATTAATTCAACATTGACCTACCCATGCAAGAACTTGAATTGTGAATTGCAGGATTTACGTTTTCTTTAATATAATGGGCTTTGTTCCAAGTAACCCATCTCAAACTGTGCCTACTGACACTGCAAAGAGAATGTTTGACCCAAAGTCTATTCCTTGATTGACATCCTGACATTACCCCTTTCAGTTTCCGCATAGCAGCTGGGCACAAGGTGACTGATTATGGGAGAGAACACTTCGCCTTCATGTTGGCTTTACCGGCTTCCCAGTGCAGGAAGACCAACCCAGATATCAATGCATCCTTTCATTACCTCCGATGTGAACGTTTTCCTAAACCACCCAAGTTTAAATTACCTCGCTGTCTTCCCGAACAGCGGCAGTCGTTGACCAGAAAGTAAATTGCTGATCCCCGCCCAGATCAACGGGAACCGCACCGCGGCTCAGCTTTTACAAACTCTGCTGAATAACAGAACCCAGCAAAATAATCAGCCAGTGGGCTGTATCATTCTGTTCACCACCTACAGCCCATGTCTGGATCACTGTTTCAGTAACACAGGGAATTATGAGATCATTCCTGCCTTTCAAAGTTCCCTATTTTGGCACATATGGAATGAACCAGACATTCACAAGTATTTTGTCTTCAATAAAATATTTGCACATGATGCAGATCAGAGCGACACCAGGAAATCCGGAAAAAAGCTGGCTGCAGTGGAGAATACCGGGTTCCATATCAGAAGGTGTGATACAGAATATCCATTCAGATGTTGAGAATGCTCGACACCGGAATACTGCATCAAACGGACTCCAAGAGTTGATTTAACATAATTAGGGATCTGGGAATTTCTGTAAATGTTCGCCATGCCTATTCAACTACATCGATCACATTTCACAGCAAGATAATAATCCAAATTTAGCAACATACACCGATATCCTTTCTGCTTACCATTCAAATAATCATACCAGATGTCATCAGAGAAAATAAAAACAATTATCAACTCAATAAATTCAAGACTTCCTCACAGTCAAAATGAATTCTTTTCACAAACTCATTTTCTGTCCATCAACACATCTGCAAATGCAACCCAGTACTGGTCCCACATTCACAGTATCACTCTTAGTCTCACCCTGCTGGTCACTGCAGACAGAGATAGAACATGGATACAGAATGTTTGAGAGACTGAACAAGCTTACAGGGATAGGGTGTTTTAGAACATAGAACATTACAGCGCAGTACAGGCCCGTGAGTGTTCGATGTTGTGTCGACCTGTGAAATCAATCTGAAGCCCATGTAACCTACGCTATTCCATTGTCATCCATATGTTTATCCAGTGACCATTGAAATGCCCTTAAAGTTGGCAAGCCCTCGACAGATGCATGCAGGGCATTCCATGCCCTTACGACTCTCTGAGTGAAGAATCTATCTCTGATATCTGTCCTATGTCTATGCCCCCTCAGTTTAAATTATGCCCCTTCATGCTAGCAGTCACCATCCGAGGAAAACGGATCTCACTGTCTGCCCGATCTATTCCTCTGATCATCTTGTGTGCCTCTATCAAGTCACCTTTTAACCTTCTTCGCTCTACAGAAAACAGCATTCAGTCCCTCAGCCTTCTTCATCAGACCTTCCCTCCATACCAGGCAACATCCTGGTAAATCTCCTCTGCACCATTTCCAAATCTTCCACATCCTTCCTGTAATGCAGTAACCAGAACTGTGCGGAGTACTCCAAGTGTGGCCACACCAGACATTTTTTTTCAGCAACATGACCTCATGGCTCCAAAACTCAATCCCTCTATTCATAAAAGCTAACACACGTATGCCATGTTAACAACCCTTCAACCTGGGTGGAAACTTTCATGGCTCTAAAATAGACACCGAGATTTCGCTGCTCATCCACACTCCCAAGAATCTTACCATTAGCTCAGTACTCGGTATTTCTGTTACTCCTTCTAAGTGGATCACCTCTCACTTTTCCGCATTAAACTCCATTTGTCAGCTCTCAGCCCAGCTCTGCAGCTTATCTATGTCTCACTGTAAACTACAACATTAATTGGCACTATCTGCACCTCCACCAACATTAATGGCATCCGCAAATGTACTAACCCAGGCTTCTATACACTCATCCACATCATTTATAAAACTGATCAACAGCAGAGGCATCAAAACAGATCCTTGCAGGACAGTACTAGTAACTGAACTCCATGGTGAAACAATTCCCATCAAACACTACCCTCTGCCTCCTTTCAGCCAATTAATGATCCAAACCGCTAGATCATCACATTCCCATGCCTCCGTATTTTCTGTGATAGCCTACTGTGGAGAATCTTATCAAACGCTTTACTGAAATTGAGATGTTTGACAACAATATTTGAAAGGGTTCAGAAAAGATTTCCAAGTATGTTGCCAGGGTTGGAGGGTTTCAGCTATGGGGAGAGGCTGAATAGACTGTATTCACTGTGATCTCACCTTGCTACACAGTCTATGACTTAGCAGTCGAGGAACCTTGTCGAGCATTGTTGTGGAGAAAATATAGAGAACCAATAGGAGACGCAGAGAGTTCTTCAAGAAATAGGCCTTTTATTTGCAAACAAAAAACCGTGACACCGAGAAAGCTGATTCTCAAAAGCCCACCGACCTCAGGCTCCGTGGATTTTTATATTTTTTATCATGTTTCTGTTAGCTTATCAGCATGCCCAACTGCATTAATTAAGTACCTCACTCTAGGTACACAATAAACCAGTGGTGTTAGTTTCCATTATCACCTAAGTTGTACATTCTACTGAATGTTATTCTGATGTCACGGTTAGATATTTATTCGTAACTCTGCTGCAGTGACCTTCAATTGCAAACTAACCTATCATGATAGATATTTAGCTATTCCATCTGTTACAACACTCTCCTGTCTCAAGCTCACTCTAGTAACTATTAATTAGATATTTTAATGTCATGTCCCAATTATTTATAATCCCAATCCTGTCATAATAACACTTAACAGAGAAACTTGCTTTATTACTTCTGTTATCTCATCTCGCCATCGTGACCTTTCAGCCTTAATCTTACTCTGCTAATTGGTTTAAGAATGTTCCACTATGGTTATCCCATCTTGCCCCTGCATTCCACAGAATACAGATGACAGTGCTCTTCATGCTTTAACCCTTCCATGCTTTCATGTTCTTTATATTCCATATTCCCCCCCTTTGAGACCTAATGGTCTCACCCATGGAAAGAAGACAATAAGCTTAACCTCTCTTGTGCCCAATACCAGCAATATAGATCCCAACATGGACAAAATAATTATCGGAGTCTGAAACTTAAAGGGTTCTTCCTCCATTCCTGAGGTCCCTTGGGCCAAAAACCTGCCCTCCAATAACCAGAACAGGAAAAAAGACCCAAGATCCCTCACAATCTTGGACCCGCACCACATTCTTCAGAAGTATCATCGACGTCCCCACTGTGACAGTTGTTAGATCATAACCATCGAACAGTGGGGTTCTACCAGAGGAGTAAGCTTTTCCTGGGGTAGCTGAAATTACCACAAGTTGACGTGCAGTGACGCGAACTAAAAAGGACATAATAAAAGGTAGACCACAGCAAAGGGTGAAGACAAGAACAAGCAAAACTGCACCTACAGTAAGACCAATCTTGACAAACCATGCTCCCCAAGACCCTAATATAGTATTCAGCCAATCAAAAGCCTGATGACCAAACACTGCATTGTTTTTATTTTTATCTCCCTCCTTAGATTGTTTGGTTTTTCCATTGCTTTAGTCAAAGATCCCCCAGGGCTAGTGTTGTTAGGTATAAAGGTACAGCAATGTTCCCCAAACATCACACAAACTCCGCCTTTTTCTTCCTGTATCCAATCTGAGGCCTGTCTGTTTTGTCGTGTCATTTTAGTGGTAGCATCCAATTGTTCTCCGAAGGCCACAACGGCATTATCAGTTTAATTGATAAATCTCTGCTTTTTGTAATAAATGTAATTAATCCATTCAGTATTCTTGCTAATCCCTATCCTTGGGATAAGAGCTTCCCAGCCCACGGCAATCTCATTGCGGGCCTTAAACTCTTTAGGAATACCTCTTGGTTGTCCTATACTAGCAATCTGAATTGTCGGATCAGGGACATCCCGTCTCTTAGTTCGGCGACTGTAACGTAGCGTCAAGCTGCATGTGGCGATATAACTACCTCGTGTCAGAGCATCTCACTGGCAACGCTGCCACACCAGTCAATCGGCATCGTCATGTGCAACCCTACTTTCTTACCTCCTAGCCAGTACGTATCTGTCAGTGGGACACATTGAGAATTTAAAACAGCCCCAAATGTGGTGGCAACCTCCATTGGAACTGTATTCCCACAAAGACCCATAAAGTAGCCGACCAGTATGGAGCCATTTCACGTAAAGTCTTCAAAACTGAACCCTTCCCGTTTCCTGAAAGCAGCCTCGGGAAAAAAGTAATTAGTCTTACTGATGAACCACGGGGTCCTATATCAACACCACCGTTGGAGTTGCTGCCAGCCCACGTCATCCTGCTGATAGAATGTAGTAGCCTGAAGTAGCATGCACCAAAAGGGGGCAAGGGGATTGCCTGTAAGTTGATGAATCATTCGAGTAAAGGGGTCGGCTAGAGTGCTGCAAACACCATTCAGGACAGATGTTCAAGTTAAAGGGCATATGGACAACATAGTATGAGGGGGTTAACTTAGTAAACAAGAAGCAGTCCTGTCCAGCCATTACTACGACCGTGTCGTTTGCCCATTGATACCAGTGATTGTCACGGGCGCGTACCCATGTAAGTGCAGCAAAGTAACCCTGGCATTACTTGTCCAGGTCTGCCAAGTTAATGGTCGCCAAGTCTGATTAACAGGCCTGGCATCGGAGAGGTGGTTATCAGGGGCATCCCCCATGTCTTCCCTATCCTTGCTGCCAGGAGGACTGTTCTCAACATTTCCATGTGTGTCATTTCTGGAATGATCAGGATTCCCAAGAACTTCACCTGTACCTTATTCAGAACCCTGTGGAGGCGTACGAGCCTCCTGTGTGCCCTACTCGTGTCCATGTCTTTCAGCCTTAACTCCACTTACCTCAGTGTTAGAGTTAATTTGTGCCGGTGAGAGAGCTTTAGTACAATGATTAAGGCGGTACAATATGTGTCGTCACTCCACTTGGATGGCGGTAGATGATGCCTTAATCACTAAGAAAGTTCTCTCTCTCCTCGACTCATTTCAGCATCTTCGAAAAACCCGCATGTACACAAAATCCCCGAGCTTACTAGGTCCTTCCTCGTTGCAGCTGTCAGTTCCCTTTGTATTTCCAGCAGGTGGATAGTCTCATGTATCATAGGTTGCTGCTGCATATATTGCTTAAGTTCTGAGTTTAACCGCTCCAAGCTAGGCCCTTTGTATGGGCCTCTCCACCTGGGCACTGGCATAGGTCTACCTGTGAGCATCTCAAGTGGTGTGAGCATCTCATGTAGTGTTAGATTGTAAAGCCAGCGGCAGCACATCAATTCAATTAAGGTTGGTGCTTGCGCAGATCTTGTTTAATTTGGCTGTCAATGTCCCATGAATTCTTTCCACCATACCCTGGTGGACAGGGGATGATATACGTATCCAAACCTCTGCTTGATTTTCAAAGAATGCTGCATCAAATTAACTACGTTCTGAATAAAGGCAGACCCATTCTCTGAGCTGATTCCCGTTGGTATACCAACCCTTGAGATATCTTCATTCGTCATAAATGTCACTACTGTCCCAGCTCCTGCTTTCAACCTTATTTCCACTGGTCCAGCTGATTTCACTCTCCCCCATCTGTATCATGTTCCGACCACAAATTGTCTGGTAATGTATCCAATTGCTCATTACCATATTGATCATCTTCCTCCACTGTCACTGGCATGCTCCGCTGGGTTGTTACCTTGGCTTCCTTTTGATTCCCTGTCAAGTTGCAGAACGCTAGTGTTTTAATATAGCTGCCATCCCTGGATTCCCAACCCCTGTATTGAGCATACACAATTCCCTAATTGTTTCTACATGCATGGACATAGGGCCTAAATCTTTAGGTTGATATCCCTTATTTACCAGTAAGGCTACATGCAGTGCAGAGCCTGGTGCACTCTATCAGTTTGACAGGAATGGAGTTCTCTGTATTTGCAGGATCACTTCCTGCTCCCCTAATAACATTGCTTCACTTCTCAAATTTTCTGGAGTGCTGTATTTCTACTACCATTGTATTTCTAACACCTCATCCTGAGACTCATCAAATATCACTGCATCGTCCAGCTCAGACTTAGGTGGTCTTGATTTAGTCAAATCTTAAACACCTCAGCTTCCCACATCCCCCAAATGTCTTGAATATCACTTGCTATATCCCCTATCCAATGAACATTAACATCTTTAACTTCTGGCATCATTAATTGTATATTGGCCTTTTCTACGACCAAGTCCTGCTATGTGCACTCCAAACTTTCTTCTTACTGTCAGCTATGTTTATTTGAACTGTTTGTGAGTAATTATGAGACCATCTTCTTTGTTTCTCATTGAGGCGGGTTAGTGTATTTGCTGAGTTTGAAGGAACTGTGAAGGAGCAGAGGGAAATACTTACCCACAGTAAGTCAGGTAATAAGTAGAAACATGTTAGCATACTTTACATGCACATGACGTATATGTGCTGTGTGTTAGTGGTGAGGTTGGTTGGTGGGATAAACAGAGGGGACGTTCAGCGATGACAAGTAAGTTTGATGATACAAATATTCACAGGGTGATTGGCAGTGAGGAAGATAACCTCAGGTTACAGATAGAAACAGACAAAGTTGTCAGTTAGGCATGTCAGTGGTAGATGAAATTTAACTTTGATAAACGTGAGATGATGCTCATTACCAGGAGGCACATGACAAGACAGTACTCAATGAGTGGTGGGATACGAGGAAGCTCAGATGAAATAAAGATCCCTCAATGTGGC
>NC_057717.1:47995185-48017185 GCF_004010195.1 Chiloscyllium plagiosum | reverse complement strand
CCCACTCTGACTGTAGGATCACTCATTGAATTGTATCAATTAATTATTAAAATATGGAAAATCCCCACTGGGATGACTAGAATGCAGTGAGACTGATATTAATCACAGTCATGGAACAAACATTTTCAACTAACGTAATTATCACTTCACTTTTCATATCACAATAAATGAGAACATTTGCTCAGTCTGGAGTAAATGGATGTGTGTTGCTGAATGACCAAACATAAACACCCCAATGTTTTTTTATCTTTCTTCCTTATGTATGGGAGTAGTGCCAGGGATATGCAAGGTTGCATATTTTCCAACCTATTTGTAAAATAAAACAAGGATAAAATAATTGACCAGCTGCATAAAGTGACTGCACAGTACACTGGTTAGGCCACTTTTGTAACATTGTGTGGAATTGTGCTCTGCTTCCTATAGGAAAGATGTGGAATTCGGAAAGGTACAGAAAATAATATTGCCAGAGTTGAAGGGTTTGTGCTCTTGGGAGAATCTGAACAGGATCGCGCTGTTTTCCTTGGAGGGTGGTGGCTATAGACGATTATAAAGCCACGAAGGGCAATGATGTGGGCCACAGACATAGTCTTTTTGCTGGGAATGGCAAGTCCAGATCTGGAAGGAAACGATTTAAAAAGAACCGTTGGGACAACTTTTATCAAGCAGAGGATGGGGCATATATGAAATCAGTTGACAGAGGAAGTCATGGCAACTGGGATAATTTTAAAATTTCACAATACATCTAGACGATTATATGAATAAGTAAGGATTTAGGAATATGTGCCAATTGCTGGAAGTTTGGACAGATAATAATATTTATTGTTCTTTGACTTTGTGCAATCTTGATCCTAGTTTTAAGAGAGATGTTATATTTGTTTTCACAATGTTGAGACATCATTCAGAGGATTGAGACTGCTGCTCAATTACTAGAAAAAGCAATTATGTCCCCATGTGCCTGGTACGGACGGATAGTAGGAGGTAATTCAGCCCACTGTTGCCTGTTACTGCACCAGCTGAACAGACAGAAAGTTGGACTGTTGGCAAATATTATTAAGATAATATTGGAAAGATAAGGAAGAGATACTGCAGCTGCATGAGGTCTTAGTGAGACCGTATCTGGAGTGCATAATCTTAGCGTTTCAGAGACCGACAGGTCATAGATAGAGCCGTTGGCCCATTGTTTGTATTATTTGCACGTTTTTTGTAACTGAGAAGAAAGAGAGCATCATCTGATACAATTTCAGGGTAATTCATAATGCGGGGGTTGATGTGTCATTTATATGTGTCGACCATGTTACGTTTAGCGTCTTGAGTCTGTCACACAAGAATAAGAGGAGGCCGTTCAGTGCATTGAGAGTGTTACACAGGGAAAAGTGTGTTCCTTTAAGCCTGTTAATGGGAAGAGGAAGAGGTCATTCAGCCTGTCGAGTCTATTATATGGGCACATGAGAAGGTCATTCAGCCACTCGTGCCTGTGACATAGGTATTGCAGGAGGCCATTCAGCCTACCTGCAATTATATTGGAACAGGAAATCATTTAGCCTACCAAAAATGTGAAACAGGAACACAGCCTGCCAACTCAACCTCTTGAGCCGAGTATGGGGAACAAGAAGAAGATATTCAGCCTCTCGAGTCTCTTACACACAGTAAGATGGATGTCATTTGGTCTCTTCAGCCTGTTTCAGAAGGGCAGGAGGTAGCTTTCCAGGCGATCTAGTCTGTTACACAGCAACATGAGGAGGCCATTCAGTTTCCCAAATATTTCTCATGCACAGCCACTCAGCTTGCTTGCTTAATTACAGATAAAAGCGATCAAATACATTATTCAAGTTTTGATACGTTTTGCAGAAAAAATATGAAAAGCTTTCATTAAATAGAAGCTCGAAGGATAAGAAGCAATTCAGTTCATCAATTCCATTGCACAGCAGCAGGAGGAGACTACACAGCAATGTGAGCGTGTTACTCAGCAGTGGGAGGAGAACATCCATTTTCAACAACCTAGGGCACCGAAACAGCAGGCAATCATTCAACTGCTCGGGATTGTTACAATCAAAGTCCTGAGGCCAGTGAGCCTCCATGGTCTTGTTGACCAGGAACTGAATGAGGATGTTCACTCCCTACTAGAAGAGACGTAGAATTGGCTTGTCACAAACAGATGTAAATGAATAACTTGCATAAGCAGCCTATTTAATTCTGCTCCTTCCATTCCAGACAATTCTGTGATCCGTTTCATTTATTGGTCACGGTTCAGACCCAAATACTTCAATAACAATCACTCTGACTCATCCAAAGTGGGTCACCGAAAGGCTCTGGTTTTCCCGAATGTGCAGTGGTTTTCAGCACGACAATTTGGAAATTATTGCCAATTTTATCAAAAAAATCCAAGAGCAGGACCAAGTCAAACAGCATTTAACTCCATGTTCGAAGACTGTCTGAATCAATAACACTTTCTCATGTTTTCAGTAGAATACAATCTCATGTTTTCCATAGAATGGAACAGGACATACGGTTCAATAGAGCCTCCAAAGAGCATCCCACACAGATCCATTTCCCTACCTGCTGCCCCGCATTTCCCATGCCTACCTCAGCTTATCTACACACCCATTAACATGATTTGCTATTTAGCATTGCCAACCCACCTATCTTTTACATCTTTTGGACGTAGGAAGAAACCAGAGCACTAGGTAGAAACCTCACTGAGACACAGGGAGAGCATGCAACTCCCACACAGTTGCTGGAGGCTGGAATCGAAAGGGATCCCTTGCCACGCCATGTTACAGAACACACCATTAGTAGAGAGACAAGCGTTCAGTCGGCAGGCGTAGAACAAGTTACAAGTGTGTCAAAGTTACTGACAACACTGTGTACCAAATGAAGCAATGAGCAGGATTACACTAAATGAGAGGAAGAAAAAGCTATGTTTTGTTTTTGTTGTTTGAGCTCTCTTTAACAGTGGAAGCCGGTTCAACACCAAAGGCCAGAAAAGGATACAGAACAGTACAGAGCAATGGGCAACTATTCAATGGATAACAAAATGCAAATGTATGGGGTAGACAGCGAAATGCGACTAGCTGAAGGGGTTAGACTGTGGAGGGTCCAATCATAAGTTTGAGAAAATAAAATAGAGGCATTGCCACATCAGCTGAAGTGCTCAATTAGAACCACGTCCTCAATCCATCTCATAGAGCCAATCCAGATTTTAGGAAAGCCAGATGAAATAATTATTCACCACGGAAGCCTGCGCAGATCGGCCAAGTGTTTTAGTAAATACAACAGGCAATCTATCCAGAGTAGAACACTGGAGCGATTATACCAGTGCATTGATTTAAAAACCAAATAGCTGTCCAATATAAAGTGCTTTGCACAGCACAAGAACGTGTTAATTAACAAAACCAGACGAGATATTACACCATCTCAGGAGCTGCAGCAATCGCACGAGTGCATTTTTTGAGAAACACGCACTAGACACATTTCTAGTACCGGAAGATGTGTGGCCCAAGCCAGTGCATTGGTCAATAAACCTCGACTAGATACCTGACCAGCACTGGGAAGTATGCAGCGTCCAGCAGTATAGCTCTGTGATGTCCTGGATCTGGGAGTATTAGAGGGCGGCAGTGTGGGGCCTGATTGTTATAAATTGAACTGACTTTGCACATGGCCTGTACATTTGACAAGAGCCAGTGTCGTGAGAGGATCAATTTGTTTCTGAGTCTGACTGTCCATGTACAGGGAATGTTTGATGTGAGAGGAGAGATGATGCTTCAATTTACATCGAACCTCGTGCTGAAATTGTTCTGGGATTATTTGCAATGAATGAACTAAATTGAATTGTATTTATTGTCACGTATACCGAGGCACAGTGAAAAGCTTTATCTTGCGAGCAATACAGGCAGAGCACGGAGTTAAATAGCACAGATAAGTAAATAATGTGCAAACAGCAGCAATAAACCAAAGTACAGTTACAGGCAAATGTTAACAGTTTGTGAGTTCATTCAGTATTCATAAGGACAATGCAGAAAGAGATAATAATTTGTACCTAAAACAGTGCTATGTCTGTCCTTCGCCTGTTAATGGGGACAAATCAAGTGATTATTTAATAATTACCCGATGTTAACCCTAGGCTAAAAATGTTAATATGGCCTTCAAACCGTAACAAGCTCTGTAATCTATCTGTCCTGTGAGTGACTGACAAATGGGAGAAAGTGAGGACTGGAGATCAGAGCTTAAAAATGTGTTGCTAGAAAAGTGCAGCGGGTCAGGAAGCTTAACCCGGAAACGTCGATTCTCCTGTTCCTTTGAAACTGCCTGACCTGCTGTGCTTTTAAAGTGACTGACGAATGGCAATGTTGATAGAGATAGAATCTGCATCGAAATTTATATTGAACCTGTCCTGGGAATATTTGATGGGGATGAATGCAAGGATGCTTTAATTTGTATCTGACGCCGTACTGCATTTGTCCAAGGATGGGGGTACATTGCACAGATCTTTACTGTCAGCTTAAAACTGTTTAAAAAAAAAAGCAGTTTACATTCTCGTAAGAAGAGTGGCGGATGATTGACTTTCAGTTTGAAAGAGTAGAAGCTGAACATGACCTTGGGTTTGAAAAGCACGACGTCACTGGCTGTTCGACTCTATACCTAACACGGCATTGTACTTGCCCAGAAGGACTTCATGGGGTTTGATGCAGTATGAGCTCCTCTCTCTGTCTACTAAGTTAGATTGCTTACAGTAACGAAACAGGCCGTTCGGCCAAACAAACCCCACCGACCATCCAAAGAGTAATCCACCCAGACCCTTCCCCCTACATTTACCCCTGACAAATGCCCATTACACTGGTCAATTTAGCATGGCCAATTCACCTGTCCCACAAATTATTGGATTGTGGGAGAAAACCGGAGCACATGGACAGGCACAGAGAGAATGCACAAACTCCACACAGACAGACAACCGCGATAGAGAATTGAACCTGGGTCCCTACTACTGTGATGCAACAGTGCTAACCACTGAGCCAACGTGCCACCCCGGTTAGCACTGCTGTCTGACAGCGCCAGAGACCCAGATTCAATTCCCGCCTCAGGCGAATGACTGTGGAATTTGCACATTCGACCCGTGTCTGCGTGGGTTTCCTCCGAATGTTCCGGTTTCCTCCCACAGTCCAAAACAATGTGCAGGTTAGGTGAATTTGCCATGCTAAATTGCCCGTAGCGTTAGGAGCTGGGGTAAATGGGTCTGGGTGGGTTGCGCTTCAGCGGGTCGGTGTGGACTTGTTGGGCCGAAGGGCCTGTTTCCACACTAAGCAATCTAGAACATAGAACAATACAGCACAGGACAGGCACTTCGGCCCACGATGTTGTGCCGAACTTCTAACCTAGATTAAGTACCCATCCATGTACCTATCCAAATGCCGCTTAAAGGTCGCCAATGATTCCGACTCTACCACTCCCACGGGCAGCGCATTCCATGCCCCCACCACTCTCTGGGTAAAGAACCCACCCCTGACATCTCCCCTATACCTTCCACCCTTCACCTTAAATTTATGTCCCCTTGTAACACTCTGTAACACACAGCATTCAGAAACATGGGTTCTGCAAGGAGGTACTGATAAATCTACCAGTTTTAGGATTTACATCAATCCAGTTGAGGTTAACTAACTATTTTTCATCATTTATACAAATGATTTGGATGTGAATATAGGAGATATAGTTAGTAAGTCGGAGGGGAAGTGGATAGTGAAGAAGGTTACCTCAGATTATATCAGACTCTTGACCAGATGGGCCAATGGGCTGAGGTGTGGCAGATGGAGTGTAATTTTGATAAATGTGAGGTGCTGCATTTTGGAAAAACAAATCTGCACGGGACCTATAAACTTAATGGTAAGGTCCTGGGGAATGTTGCTGAACAAAGAGACCTTGGAGTGCAGATTCATAATTCCTTGAAAGTGGAGTCACAGATATATAGGATTGTGAAAGCAGCATTTACTATACTTTCCTTTATTGGACAGAGCATGGAGTCTAGTTGGGAGGCCATGTTAGAACATAGAACATAGAACAATACAGCACAGAACACGCCCTTCGGCCCACGATGTTGTGCCGAACATTTGTCCTAGCTTAAGCACCCAGCCATGTACCTATCCAATTGCCGCTTAAAGGTCACCAAAGATTCTGACTCTACCACTCCCACAGGCAGCGCATTCCATGCCCCCACCACTCTCTGGGTAAAGAACCCACCCCTGACATCTCCCCTATACCTTCCACCCTTCACCTTAAATTTATGTCCCCTTGTAACACTCTGTTGTACCCGGGGAAAAAGTTTCTGACTGTCTACTCTATCTATTCCTCTTTATTCACCACGGAAGCCTGCGCAGATCGGCCAAGTGTTTTAGTAAATACAACAGGCAATCTATCCAGAGTAGAACACTGTAGCGATTATACCAGTGCATTGATTTAAAAACCAAATAGCTGTCCATTATAAAGTGCTTTGCACAGCACAAGAATGTGTTAATTAACAAAACCAGACGAGATATTACACCATCTCAGGAGTTGCAGCAATCGCACGAGTGCATTTTTTGAGAAACACGCACTAGACACATTTCTAGTACCGGAAGATGTGTGGCCCAAGCCAGTGCATTGGTCAATAAACCTCGACTAGATACCTGACAAGCACTGGGAAGTATGCAGCGTCCAGCAGTATAGCTCTGTGATATCCTGGAACTGGGAGTATTAGAGGGCGGCAGTGCGGGGCCTGATTGTTTTAAATTGAACTGACTTTGCACATGGCCTGTACATTTGACAAGAGCCAGTGTCGTTAGAGGATCAATTTGTTTCTGAGTCTGACTGTCCATGTACAGGGAATGTTGGCTGTGAGAGGAGAGATGATGCTTCAATTTACATCGAACCTCGTGCTGAAACTGTTCTGGGATTATTTGCAATGAATGAACTAAATTGGATTGTATTTATTGTCACGTATACCGAGGCACAGTGCAAAGCTTTATCTTGCGAGCAATACAGGCAGAGCACGGAGTTAAATAGCACAGATAAGTAAATAATGTGCAAACAGCAGCAATAAACCAAAGTACAGTTACAGGCAAATGTTAACAGTTTGTGAGTTCATTCAGTATTCATAAGGACAATGCAGAAAGAGATAATAATCTGTACCTAAAACAGTGCTATGTCTGTCCTTCGCCTGTTAATGTGGACAAATCAAGTGATTATTTAATAATTACCCGATGTTAACCCTAGGCTAAAAATGTTAATATGGCCTTTAAACCGTAACAAGCTCTGTAATCTATCTGTCCTGTGAGTGACTGACGAATGGGAGAAAGTGAGGACTGGAGATCAGAGCTTAAAAATGTGTTGCTAGAAAAGTGCAGCAGGTCAGGAAGCTTAACCCGGAAACGTCAATTCTCCTGTTCCTTTGATGCTGCCTGACCTGCTGCGCTTTTCAAGTGACTGACAAATGGCAATGTTGATAGAGATTGAATCTGCATCGAAACTTGTATTGGGCCTGTACTGGGAATATTTGATGGGGATGAATGCAAGGATGCTTTAATTTGTATCTGACGCCGTACTGCATTTGTCCAAGGATGGGGGTACATTGCACAGATCTTTACTGTCAGCTTAAAACTGTTTAAAAAAAAAAGCAACACCCACTCAAATACTAATCACTTACCTTGCCGCCCAGCTATGCGCTCCAACCTCACTTCCGCTGCTCCCACTCAAATGACCGTTGGTGATTAAAGGGTGAGTATTTATACTCACAGTTCTCCTTCCCGGCTGCCCCTCTGTTTGCCGTCACTTCCTCTGCTGCTCCCGCTCTTTTTGTGAAGAGAGGAAAAAAAACACCGCTGCCCGCTACAGGTAAGTAATTTTGAAACAAACTGTCTTACCGAAGCTGTAGTCTCCCGGGTTGGCCTTTACTGGGCCGCTGCTCCCACTCAAATGACCGTTGGTGATTAAAGAGTGAGTATTTATACTCAAGGTTCTCCTTCCCGGCTGCCCCTCTGTTTGCCGTCACTTCCTCTGCTGCTCCCGCTCTTTTTGTGAAGAGAGAAAAAAAAAACACCGCTGCCCGCTACAGGTAAGTAATTTTGAAACAAACTGTCTTACCTTAGCTGTAGTCTCCCGGGTTCGCCTTTACTCGGTCGCTGCTCCCACTCAAATCAATCTAATCTAATCTAATCTATTGTCCCTCAGTGTTTGATGATGACAATGCAGATCGGCTTTTTTTCTGTATGTGATGCAACACTGCAGCTGTTCAGAAATCTGTTGATGAGGACAGTGTTGGGTCTGATTTAGTCAATATTTACGATGCTGAATATGTCTTGCGTATTTGAAAAGGATCAGAGTAGAGTGACCTTTACTCTGTATCGAACACAATGGTATGCCTATCATGGCTGTTTTTAATGGATCAGCTTGCAGAATCAGCATTCTGCTGTATCGAGCTACGTGCTGTACCTTTTCAGACGCTGTTCAATAAGAACACTATCGAGGGAGGTTTATTCTGTGTCGTGGGGACAGTGCAGACTGAGTTATATTCTGTATCTGACACAATGGTGTGACTATCATTTCAGTATTTGATGGCAGAAATGTCAGAGAGAGCTTTATTCTTTATCTATTCCCGTGCTGTCCCTGTTATGAAATTGCTTGATGAAGAAATCGCACAGGGATATTTACTCCAATTTTGAAAGAGCAGAGGGACCCTTACTGTCTACTTAAATATGTCCCTGTCATAATGCGTTTTTTTTTTGCAATCAATATGGAGGGAGCTTTATTTAAGTTTACTTTCAGTTTAAAAGAATGGCGGGTGCATCCCACTCTGTCTAATCCCTTGCTGTCTCTACCATGCCAGTGTCTAATAAGGGTAATACCGAAGGAAATTTACTTTCATTTTAAGATTAGAGGGCGATTAGTTCCTTCGTACCTTGTGCTATATATGGGAATGTTGGATGGAAACAATCTGTCGCATGATTTGGCGAATATTTAATTGCATGTTAAAATAGATCTGTCAATTTGTAAACAACTAATGCAGAGATATCTTCAGCTGTAACTATATACATGCTTCATCTATTATGTCGTGTTTGATGTGGACAGCAAGTAGGAAGGTATTTTTTCCCACTTAATTTTACTTTAAATGAGAAGGATGTTTACTCTCTACCTAACAATATGCTTCCACTGACCTTGAGGTGTTCTTTGGAGAACAGTGTAGATGAAACAGTGTAGATGTTCTGTGCCTGTCCTGAAACTGTTTGATGGCGCTAGTGTACAAGGACATTTACTCTTCATCTAACCTTATGTTTCACTTGCCCTTCAGTGTTTGGTGGGGATTGTGCAGTGTGACCTTCAATCTGTGCCTGATGCTGCAATTAAATTGCTCTAAGAATTTCTGATGTCGGAAAATTTAGATGGTATTTTAACTTGTATCTTTTTCTGTCCTGTACTTGCCCTTCAGTGACTGATGTGTGCAATACGGGGGCTGAGTAAATCAATATATAACCCCATGCTTTGCATAGATCGGAAATTTGAGAAGTGCTGGTCTGGTGAAATATTCACTCTGGATCTATTCCCGTGCTGTTCCTGCCTTTCAGTGCTAGTTGATCTACTGAATATCTTAAACCATGCTGAAAGTGCCCTTGAAATTTGAAAAGGTCTAATATACAATTTACTTTATTTTGTGTGGAAACTCGTACTGTCCATGTCTTGGAGAGACAATGGGGGCAGTGGAGTGTGAGAATTATTCTGCATTTAACTCTTTACTGTACTTGTTCCATTTGCCTGTATCAATGCAGCTTTATCTCTCACCAAACGACACTCAATTGCAGTAATGTCTACTATCTACAAGAGCCCTGCAGAACTTATCGAGGCGCCTTTTACAGTCCTTTTCCAATTAACGGCAATCGAGAAGGGCACGGACAGCAGATGCATCGGATCCAAACCACTGATCATTGCAATTTGCAAACCTGTCGCCGTTTATTCAGTGTCACTGTTTCAAAATGTCATCCAATCACTCTGTAGGACTTCCTTAACACAGAGAGATAAATGTACAAGAAGGTAATTCACCAACACATTCACAAAAGATTCAAAGAAATGGGAAATGAATCCTGGCCTAACTAGACATATACACATTTTATAAATGTTTTAATCCCATATGAAAATTTGGCACGAAGTGTTGGGTTTTGTTAGAGCAGGCTGGTTGGGTCCAGTCATTGTATTGCTTGTTGTGAGCTGCTGAAGGGATGTGTTATTTGAAACAACGTTAGTTTTTCAGAGGCATGGACCATACCGCTAACGTGACATGGCCAACGACATTCACATACCACACCACTCCGTTGTGAATAAGGCAGGATTATTCAAAACATCCTCGTATCTGGAATGCAGAATAACGTTGCTTAGGTGGCACACAAGAAATCAATAGATCTTTGTGTGAGACATGTGTTCTTGACTGGGCCAGAGCACTCAAAACATTCTTAAGCAGGCATGCCCAGACCATAATGTTGCAAATTACCCGGAATAAGTTAGCTAGGTTGACTGCTAGATTTTAAAACAGACAAAATATATTCGCTGAATTACAAAATGAAACACAAAGAACAGAATAACGAACCTGGACAGAACCCAGCCGACCCAGCTAGACTTAAGTATGCTGTTCTGATTACATGCAACATCCCAATAAGCAAATTCCTTTTAAAAACCAGTATAAATGGAACACATGCTGGTTCGAAGGGCAGAGAAGTGAAGGAGTTTCCACACAGCTCCCTATTCAACTTCCTAGTTCAGAACTGAACTAAAACTGTTCAGCTCAGCTAGCAAAAGAGCTGACGAATCCCCTCTCTTTACACAGATCACTTCCAAAACATGACCACTTTAGCCTGAAGTCTAAAGTGTTTAACATACGAAGAAAAGGATTCTCAAAATCATTTTCATCTCTACCAAGCAAGACTGATCAGAGCTCGGGCCGGTTTACTGCCCCTCCGAGATAGTCAAGGACACAGTCTCCTTGAGCGAAGGAACAACTTTCAGAAAAATGGACTTCTTGACACCTTCCCCCTTAAAAATGAAAGAACCATCAATTCCAAAAGATAGCTTCATTTTAACCCATCAGAGCTCGGGCCGGTTTACTGCCCCTCCGAGATAGTCAAGGACAGAGTCCCCTTGAGCGAAGGAACAGCTTTCAGAAAAATGGACTTCTTGACACCTTCCCCCTTAAAGATGAAAGAACCATCAATTCCAAAAGATAGCTTCATTTTAACCCATCAAAACCCGCTAAGCAGCCTAAACAAGCATATGCACTACAGTAACCATAAACTTGCGCAAACACATTCGAATTCAGGCTACGGCACACCCGCCACTGAACACCTCTGTACCACTTCAAGTCTTCATAACACATTGACAATCACATTTTTGTGAACTACCATATGCACAATTGTCAGATTGAATGTCTGCAACAACAAGCGCCATCTCAGCAGACTGGCATTTTTGTCCTTATATTTTTCCGCAAATGTCACTGAGTTGTGATCAATGCATACGATTATCTCAGATGCATTGCTATTAATGTAAACTCTGACAAGTTGTAAGGCCAACACCAAGTCTCTTTCGGCACCTTTGAATACTTCTGTTGATGAACGCTCCACTTCCTGGAAGAATACTCGATGGGTCTTTCTATCCCTTGGCCATCCACCTGCAGGAGCAGGGCGCCGACACCCACATTACTGGCATCGATAGCCACCTTGAAATATTTTGTGTAATCCAGTGTGGCTAATACTGGGGTAGTGATCCACACAGTTTTTGAGGCTGTTAAATGCCTTTTGACAGCCCACTGTCCACTGAAACTTGTTGCCATATTTCAACAATTCGATGAGTGGAGCAGCCACAGTACTAAACTATTGGTAAAATCCTTTGGCACAATCTATTGGTAAAATCCATTCAATCCCAGTAACCATAGCACCGCATTTTTCATTGATGGTACTGTTTCACTGTATGCTTGGTACTTTGAAACGCTGTCTCGTCAACTCTCCAGCTCTATTTAATCTTTCCCTAGAATTTTACATATGGTCCAAACGGGTGGTCGCTGAATTCTGACTTATTAATTTCTGCTTTCAATCAATTGTAACTGTCCTCTTACATCATGACCCAAAATTAATTCAATTGTATTGAATTTGTCGATTCATTTGGTGCATCTCTGATCGCAAAAAGTTACAAACGGAACTCCCTTACTCCAATTATCTGGATAATCCTGATCATAAGTCCTCAACATGGTTTTTCGTGTCCGATGCCATATGCCCAGTGCTACCTGTGATTCTGGATTGTACGCATTTGAATAGATTTGAATAGATTTATTTCCAAGTTTATCATTATCGCCTTGAATAGTTTATCTGACTGGATTCGTAGTCCATATTAAGTAAAAATGAATAAGCAATTCTTCTCTAAACCTTTTAGCAGTGATGTTGCATAATAGGACTGCATTTGGAAATCTAGTCGACATATACATTATTTTTAATAAATGGTTATTACCACTTTTTGTAGTGATATGAGCCGACGCAATCAATCAAGACTCTTGTGCAAGTTTCCTCAAATGTTGGAATAGGTGTTAAAGGTGCAGTTTTTATTCCTGCCTGTGATTTTCCAATTAGCTGACGTGAATGACACATCTGCCAAAGTTCAACTACATCTTGGTGTAGTCCAGGCCATTAAAAATGTCTTTGCATCTTAGCCTGTGTTTTCCTCAACTCTAATTGACCTCCAAGTGGTAGCTCATGTGCCACTCGCAGCATCTCCTTCCTGTACCCGACTGGCAAACTATTTGATTAATCTCCGCGTATGTCTCATCTGCTTGAATGTGTGATGGTCTCCATTTCCTCTTTTAGACATCATTTGATACGTAATAACACACAGGAGTGCATTCACTTTCTTTCTTTTTAAAATGCCTTTTGATGTAACTGTTTCAGTTCCTCGTCTTTCTGCTCTATTTCAATCTACTGATCAGAGCAAAAGATGCTTGCATGCTTACCGATTTGCTCCTTCTCTGTTCCACTTAAGTGATCAAAGCCGGTTTTGGATTACACTGCGTCAGCTTCCTTATCTCTGCGTTTTGGTCTCTCCTGATTTAAGGTGTGCCTTTATTATCTTGTGATCATACAATCACGGAAAACTCCTGGATAAACATTCTCCAGTTCTTCAGCTGCCTGTGTCACCATTGGCTTTTCAACTCGGATAGGTCGCAAACCTATTGGTGAATAATTTATGACATTTGCAAGGACAAGCAATCCTACCAGAAATTATCCACTCTTCTTTGGACTTTCCAACCTCACTTCACATAATCGAGTACTTCTTTGTCTCGCCATGAATTTCTGTTAACAGTACTTTCTGTGGTAATAATTTGTCAGGGGTACGTATCTCATGATCCTTCAGCACTACACAGTGAGAGGATCCTGTGTCCCTTCATATTATAACCTCCTTAATTGCTGCTCCTGGTCTACGTGAAGAAACTCTACTCTTGCATTTATATTTTTTTGAGTAGACTTGGCATTTCCACCTTAATCAACCTTTAATCATCTTGTGCACTCTGAGATAGTTGTCTAACTTCCCTTGTGCTTTTTGTTACTAGTCCAACAAAGCATCTAGGTTTGGCTGGTTTTCCTAAATCTCGCTCTCTCCTCGCCCTCCAAAACAGTGATTTCGTATGGCCAACTTTATTACAATGAAAATACCAGAGCGTTTTAACTTCTTTGTCCCCGTCAAGGATTTATTTTTTAACCTGTCGTAAGTTTTCCACTGACAGCTACCGTTTTCTTTCCACGTGAGGTTTCTCTTTGCCCCGGTTTCTGACCTTCATGGACTGAAATTGATTTTGAAAGTCAAACCGAGTTTTATGGATCAGTTCATAAATACCAGCCACTTGAGCTGTTAACCTTACTGTTTACCACACTGCTCTTCCACATGAGTTCACACCACTTCCTCGTGAAGGATACCTTCAGCTTTTATCTCCAGTCTTTTAAGGTGTTTTCCTATTTCAATGTCATTTTCTTAAGTTAAAAAGCTCTGTCTTTTGCTTTCTCTTCTGCTGCTCTCCAAGTTCCTCTCTGTTCTGCTGCTCTCGCTTTTTCCTTGGCTTCTGTTGCTGTCTCTTTTTCTCTCTCTTCTGCTTTTAATCGTGACTCAGAAAGTTTCATTTCTGCTGCCCATTGCTTATCCCTCGCCTTTACATCAAGCCACTTCATTTGCAATTGAGTTCTTGCCATCTCTATAGAGTTTGAAGTTTTCCCCAGAAAGTTAAACTGCTGAGGTCCTGATGTAATTATTTCTCCTTTCCTCACAGAAGCAGGCAGTTCCAACCCCAGCTTGTCTATTAATTCATGCAAGTTGGTTTTATTCACCTTTTTCAAAACTTCCAATGTCACCGCGTTCAAATCGAGAAACATTTGGCGATTCAAAGAACCATTATTATCCTATGCTTTGTCTACCCAACCAAACCAACACCCGAAATAAAGACACTAGCACCTCGCACTTGCTGTTTACAATTCCGCAAAGAGCTGCCAATCTGTTATGGTCAAGGCCAGACCACTCATAACATTCATGAGCAGGCAAGTCCAGATCATAACTTTGCAATTTGTTTTGGTAAGTGAACCATGAAAGTTATCTGGAATAAGAAAAAAAGATCCAGATTTGTGACATTTCCTTGCTAACATCTTGTCTCTTAGAACATAATAAGACAGGAATACACCCTTCAGCCAAGCAAGCCTGTACTGACACATTTGCCTTTCTCAAGTTAAAAAGACAGCTTTTGCTTCTATGTATTCCCTACATACGCAATGCTGTGTAAAGACACCTTTTAAACGTTACTTTTGTTTATTCTTCAGCTCTGTCAGAAATTCCATGCATTTTCACATTCTGTCTGGAACAAAAACTTGCCTATCATGTCTCCTTTTAACTCTCTCCCTTTTAACTAATCCTTCTGGTTGCTAGTAATTGATATTTATACTCTGGGAGCAGAAAAGCCTCTGACTGTCCTTTATCTCTGCCTCTGAAAATTTTGAAAATGTCTATCTGGTAACCCCTCAGCCGCTGATGCCCAAGTGTCAACAAATCGAGTTTGTTCAATTTCTCCTCATGACTCACAACACTCCAAACCAGACAACATCCTGGTCGACCGTATCCATGCCCTCTCCAACACTTCCACCTCTTTCTGTTGGTGTGGCTACCATTACTATACACATGTTCCAAATGTGCCTGAACGACAATTTAATACAGCGGCAATATGGCCTGCCAACTTTTATATTGTACGTTCATATGGTTGTCCGTAAGTTTTCCATAAGTCTTTTTGACCACCCTATCTACCCGTGTTGTCACTTTCAGGGAAATGTGGAGCTGTACACGGAGATCCCGTTGATGTGACTAATTGTTTTTCCATCTACTTTTGTACTTCACTACTGCATTAGACCTTCTGAACTGCATCATATCACAACTGTCCAGATTAAACTGCATCTGTTTTTCTCTGTCCAAGTCGCCAGCCAACCTATATCCTTCTATATCCTCTGGCAATCACGCTAATTATCCCAATTTATTTACTGATCTCCAGTGACAATAGCACTCTTCCACTACTACTGCGTCTCCTATGACCAAGCATGTGTCTCTCCACCTTACCTACTCACCTCGATCCCATTCGACTTCACCTTCTCTTTGAGCCTGCCATAAGGATCCAACTCAAAGGCCTTGCTCAAGTCCATATGGAGAAATTCCGGCTCCAGGCTCTCATGAATCACCTTTGTCACTTGTTCAAAAAATTCAATCAAGTTTGTGAGATTTGATCTTAACCACACAAAGCCATGTAGCTGTTTGCTAGTATGTCGATATGTTTCCAAATATGAGTCAGTTCTATCGATAAGAATCGCCAATAATTTTCCTGACACTGATTCATGAGTCACGACCTTAAATCACTTGTACTAACCCTTCTTCAACAGGGAAACAACACTAACTTTTCTCGAATTCTCTGGAACCTCTCCTGTGACTGAAGAGCATCCGACGAGTGTGAAAAACGCCTCAACAATTTACTCCCATCTTCCCACAGTATTCTGGGACTGATCCTACAATATCCTGAAGACCTGTCCGCCTTATTCCTGTTCAAAACATCCAGTGCATACTCCATTGTTTTTAATATCTAAAAGCTCTGGAATATTAACATCACCTTCTATGGACTCACCATCCACCATGTCCTTCTCCTTTTTGAATACCGACGCAAAGTAACGACGTCATTCCGTTCCTTCAGCTCCACGTATAAATTCCCACCTTTGTCCTTGAGTAGACCTAGTCTTTCCTTGGCTAAACTCTTAATCCAGATAAACCGACTTTGAATTTTCCTTAATCCTGTTTGCCAAAGACATTTCCTGATGCCTTTTCGCCCTAACTCCTTGTTTACATTTCCCTGTTTCGTTTTTGTGTTTTTAAGGCATTCCAATACCGTAAGTTTCTAAACTCTGACATGGACATTCTTTTTCTCTTTGACTGAGCTCACAATTTCTCTTGTCATCAAAGGTTCCCAAAACTTTCAATCGTTACTACCCTTGAGTATGTGGCACTGGAAAAGCACAGCAGGTCAGGTAACATTCGAACAGCAGGAGATTCGACGTCTTGGGCATAGGCCCTTCGTCAGGAAACGCCCAAAAAATTGATTCCCCTGCTCCTCGAATGCTGCCTCACCTGCTGGCCTTTTCCAGCACCTCACTCGCTCCTCTGATCTCTAGCATCTGCAGTCCTGACTTTCTCCATCGTTGCCACCCTGTCTCGGCGACGAGATCTCATTGTTGTGGTTCTGTTCGCCGAGCTGGAAATTTGTGTTGCAGACGTTTCGTCCCCTGTCTAGGTGACATCCTCAATGCTTGGGAGCGCTTCTGTGACGTTTCGTCCGGAATTTATAGTGCTATCACGATAGATGCCAGAGGAAACATCACAGAAGCGCTTCACATGAGGCTCCCAAGCACCGAGGATGTCACCTAGACAGGGCACGAAACGTATGCAACACAAATTCCCAGCTCGGCGAACAGAACCACAACAACAAGCACCCGAGCGACAAATCTTCTCTCAAACTTTGGACTAGATCACATATTCCTAAATTCAGCAACATTGAGAATGGTCTGATGGGTTTCTCAGACAGTTCTTCCAGATTCACCAAAATAAGCCAGACTGTTGAGGCCTCTTTCAGTTTCAATCCAAATTCAGAACCATAACAAATTTTCACATGTGGTTTCTATTGTTTGCCTTTTATATTCCGAACTCATTTTCTTTCTTTGTATTGAAAAACAGAGATCGCCTGATATTTCTTGCCATTATCATTTCGCACATACTGTTTGCTTTCTAATTTCATTTTGAGTCTCACCCCTCCACAGATCACACTCCTCTCAGGTTTCTGTAGTATTGAATTGGCACTGTCTGATGTAACATTTCCTGTTCTAGGTGTTCCTAGATTTCCAGGAGTTATGGATTCAGCAGCCTGACCCTTTTTTTACTTTTGGGAACGTTTTGTCTGAGCCATAATAATCTCCCTCAGAATATCTGTCACCCTCAGATTCTGAATTATGTTGTCATAATTGTCTCCTATTCAATTGAATGAATCTCTTCTCAGCTTAATGAAACAGGACAGGGCCATACAAAGACTCAAGCTCTTAGTCTGGCTGTCTCTTCACAATACGTATATTCGAATCAAATGAATTATGATCAATATTCCCTCAGTACTGCTCTTTTCCTTCCAGATTGAATTGAATTGCAATTATTTTTACGTGTACCAAGACACAGTTAAACGCTTTGTCTTGCGAGTAATACAGGCAGATCGCAAAATTAAGTAGTATAGATATGTAAATAATAGGTAAACAGCGGCAAAACAAAATACAGGTACAGGCGAAAGTTATTACTTTGTGAATCATTCAGTGCTGCAAAACAGTGGAGTTGCGACTGTTTCGAAACCGATAGGTGCGTGTGTTCAGGCTTATATACTTTCTCCCCGAGGATAGAAGTTGTAGAAAAACACTTCCAGTGCGGAATGGATCTTTGAGAATGCAGCTGCCTTTCCTTGATGGATAGGATCTATACATGTGAGGTCGGCCTTTGTGATTGTCTGGGCAGAGTTCCCCACTCTCTGTAACCGTCTCCAGTCTCCATCTCCAACTCCAATGGTAATGAGTGTGGTAATGAGGGTGGAAGACGCTGTCTAAGGAGGAAGTGAGGACTGCAGATGCTGGAGATCAGAGCTGAAAATGTGTTGCTGGAAAAGCGCAGCAGGTCAGGTAACATCCAAGGAGCAGGAGAATCGACGTTTCGGGCATGAGACTGCAGAAGGGCTCATGCCCGAAACGTCGATTCTCTTGCTCCTTGGATGCCTGACCTGCTGCGCTTTTCCAGCAACACATTTTCAGCACTGTCTAAGGAGTGCCATACTCAAACCTTTTTGCTGAGTGTCGGTCCTGGAGGGGGAGAGTGATGTGGATTGGGATCATTCAAGTGGGCTGCTTCGTCATTAATCGTGTCAAACTCTTTGAGTACTGTTGAAGCTGCAATTATTCATAAAAGTGGGGATTATTCAATCATATTTTGAATTGAACCTCAGAGATAGTAGACAGTCAATCGAAAAGTCACTAGCAACAGAATAACTAACTTCTGACCTGATGTTGCAACCATCGCAGCTACATGTTCTTAGAGAAACCTGATGTTGTTGCCAATGGATTCATCAATAGTGATGTGTTTGGATACTGAATAACGGTGAGATGGCTGATGATGGCCCTTGTCTGATATTCGTGTGACACGAATGTTACTTACAACTTTTCAGCCCCCGAGATTTGGCTGTTATCCAGGTCTTGCTACACTTGGACAGATTTTGTGATCTGAAGAGTTGAGAATGTGAACTGGTAAGCAAACGTCATCACATCTGACCATATAAAGAAGCCAGTTCGTAAGTTTTCTAAAGTACCCGCCTGTCTGTTCTTCTCGATGCAGTCGATTTTGATGGTGCCGCCTGATAAGACATAGCAGTGAATCTTGTAGATGGTATACACTGCTACTGCTGAGCATCAGTGATGGAGGAGATGGATGTTCGTGGAAGTGATAATAATTAAATGGGCTCGTTTTGTCCTGGCTTATTCATGGGATGCAATCCATCACAGGCTTTGGGGAATCAGCAGGTGAGTTAATGACTGCAGAATTCCTAGCCTCTGAATGGCTCTTGAAGACAGTGTTGCAAATGTTTGGTCAATGATAGCCCCAACGATGCTGATGAACACCGTACTGGGACTTCCTGACGGTCATGCTATTTAAAATCAAAGAAAGATATTTTAATCCTTCATTGTCTTATTTGTCGAATATTTATGTGGCGTGAACATTACTTGCCATTTGTAAGACTGAGCTGGCAGTGTGATCAGGATCTGTGTGAGGTTGACGGGACACTAACTGCACATCCCTTTATAGGTTATTGCTGATTGATTACATTATTACTGACAAATGGTCTTGTTGTATTTGAATATGGACTCTTTCAGGAATGGTATAATCAATGAACATTCACACGTCTGACCTGATTATTGAACGAAGGCCATTGCAGCACCTGGAAAAGTTTGAGCGTTGAACATTCTCGATCCTGAGAAATAGCTGCAGAGTTCTCCTGGAGTTCCAATTACTGACACTGACAACAATCATCATTTTGCTGGTTATGACTCCAACCAGGAAAGTACCTCCCCTACATTCCAAATCATTAAAATGTTATTCGTTATACTACTGTCACACACTGTTAAATGGTTCCTCGATGTTAATAGTAATTACTACCACTGCTCCTTTGTAATTCCTCTGTTTCGAACTGAGCTGGCAACGTGATCAGTAGCTATGTGAGCTTCGCAGGACACCAACTGAACAACCCTCACTGGGTTTTTGATGATTGAATACATTACTGCTGACACCTTGCTTCACATTTACATGCTCGACCATACACCGATGTGTCAATGACTGACTGCAATGCAAGGCGTCCTACTTTTGTTTCCAGGGCATAGTTGGGCCGTTTATCAAATTGTTAGTAGGTGTCAGTGTTCTTGATGGAATGGAACATCTCTGGCATTCAGTCACAGTTTCCAGTGTCTCGAGCCATTTCTTGATTTCGAATGGAATGAACCGATTTGTCTGAGGATTGGGGTCTCTGATGCTGGGTCCTACTGAGTGAGGCCGAAATGGATTACCTGCTCAGTCCTTCTGGCTGAAGGTTGAGATTTTTTCTTTCATTCAGGCTAGGCAGCATTTCTTGCCAATCGCTAATTGCCCAGAGTAAGAGTCAACCACCTTTCTGTGTGTCTGGGGTCACATGTAGGCCGAACAGGGAAGGATGGCAATTTCCTTCCCTAAAGGACATTCGTGGCCCAGATGGTATTTTTCTGACAATAAACAATGGTCCATTTTAGACTCTTAATGCCAGATTCTTATTTAATTCAAAGTCCATCATCTGCCCAGGTGGGATTTAAAACTGCATCCCCAGAACATTAGTGTGGTTTCTTGATGAATAGTCTCTGGATGATAATACCGCGAGGTCATCACCGTCCCTATGTTGTAAATGCAATAATTTTATTTGTTCCCTGACGTCCCCCCATAAGCGGACATTCCATTGTTGGAGAGAAGCCTCCTCCTCCAATTTCCACTTCATTTTATGACTGCATGAGGCAGGAATACAGATCTGAACCATTGTTTGTGGGATCACTGGGCTCTGTCCAACACTTGCTGCTTATGCTTTTTAGCATGCATGTCAGCCTATTTTGTAGGTGAAGACAATAAGAGTTTTTCCAGTTTTACCTCACATCTCAAGGTCTGGCTGGTGCTGCTCCCGGCACATCCTTCTGAATTTTTCACTGACCCACAGTGGATCAGTGGCTTAACGGTTGCCGCAGAGCGGGAGGTATGCTGAGCTGTGAGGTTGCAGACTGTATGAGTTGTGCATCGACAATTTAGCTGCTGCCGAAACCGCACTTGCACCTCATGGACGCCTTGTCATTAGTTGCCCGATCTGGTTAAAGTCTGTCCATTCAGCACATATGTTGCTATATGGCATGGTGGGCAGGGTCTACAAAATGTGAAGATGGACCTTCCTATCCACAAGGTCTATACAGTGGCTAGTCTTGGCGACATATTAAATGGAGATTTGTACCTACAGAAATACAATTGGTTATGGTGAGGTCAAATATATGTTTTCGTTTTACTGAATCCCCCATAATCTGCCTCAGAGCAGTCCAGCATACCACAAGGTCCAGCATCAATGCTGAGCACTTTATTGACTATGTACCAAAGAGCTGCCTCCCTCTGCCTGGCTGCGTCTTGTCAGTGGGACAAATCCGACCAGAGAGGGTGGTGATGTTTTCTGGTACATAGTCCTGCTCACAGAATCCTGCATTACAAACAATGTCTGACTGTTGTTTGATTGGTCTGTGGGAAATATATGGCAGGTCACCATTGAAGAGGATATATTACATTATTTCTTATGTATATTAAAATAAATCAAACATCATTGTTTTCGGACAAAAATGGTTGAATTGTACAATAATTACATTACCAGAATACACAGCTAGCTATGACACAATTCCTACTATTACACCACTCAGTGACTGTAATAAACAGCTGATTCATGTTCAGATCAGAGAACACATCATCTTGCAGTTAGCAAAGCTGTTGAAAATGGCATTGAAGAAAGCATCAATTCAGACATAGTGCCACTGAGCCTCACCACGACATCTATGTGACCATCTCCAAAACCTGTCCAAACAGCTTTCAATCTGCAGCTGGACAGTTATTCACACAATCCCTCAATATGTTTTATGACCATAATATGATGAAAGTCGTGTACAAATCACAGTAAGGGCCTTTCAAATAATGGGTCTCGTTGTCACACCCAAGAGCAAATTATTCTTAAGTGCAAGGACTTTGAAAATATACAAATATTTTGTTGTACTAATATTGTGTGTTAATCGTCACACAAACATTTTCACATAACAGCACCACT
>NC_057717.1:47993585-47994685 GCF_004010195.1 Chiloscyllium plagiosum | reverse complement strand
TCTTGGAGTCCCCAACCGTTTGCAGTCTATATTAATGACTTAGAGACGGGATAGCAAATCATTTTGACAAATTATGATGAGACCGAAGTTGGGGACATGGTAAGTTACAATGAAGAAACAAGACATATGGAAATTAATATATTTTTAATTAATTTAAATAATTATATAATTAATATGTATCAAAAGTTGTTTGACGACATAAACGTGAATAAGTATGAGATCATCCATGTTTGTCAGAGTCATAGAAGGAGCAGAAAGCGAGGACTACAGATGCTGGCGATCAGAGCTGAAAAATCTGTTGCTGGAAAGGCGCAGCAATTCAGGCAGCATCCAAGGAGCAGGAGAATCGACGTTTCGGGCATAAGCCCTTCTTCAGGAATGAGTTATAGAAGGTCAACTGATTATCGAAATAGAGAGAAATTTCAGACTGCTTCATTAGAGAGGGTTTTCGGTTCTGGATTAGTGGTGCTGGAAAAGCACAGCAGTTCAGACAGCATCCGAGGTGCAGTAAAATCGACGTTTCGGGCAAAAGCCGTTCCTCAGGAATACAGGCTGATTGCCTGAAGGGTGAAGAGATAAATGAGAGGAGTGTGGTGTGTGGAGAAAGGAGCATAGAGTACAATAGGTGAGTTGGGGAGAGGATGAAGGTGATAGGTCAGGGGGAGGGTGGAGTGGATAGGTGGAAAAGAAGATAGACAGGTAGGACAAGTCAAGGGGACAGTGCTGAGCTGGAAGTTTGAGACTGGGGTGAGGTGGGGAAGGGGAAATGAGGAAACTGTTGAAGTCCACATTGATTCCCTGGTGTTGAAGAGTTCCGAGGCAGAAGATGAAGCGTTCTTCCTCCAGGCGTTGGGTGGTGAGGGAGCGGCGGTGAAGGAGGCCCAGGATCTCCATGCCCTCGGCTGAGTGGGAGGGGGAGTTGAAATGTTGGGTCACAGGGCGGTGTGGTTGATTGGTGCGGGTGTCCCAGAGATGTTCCATAAAGCGCAATACTAGGAGGCATCCAGTCTCCCCAATATAGAGGAGACCGCATTGGGAGCAACAGATACAATAAATGATATTGGTGCATGTTCAGGTAAAGCTTTGATGGATGTGGAAGG
>NC_057717.1:47971231-47993172 GCF_004010195.1 Chiloscyllium plagiosum | reverse complement strand
TAAGGTCAGGGTGTAATGTGTTGGTGAAGTTGATGAATTGCTCAACCTCCTCATAGGAGCACGAGGTGGTGCTCATGCAGTCATCAATGTAGTGGAGAAAGAGGTGGGCAGTGGTGCCGATGTAATTACGCAAGATGGACTGTTCTAAGCAGCCAACAGAGAGACAGGCATAGCTGGGTCCCATACGGGCTCCCATGGCTACCCCTTTGGTCTGGAGGAAGTGGCAGGATTCGAAGGAGAAATTGCTAAGGGTAAGGGTGAGGACCAGTTCTGCCAAACAATGAGAGTTTTGGGTTTCCTCGTGTATGAATCACAGAAGACAAGTATGTAGATCTTGCAGATATTAGAGAAGGCGACTGGAATCCTTGCATTTATTATAAAAGGAATACGGGACAACAGTAAGGTGTTCCTGCCACAAATACACATTTGTGAAACGAAAACTGGAGCATCGTGTATTTTGATCGCTCACTTGTATAGGGTTGAGTTGCATTGGAAACAGTTCACAAGATGTTCAGTCAAATCTGCATTGTGAAGAGAGATTGAGTAGTTCAAGCCTGCACTCTCTGCAGTATCGAAGAACGGGAGAAGATCTAATTTAGAAATTATAAAGTTGTAAAGGGCATTGACAAACTAGAAGTCAGGAGACTGTTTCCATGTATGGAGCAATCGAAAGCAGAGATCAAAGCCTGTGAATAAAGGGTAGCTGATTTTTTAAAACAAAGAGATGATTTGCGAATTGGTACAATTCATTGCCACAGAATGCAGTGCATTCGGGGACATTGAACAACTAAGGTGTGATTTAGAGCAGGGAGTAAAGTGGAACTGAAGCAGGCATGACATCAGCCATGTTCGCCTTTATTGGTGTAGCAAGCTGGAGGGCTGAATTGTTGTTGCATGCTCCTGCTTCTTAAGTGTTCATGTAACACAGAGCCCAACAAATGTGCCACAGAATACTGAATGGTTACCAAACTGGAAGCAGATACTGGGAAAATCAATCTTGCTACGTTTGACGGCATAAGCCATCGTCCTAACATCGTGATCAGTGTTGGGTCATCAAATATTTACAATCAACATCCAAGATCTTGATGAGTGGAACAAATGTAATGTAACAACATTTGGCGATGGCATCAAGAAATTAAGTTATTAAGAGGAAGTGGAAAGATTGCACATGACTATAAAGAGCTCATGCTCTGATTTACAGGAAATGGGATTCGCAGAAAGTTATGGGGCCACTATAACTCCATTGCACGAGGACAAAGGTACAGGTTCAGAGAGAGTGAGAGAACGTTTGTGTGCGTTTGTCGGGGAGTATGGGTGGAGGGGACGTTGGTGGTGGTAGGTGTTGAACGATGTTGATAGATGTTGTTTGAAAGAGAAGATACTGGGAGGAAACGAGTTTTAGTATGTAGAACTACCAGAGGTTTGGAAAGAGAGACTGATGGAGGTTTCATAGACAGATGTGATGACGTGCTTGAGAATATTAAAATAAAGGCATCGCCAGACCCAGTTACAGGACTGAAATTAACAGAACTGCACATGTTGTAACTCAGAAACAAAAACACAATTTTCGAGGAAAGCTCAGCACATCTGGCACCATCGATGGAAAGAAATCTGAGTTAAGGTCTCGGGCCGAGTGTACAATCCTGGAATACCAATATAGATCAGTGCGCACAGGAATAATGAATCGATGGGAGTTTGGTCTGAGTTCAGATACGAGCTGTGGAATATCGACTCAGATTTACTTCTGCAGGTAGGAAGCTGGGAGAGTCAGTAGCAGATTATTAGTTTCATTAAGACTGCATTTTGTAGCTCAAGGATCAAATAGCAGATGTTACCAGGCAGTGAATACAGTTCTGGATATATCAGTAGTTAAAATTAGGAAGGGTTGGTTGTGATGTCAGGAGAACGGATCACCTTTTGGTTTCAACCTTTGATAATGACCCTGGAATGGAATAGAATTAGAGGAAGAAAATTGAGTTTGTAACCAGAACAGAAGAGAGTGACCTCCTTGCTCCTAATATTTAAATGACAAGGGGAACGATGCAATAAATCAAGGTTCCATGAGAAAAATGAGTTGTTCAAAATTTAGATTCACGGGGGACACTGCCAGAAGGAAAGATGAAGAGAGTGAAAATTACGCTTATGCAGTTAGTAGTGGCTTCGAGAGTGAATATCTGGATTCAGAGCCTCAGCAGGCACAATTTCAGTCACAAGAACTAGAGAGCAAATCATTTAAAAAGTAACCTGGTTTAAAGAAATAATAACGGGACAATGATACTTACCAGGGACACCAACGATACCCAGGATTGGATAATAAAAATGTTGAATAATGGAAAGTGCAACGAGGATCCGCGTTGATATTGACAATTGATCATAATACGTCGAAAACACCCACAAATTCCAAGATAAACTCCTGTGCATTGTTGTAACATTAGCATCGATGTTTCTCAGATTCGGACCCATTGTTAGAACATTCAAGTCCGTTGCTGTGCAGTTTGTTCTTTTGTTGGAATATTCCCATGCAATTTCGTCAGACTCTGATCTCTCTTTTTCCCTCACTGGAGCTGTTGATCCTTGTTAGTGTTGGAGCTCCCACTCGTATTGTGGGAAAAAACAAACTGAATGGAGCCCATTTATCATGAAAATATAGAAAGCTTCACTGGGGAATATGAATCCATGGAAACTGACATTTATCACACTCACCGAACAAACAAGTTCAACTAACCCCTTCATTGCATCGACTTTTGGATGGAATGTATGAGGGTTGCTGAGGGATGAACGCTAAACCTTTCATTTTTTAAAACCTTACTTGCTTGCGTATGGGTGTAATGCCAGAACACTACGACATCATGATCCACATTGTTTAGAAAAGGAGACATGGATAAAGTAACTGACCAGCTGCAAAAGAAAAAGATTGGCAGGAATCTTTCTGGAGACCATAAAGCATGATAACGAGATATTTGTCACGCACTGACTTTGTGTAATGCTGCTCCTAAGATTAAGTGCCCTGTTACCAGATCCTTGAATCTTGGTGAGACATCATTAAGATTGCTGCTCAGGAACTGAATGAAGTAAGTCTATCCTGATGTGACTGTTACAGTCGGACTGGAGGAGGCCATTCATTCCAGACTAATGCACGACCACTTGAAGAGGTCGAGGCTTAAAATTGGCTCATTTGACAAAGAGAATCACTGAAAACATTAAAACAAAAAGTGACTGCAGTTGCACGAGATCTAACTGAGGGGACACAAAGAATAAAGAATAAAGAAAATTCCAGTGCAGGAACAGGCCCCTTGGACGTCCAAGCTTGCGCTGATCGAGATCTTCTATCTAACTCTGTCAGCTACTTTATCTGTATCCCTCTGCTCCTTTAAGCCTGTTAATGGGAAGAGGAAGAGGTCATGCAGCCTGTCGAGTCTATTACATGGGCACATGCGAAGATCATTCAGCCACTCGTGCCTATGACATAGGAATTGCAGGAGGACATTCAGCCTACCTGCAATTATATTGGAACAGCAAATCATTTAGCCTACCAAAAATGTGAAACAGGAATACAGCCTGCCAACTCAATCTCTTGAGCCGAGTATGGGGAACAAGAAGAAGATATTCAGCCTCTCGAGTCTCTTACACACAGTAAGAAGGATGCTATTTGGTTTGTTCAGCCTGTTTCAGAAGGGCAGGAGGAAGCTTTCCAGTCAATCTAGTCTGTTACACATCAACAGGAGAATGCCATTCAGGTTCCCAAATATTTCTCATGCATAGCCACTCAGCTTGCTTGCTTAATTACAGGTAAAAACGATCAAATACATTCTTCAAGTTTTGATGATGTTTTGCAGAAAAAATTGAAAAGCTTTCACTCAATAGAAGATGTAAGGAGAAGAAGCAATTCAGTTCATCAATTCCATTGCACAGCAGCAGGAGGAGACTACGTAGCAATGTGAGCCTGTTACTCAGCAGTGGGAGGAGAACATCCATTTTCAACAACCTAGGGCACTGAAACAGCAGGCAGTCATTCAACTGCTCGGGATTGTTACAATCAAAGTCTCGAGGCCAGTGAGCCTCCATGGTCTTGTTGACCAGAAACTGAATGAGGATGCTCACTCTCCACTAGAACAGAGGTAGAATTGGCTTGACACAAACAAATGTAAATGAGTAGCTTGCATGAGCGGCCTATTTAATTCTGCTCCTCCAATTTCAACAATTCTCTGATCCGTTTCATTTATTGGTCACATTTCAGAATCAAATACTTCAATAACAATCACTATGACCTATCCAAAGTGGGTCACCCAAAGCCTCTGGTTTTCCCGAATGTGCACAGTGATTTTCAGCACGACAACCTGGAAATTATTCCCAAATTTTTCAAAAAAATCCAATAGCAAGACCAAGTCAAACAGCATTTAACTCCATGTTCGAAGGCTGCCTGAATCAATAGCACTTCCTTATGTTTTCCATAGAATGCAATCAACACCCTGTGGAACAGGACATTCGGCTCAACAGTTCACACTGACCCTCCAAAGAGCATCCTACACAGATCCATTTGCCGACCTGCTTCCCCGCATTTCCCATGCCTACCTCAGTTAATCTACACACCCATTAACATGATGTGCTATTTAGCATTGCCAATCCACCTATCGTTTGCATCTTTTGGATGGTAGGACGAAACCAGAGCACTAGGTAGAAACTCCACTGAGACACAGGGAGAGCATGCAACCCCCACACAGTTGCTGGAGACTGGACTTGAAAGGGGTCCCTTACCACGCCATGTTACAGAACACACCATCAGTAGAGGGACAAGCGTACAATCGGCAGGCATAGAACTAGTTGCAAGTGTGTCAAGGCTACTGACAACACTGTGTACCAAGTGAAGCAACGAGCAGGATAACACGAAATGAATGAAAGAAAAAGCTATGTTTTGTTTTTGTTGTTTCAGCTCTCTTTAACAGTGGAAGCCGGTTCAACACCAAAGGCCAGAAAAGGATACAGGACAGTAGAGTTTAATGGTCATTTATTCAATGGATAACAAACTGCAAATGTATGGGGTAGACAGCGAAATGCGACTAGGTGAAGACTAGGTTAGACTGTGGAGGGTCCAATCATAAGACTGAGAACATAAAATAGAGGCATTGCCACATCAGCAGAAGTGCTCAATTAGAACCATGTCCTCAATCCACCTCATAGAGCCAGCCCAGATGCTAGGAAATCCAGGTGAAATAATTATTCAGCACGGAGGCATGTGCAGATTAGCCTAGTGTTTTAGTAAATACAACGGGCAATCTATCCAGAACACTGTGGCGATTATACCAGTGCATTGATCTAAAAAACAAATAGCTGTCCAATATAACGTGCTTTACACTGCACAAGAATGTGTTAATCAACAAAACCAGACGAGATATTACACCATCTCAGCAGCTGCAGCAATCGCACGAGTGCATTGTTTGAGAAACACGCACGAGACACATTTCTCGTACCGGAAGATGTGGGGCCCAAGCAAATTCATTGGTCAATAAACCTCGATGAGATACCTGACCAGCACTGGGAAGTATGCACCATCCAGCAGTATAGCTCTGTGATGTCCTGGATCTGGGAGTATTAGAGTGCGGCTGTGTGGGGGTTGATTGTTTTAAATTGAACTGACTTTGCACATGGCCTGTACATTTGACAAGAGCCAGTGTAGTCAGGGGATCAATTTGTGTCTGAGTCTGACTGTCCATGTACAGGGAATGTTTGATGTGAGAGGAGAGATGAAGCTTCAATTTACATATGACCTCGTGCTGAATCTGTTCTGGGATTGTTTGCAATGAATAAACTGAATTGGATTGAATTTATTGTCATGTGAACCAAGGCACAGTGAAACGCTTTATCTTGCGAGCAATACAGGCAGAGAACCCAGTTAAATAGCATAGATAAGTAAATAATGTGCAAACAGCGGCAATAAACCAAAATACAGGTACATGCAAATGTTAACACTCTGTGAGTTCATTCAGAATTCATAAGGACAATGCAGAAAGAGATAATAGTCTGTACCTAAAACAGTGATATATCTGTCCTTCGCCTGTTAATGTGGACAGAACAAGTGATTATTTAATAATTACCCGATGTTTACCATGGGGTAAAAATGTTAATACGACCTTCAAACCGTAACAAGAAATCTATCTGTCCTGTGAGTAACTGACGAATGGCAATGTTGATAGAGATTGAATCTGTATCGAATCTTATATTGGGCCTGTCCTTGGAATATTTGATTGGGATGAATTCAAGGATGCTTTAATTTGTATCTGACTCCGTGCTGCATTTGTCCAAGGAGTGTTTGATGGGGGTACAGTGAATAGTTCTTTACTGTCAGCTTAAAACTGTAAAAAAAAAGTAGTTTACGTTCTCGTAAGAAGAGTGGCAGATGATTGACTTTCAGTTTGAAAGAGTAGAAGCTGAACATGACCTTGGGTTTGAAAAGCACGACGTCACTGGCTGCTTTCCTCTATACCTAACACGGCTTTGTACTTACCCTGAATGACTTAATATGGTTTGATGCAGAATGAGCTCCACTCTCTGTCGACTAAGTTAGATTACTTACAGTAAGGAAATAGGCCGTTCGGCCCAATAATGCCCCCCCGACCGTCCAAAGAGTAATCCACCCAGACTCATCCCCCTACATTTACTCCTGACAAATGCCCCTTACACTGGTCAATTTAGCATGACCAAATCACCTGACCCACAAATTATTGGAGAAAACCGGAGCACCAGGAGAAAACCCAGGCAGGCACAGAGAGAATGCACAAACTCCACACAGACAGACACCCAAGATGGAGAACTAAACCTGGGTCCCTGTTACTGTGAAGCAGCAGTGCTAGCCACTGAGCCAATGTGCCACCCCAGTTCGCATGCTGTATTGCCCCTCAGTGTTTGATGATGACAATGCAGATCGGCTTTTTTTCTGTATGTGATGCTGCACTGCAGCTATTCAGAAATCTGTTGATGAGGACAGTGTTGGGTCTGATTTAGTTAATATTTACGATGTTGAATATGTCTTGTATATTTGAAAAGGGCCAGAGTAGATTACCTTTACTCTGTATAGAACACTACGGTATGCCTATCATGACAGTGTTCGATGGATCAGCTTGCAGAATCAACATACTGCTGTATCGAGCTACGTGCTGTACCTTTTCGGACGCTGTTCAATAAGGACACTATCGAGGGAGGTTTATTCTGCATCGTGGGGACAGTGCAGACTGAGTTATATTCTGTATCTGACACAATGGTATGACCATCATTGCAGTTTTTGATGGCGGAGATGTCAGAGACAGCTTTATTCTTTATCTATTCCTATGTTGTCCCTGCTATGAAATTGCTTGGTGAAGAAATCGTACAGGGAAATTTACTCCAAGTTTGAAAGAGTGGAGGGACCCTTACTGTCTACCTAAACATGTCCCTGTCCTAATGCGTTTTTTTTGCAATCAATATGGAGGGAGCTTTATTTAAATTTACTTTCAGTTTAAAACAATGGCGGGTGCACACCACACTGTCTAATCTCTTGCTGTCTCTACCATACCAGTGTCTAATGGCGTGATACCGAAGGAAATTTACTTTCATTTGGAGATTAGAGAGAGATTAGTTCCATCGTACCTTGTGCTATATATGGGAATGTTGGATGGAAACAATCTGTCGCATGATTTGGAAAATATTTAATTGCATGTTAAAATAGACCTGTGAATTTGGAAACAACTAATGCAGCGATATCTTCAGCTGTAACTATCTACATGCTATATCTATTATGTCGTGTTTGATGTGGACAGCAAGTAGGAAGGTATTTTTCCACTTAGTTTTACTTTAAAAGAGAAGGATGTTTACTCTCTAACTAACAATGTGCTTCTCCTGACCTTGAGGGTATTCCTTGGAGAATAGTGTGCCTGTCCTGAAGCTGTTTGATGGCGATAGTGTACAATGGCATTTACTCTGCATCTAAACTTATGTTTTACTTGCCCTTCAGCGTTTCATGGGGACTGTGCAGTGTGTCCTTCAATCTGTGCCTGGTGCTGCAATTAAATTGCTCTGAGAATTCCTGATGTCGGAAAATTTAGATGGTATTTTACCTTATATCTTTTTCTGTCCTGTACTTGTCCTTCAGTGATTGATGTGCACAATACGGGGCCTGATTAAATTAATATATATCCCCATGCTTTGCGTAGATTGGAAATTTGAGAAGCGCTGGTCTGTTGAAATATTCACTCTGGATCTAATCCCGTGCTGTTCCTGGCCTTCAGTGGTAGTTGATCTGCTGAATATTTTAAACCATGCTGAAAGTGCCCTTGAAATTTGAATAGGGCTAATATCCAATTTTCTTTATTTTGAGTGGAAAATTGTACTGTCCCTGTCTTGGAGAGACAATGGGGGCAGTGGAGTGTGAGAATTATTCTGCATTTAACTCTTTACTGTACTTGTTCCGTTTGCTTGTATCAATGCAGCTTTATCTCTCATCAAACGACACTCAATTGCAGCAATGTCTACTATCTACAAGAGCCCTGCAGAATTTACCAAGGCGCCTTTTACAGTACTTTTCCAATTAACGGCAATCGAGAAAGGCATGGACAGCAGATGCATCGGATCACCAATATGTTCAATTTTGTTCCAAAGCACTGATCATTGTAACTTGCAAACTTGTCGCCGTTTATTCAGTGTCACTGTTTCAAAATTGTCCTCCAATCTCTCTGTAAGACTTCCTTAACACAGAGAGATAAATGTTCAAGAAGGCAATTCACCAACATCTTCACAAAAGACTCGAAGAAATGTGAAATGAATCCTGGCATAACTAGAGATGTACACATTTTATAAATGTTTGTAATCCTATATGAAGATATGGCACGAAGTGTTGGGTTTTGGTAGAGCAGGCTGGTTGGGTCCAGTCATTGTATTGCTTGTTGTGAGCAGCTGGCGGGATGTGTTATTTGAAATAACGTTAGTTTTTCAGAGGCATGGACCATACAGCTAACGTCACAAGGCCACTGACAATCACATACCACACCTCTCAGTTGTGAATAAGGCAGGATAATTCAAATTGTCCTCGTACCTGGATTTTAGAAATGTCGATACATTTTTGGACTTGAGAGGAAAATGATTACATGTGAATATTTGCATACAATGTTCGTGCAAGGGAAATTATTGTATATTTTCAAAGTCCTTCTACTTAATTATTGTTTTACATTGTATGCAAAATTATATGAATCATTTCAAAGTACTTTATTGTTATTCATGCATTGTTTTCATCATGAGACGATCATAAAACTGCACAAAAGAAATGAGTGCATTTATTCTATTAGAAAATGGAAAAGTGGGTATTATAAAGCGATGACAAATCTGCAGGGATGAATATTTACTGTCAAACGTCAGAATAATGTTAAAAACAATTACAAGGTAATTTCTATTTCGAGTCATTCACAATCATAGCGGACTGCGTTCCTGATTGCCATCAATGTAGTTGTACAATTCTGTTCAAATCCTGAAGTTGTGGAGCTGACATTCACGGTGTATAGTGCATGACGGATTCAAGGTAAGAGTTCATGTGTTTCAGAAGTCTATCAGCTCCATTCACGATTGGGTCCAACGTGCAGAATAACGTTGCTTAAGTGGCACACAAGAAATCAATAGATCTTTGTGTGAGGCATGTGTTCTTGACTGGGCCAGAGTACTCAAAACATTCTTAAGCAAGCAGGCCCAGACCATAATTTTGCAAATTACCCAGAATAAGTTAGCTAGGTTGACTGCTAGATTTTAAAACAGACAAAAATATATTCGCTAAATTACAAAATGAAACACAAAGAACAGAATAACTAACCTGGACAGAACTAAGCCGACCCGGCTCGACTTAAGTATGCTGTTCTGATTACACGCAACAGTCCCAATAAGCAAAATCCTTTTAAAAACCAGTATAAATGGAACACATGCTTACAGGTTGAGGTTAGAAGGACAGAAAGTCGAAGGAGTTTCCACACAGCTTCCTATTCAACTTCCTAGTTCAAAACTGAACTGAAACTGCTCAGCTCAGCTAGCAAAAGAGCTGACCAATCCCCTCTCTTTACACAGGTCACTTCGAAAGCATGGCCATTTTAGCGTGAAGTCTAAACTGTTTACATACAAAAAAAAAGGATTCTCAAAATCCTTTTCATCTCTACCAAACCAGACTGATCAGAGTTCGGGCCAGTTTATTGCCTCTCCGAGAAAATCAAGGACAGAGTCTCCTTGAGCGAAGGAACAGCTTTTTTGAAAAATGGGCTTATTGACACCTTCCCCCTTAAAAATGAAAGAACCATCAATACCAAAAGATAGCTTTATTTTAACCCATCAAATCCCGCTAAGTAGTCTAAACACGCATATGCACTACAGTAACTATAAACATGCGCAATCCCATTCGAATTCAGGCCACGGCACACCCGCCACTGAACACCTCTGTACCACTTCAAGTCTTGATAATCACATTTTTGTGAACTACCAGATGCACGAATTGTCAGATTGAATGTCTGCAACAACAAGCTCCATCTCTGGCATTTTTGTCCTTATATTTTTCCACAAATGTCAATGGGTTGTGATCAGTGCATACGATTGTCTCAGATGCATTGCTGTTAATGTCAACTCTGACATGTTGTAAGGCCAACAGCAAGTCTCTTTCGCCATCGTTGAACACTTCTGTTGATGAACGCTCCATTTCCTGCAACAATACTCAATGGATCATTATATCCCTTGGTCATCCACCTGCCGGAGCACCGCGCCGACACCCACATTACTGGCATCGATAGCCAACCTGAAATGCTTTGTGTAGTCCAGTGTGGCTAATACTGGGGCAGTGGTCCACACAGTTTTTGAGGCTGTCAAATGCCTTTTGACAGTCCGCCGTCCACTGAAACTTGTTGCCCTAATTCAACAAATCGGTGAGTGGAGCAGCCACAGTACTAACGTTTGGCACAAACTTTTGGTAAAATCCATTCAATCCCACTAACCATAGTACCGCATTTTTCATTGACGGTACTGTTTCAGTGTATGCTTGGTACTTTGAAACGCTATCCCGTCAACTCTCCAGCTCTATTTAATCTTTCCCTAAAATTTGACCACATGGTCCAAACCGGTGGTCGCTGAATTCTGACTTATTAATTTCTGCTTTTAATCAATTATAACTGTCCTCTTACTTCATGACCCAAAATTAAATCAATTGTATTGAATTTGTTCCATTTATTTGGTGCTTCTCTGATCACAAAAGTTACAAACGGAACTCCCTTACTCCAATTATCTGGATAATCCTGACCATAAGTCCTCAACATGTTTTTTCATGTCTGATGCCATATGCCCAGTGCTCCCAGTGATTCCTGATTTTACGCAGTAGATTTGAATAGCTTTATTTCCAAGTTAACCGTTATCTCCTTGAATAGTTCGGATGTGAATTTTGATCCTTTATTTGACTGAATTCACTGTCCGTATTGAGTAAAAAAGAAAAAGTAATTATTCTCTAAACCTTTTAGCAGTGATGTTGCATAACGTGATTGCATCTGGAAATCTCGTCGACCCATCCACTATTGTTAATAAATGGTTATTCTCTCTTTTTGTTTGTGGTCTGGGCCTACGCAATCAATCAAGACTCTTGTGAAAGTTTCCTCAAATGTTGGAAGAGGTGTTAAAGGTGCAGCTTTTATTACTGCCTGTGATTTTCCAATTTGCTGACGTATATAACACATTTGCCAAAATTCAACTACATCTTGGTGTAGTCCAGGCCAGTAAAAATGTCTTTGCATTTTAGCCTGTGTTTTCCCCAACTCTAATTGACTTCCAAGTGGTATCTCATGTGCCACTCCCAGCATCTCCTTCCTGTACCTGATTGGCATACAATTTGATGAATCTCCGCCCATGTCTCATCTGCTTGAATATGTGATGGTCTCCATTTCCTCTTTTAGAAATCATTTGATATGTAATAACACACGGAGTGCATTCTCTTTCTTTATTTTTAAATTGCCTTTTGATGTAATTGTTTCAGTTCCTCGTATTTCTGATCTATTTCAATCAACTAATCAGAGCAAAAGATGCTTGCATGCTTACCGATTTGCTCCTTCTCTGTTCCACTTAAGTGATCAAAGCCGGTTTTGGATTACACTGCGTCAGCTTCCTTATCTCTGCGTTTTGGTCTCTCCTGATTCAACTTGTACCTCTATTTTCTTGTGATCATTCAATCACGGAAAATTCCTGGATAAACATTCGCCAGATCTTCAGCTGCCTGTGTCTCCATTGGCTTTTCAACTTGAATAGGTAGCAAACCTATTGGTTAATCAGTTATGTCATTTACAAGGACAAATTGCATTCCTGGATCTGCGAACTTGTCGAGCAATCCTACCACAAATCCTCCACTCTTCTCTGGACATTCCAACCTCACTTCACATAATTGAGTACTTTTTTGTCTCGCCATGAATTACTGTTAACAGTATTTTCTGTGGCAATAGTCTGTCAGGGGTACGTATCGCATCATTCTTCAGCACTACAGAGTGAGAGGAGTCTGTGTCCCTTCACATTATAACCTCCTTAACTGCTGCTCCTGGCCTACATGAAGAAACTCTACCCTTGCATGTATACGTTTTGAGCAGATCTGACATTTCCTCCTTAATCAACCTCTAATCATCTTGTGCACTCTGAGGCAGTTGTCTAACTTCCCTTGTGCTTTTTGTTACTAGTCCAACAGGCATCTAGGGTTGGCTGGTTTTCCTAAATCTAGCTTTCTCTTCGCCCTCCAACACAGTGATTTCGTATGGCCAACTTTATTACAATGAAAATACCAGAGCGTTTTAACTTTTTTGTCCCCGTCAAGGGTTTCTTTTTTAACCTGTCGTAAGTTTTCCTTATGATATTCTTTGATATCTAACTTTCCCTTTCCACGTGAGGTTTCTCTTTATGCCAGTTTCTGACCTTGAGCGTTTTAACTTTTTTTGTCCCCGTCAAGGGTTTCTTTTTTAACCTGTCGTAAGTTTTCCTTATGATATTCTTTGATATCTACCTTTCCCTTTCCACGTGAGGTTTCTCTTTATGCCAGTTTCTGACCGTCATGGACTGAAATGGATTCTGAAAGTCAAACCGAGTTTTATGGATCAGTTCATAAACAACAGCCACTTCAGCTGTTAACCTTATTGTTTACCTCACTGCTCTTCCACATGAGTTCACACCACTTCCTCGCGAAGGCTACCTTCAGCTTTTATCTCCAGTCTTTTAAGGTGTCTTTCCTATTTCAATGTCAGTTTCTCAAGTTAAAACGCTCTCTCCTTTGCTTTCTCTACTGCTGCTCTCTGTGTTCCTCTCTGTTCTGCTGCTCTTGTCTTTTCCTTGTCTTCTGTTGCTGTCTCTTTTTTTCTCTTCTGCTTTTAATCGTGACTCAGAAAGTTTCATTTCTGCTTCCCTTTCCTTATCTCTCACTTTTCCATCAAGCCACTTCATTTGCAATTGCGTTCTTGCCATCTGTATCTATTTTGAAGGTTTCCCCAGAAAGTTTAACTGCTGAGGTCCTGATGTAATTATATCTACTTTTCTCACAAAAGCAGGCAGTTCCAACCCCAGCTTGTCTGCTAATTCATGCAAGTTGGTTTAAGTCACCTTTTGCAAAACTTCCAATGTCACCACATCCAAATCTAGAAACCTTTGGCGATTCAAAGAAACATTACTATCCTATGCTATGTCTACCCAACCAAACCAACACCAGAAATAAAGACGCTAGCACCTACCACTCGCTGTTTAATATCCCGCAACGAGCTGCCAATCTGTTATGGACAAGGCCAGACCACTCAGAACATTCATGAACAGGTAAGTCCAGATCATAACTTTGCAATTTGTTTTGGTAAGTGGACCATGAAAATTACCTGGAATAAGATAGCTAGGTTGACCTCTAGATTTCTTAGCAGACAAAATAAAATCGCAAAATTACACAATGAACCACAAAAAAAAACAGAATAAGGAATCCCTATCAAACTCATTCTATCCAAACTGTATTCAATTATGTTGCTCTGAATATGCACAACACTCCCAATAAGCAAACCCCTCAAAAACAGTGAAAATGGGCCAAATACTTACAAGGTAAAGTTAGAAGGACAGAAGGAGTGAGAGAAAGTCTAGCAGCCTGTTCCCATACAGCTGAACTGCTAACTAGATGTGCTCTGAACTGCTCAGTTAGTGAGCCGACCACTCCCCTTTCATTATACAGGTCACTTCTAAAACATGGCCCTTTGAGCTGAAGTCTCATCTGTTCACGTATAAACAAGAAGGCCACTCAATACCTTTTAATCTTTGTAACAAACTAATCTAGTAAGAACCAGAAAAGTTTTATGACCCCTCTGAAAAAAGTCAAAGACACAGTATCCTTGAGAAAAGGAACAGCTTTTAGAAAAAAAAGGAACCAGATTTGTGACACTTCATTGCTAACATCTTTTCTTTAAGAACATAATAAGACAGGAATACGCCCTTCAGCCAAGCAAGCCTGTACTGTCACATCTTGCCTTTCTAAAGCTAAAAAAAAAGCTTTTGCTTCTATGTATTCCCTACATACTCAACGCTGTGGAAAGATACCTTTTAAACGTAGCTTTTTTAAAATCTTCACCTCTGTCAGAAATTCCATGCACTTTCACATTCTGTCTGGAATAAAAACTTGCCGATCATATCTCACTTTAAATCTCTCCCTTTTAACTAATGCTTCTGGCTCCTAGTCATTGATATTTATACTCTGGGAAAAGAAACATCTCTAACTGTACTTTATCTATGCCTCTGATAATTTTGAAAATGTATATCTGGTAACTCCTCACACATCATTCTCTTGGTGTGGCAACCATTACTATACACATGTTCCAAATGTGCCTGAACTACATTTTTATACGGCTGAAATATGGCCTGCCAACTTTTACATTGTATGTTCATATGGCTGTCCGCAATTTTTCCATAAGTCTTCTTGACCACCTTATCAGCCCGTGTTGCCACTTTCAGGGAAATGTGGAGCTGTACACGGAGATCCCGTTGACTAATTGTTTTTCCATCTACTTTATACTTCACTACTGCATTTGACCTTCTGAACTGCATCATATCACAACTGTCCTGATTAAACTGCATCTGCTTTTTCTCTGTCCAAGTCGCCAGCCAACATATATCCTTCTGTATCCTCTGGCCATCACCCTAATGATCCCAATCTATTAACTGATCTCCAATGAAAAAAGCTCTCTTCCACTACTACTGTGTCTTCTATGACCAAGCATGTTTCTCTCCACCTTACCGACTCACTGTGATCCCATTTGACTTCACCTTCTGTTTGAACCTGCTTTAAGGATTCAAATCAAAGGCCTTACTAAAGTCCATATTGAGAAATTCCAGCTCCAGGCTCTCATGAATCACCTTTGTGACTTGTTCAAAATATTCAATCATGTTTGAGAGATTTGATCTTGCCCACACAAAGCCACGTTGCCCTTTGCTAATATGTCTATATGTTTCCAAATATGAGTGAGTTCTATCGATAAGAATCTCCAATAATTTTCCTGCCGCTGATACATGAGTCACGACCTGAAATCACTTGTACTAACCCTTCTTCAACAGAGAAACAACATTACCTTTTCTCCAATTCTCTGGAACCTCTCCTGCGACTGAAGACCATCCGACGAGTGTGCAAAATGCCTCAACAATTTACTCCCATCTTCCCTCAGTATTCTGGGACTGATCCTATGATATCCTGAAGACCTGTCCGCCTTATTCCTGTTCAAAAAGCCCAGGGCATCCTCCATTGCTTTTTTAATATCTAAAACATCTGGAATATTAACATCACCTTCTATGGACTCATCATCCACCATGTCCTTCTCCTTTATGAATACCAACGTAAAGTATTAGTTCAGGACGTCACCCAGTTCCTTCAGCTCCACGTATAAATTCCCACCTTTGTTCTTGAGTAGACCGAGTCTTTCCATGGCTAAACTCTTAATCCTGATAAACCGACTTTGAATTTTCCTTAATCCTGTTTGCCAAATACATTTCCTGATCCCTTTTCGCCCTAACTCCTTGTTTACATTTTCCCTGTTTCGTTTTTGTGTTTTTAAGGCATTCCAATGCCACAAGTTTCTTTCATGTACATCCTTTTTCTCTTTGACTGAGCTCACAATTTTTCTTGTCATCAAAGATTCCCAAAACATTCAATCATTACTACCTTCGAGTATGTGGCGCTGGAAAAGCACAGCAGGTCAGGTAACATTCGAGCAGCAGGAGATTCGACGTCTTGGGCATAAGCCCTTCGTCAGGAAACGCCCAAAAATTTGATTCCCCTGCTCTTCGAATGCTGCCTCACCTGCTGCGCTTTTCCAGCAACTCACTCGCTCCTCTGCTCTCCAGCATCTGCAGTCCTGACTTTCTCCATCGTTACCATCCTGTCTCGGCGACTGGATCTCATATTCTTAAATTCAGTAACATTGAGAATGGTCTGATGGGCTTCTCAGACAGTTCTCCCCAGATTCATCAAAATAAGCCAGACTGTTGAGCTCCCTTTTAGTTTCAAGCCAAATTCAGAACCAAAACAAATCTTGACATGTGGTTTCTATTATTTGCCTTTTATATTCTGAACACATTTTCATTTTTTGTATTGAAAAATAATCTGCGAAAGATCGGCTAATATTTCTTGCCATCATCATTTCACACATACTGTTTGCTTTCTAATTTCATTTTGAGTCTCACCCCTCCACAGACCACACTCCTCTCAGGTTTCTGTAGTATTGAATTGGCACTGTCTGATGTAACCTTTCCTGTTCTGTGTGTTTCTAGATTTCCAGGAGTTATGGATTTAGCAGCCTGATCCCTTTTTTACTTTTGGGAATATGTTTTGTCTGAGCCATAATAATCTCCCTCAGAATATCTATCACTCCTCAGATTCTGACTTATGTTGTCATTATTGTCTCCTATTCAATTGAATGGATCTCTTCTCAGCTTAATGAAACAAGACAGGGTCATACAAAGACTCGAGTTCTTAGTCTAATTGTCTCTTTACAATTCGTTTATTCGAATCGAATGAATTATGATCAATATTCCCTAAGTACTGCTCTTTTCCTTCCAGATTGAATTGAATTGCAATTATTTTTACTGTACCAAGGCACAGTGAAAAGCTTTGTCTTGCGAGTAATACAGGCAGATCGCAAAATTAAGTAGCATAGATAAGTAAATAATAGGTAAACAGCGGCAAAACAAAATACAGGTACAGGCGAAAGTTAATAGTTTGTGAGACAATCAGTGCTGTAAAACAGTAGAGTTGTGACTGTTTCAAAACTGACAGGTGCGTGTGTGCAGTACTTTCTCCCCGATGATAGAAGTTGGAGAAAAACATTTCCAGGGCGGGATGGATCTTTGAGAATGCAGCGGCCTTTCCTTGACGGATAGGGTCTACACATGTGAGGTTGGCCTTTGTGATTGTCTTGGCCGCGTTCACCACTCTCTGTAACCGTCTCCAATCTCCATCTCCAATGGTAATGAGTGTGGCAATGAGGGTGGAAGGTGCTGTCTAAGGAGTGCCATTCTCAAACCTTTTTGCTGAGTGTCGGCCCTGGAGGGGGAGAGTGATTGTGGATTGGGATCATTCAAATGGGCTGCTTCGTCTTTAATCGTGTCAATTCCTTTGAGTACTGTTGGAGCTGCAATTATTCATAAAAGTGGGGATTATTCCATCATATTTTGAGTTGAACCTCAGAGATAGTAGACAGTCTATCGAAAGACAGGAGAAATGTCACTAGCAACAGAATACCTAACTTCTGACCTGATGTTGCAACTATCGCAGCTACATGTTCTTAGAGAAACCTGATAATGTTGTTGCCAATGGACTCATCAATGGTGATGTGTTTGGATGTTGAATAGCGATGAGATGGCTGATGATGGCCCTAGTCTGATATTGGTGTGCCACGAATGTTACTTACCACTTTTCAGCCCCCGAGATTGGCTGTTGTCCGGGTTTTGCTACACTTGGACCGATGTTGTGATCTGAAGAGTTGAGAATTGTGAACTCATGAGCAAACGTCATCACTTTTGACCATATAAAGAAGCCAGTTCGTAAATTTTCCAAAGTACCCGCCTGTCTGTTCTTCTCGATGCAGTTGATTTTGATGGTGCTGCCTGATAAGACAGCAGTGAATCTTGTAGATGGTATACAGTGCTACTGCTGAGCATCAGTGATGGAGGAGATGGATATCCGTGGAAGTGATAACAATTAAATGGGCTAGTTTTGTCCTGGCTTCTTCCTGGGATGCAATCCATCACAGGCTTTGGGGAATCAGCAGGTGAGTTAATGACTACAGAATCCCGAGCCTCTGAACTGCTCTTGAAGACAGTGTTGCAAATGTAGCCTGTCCAGGGAAATGTTTGGTCAACGATAGCACCAAGGATGCTGATGAACACCGTGCTGAGACTTCCTGACAGTCATGCTACTTAAAATCAAAGAAGGATGCTTTAATCCTTCATTGTCTTATTTGTCGAATATTTACGTGGCGTGAACATTACTTGCCATTTGTACATTCTCGATCCTGAGAAATAGTTGCAGAGTTCTCCTGGAGTTCCAATTACAGACACTGACAAAAATCATATTTTTTCTGGTAATAATTCCAAACAGGACAGTACCTCCCCTACATTCCAAATCATTAAAATTTTATTCGGGATACAACTGTCACACACTGTTAAATGGTTCCTCGATGTTAAGAGTAATTATTCCCACTGCTGCTTTGTAATTCCTTTGTTTCGAACTGGCCTGGCAATGTGGTCAGTAGCTATGTGAGCTTGGCGGGACACTAACTGAACTCCCCTGAGTAGGTTATTGATGATTGATTACATTACTGCTAACACCTTGCTTCACATTTACATGGTCGACCATACAACGATGTGTCAGTGACTGGCTGCAATGCAAGGCGTCCTGCTTTTATTTACAGGACATAGTTGGGCCGTTTATCAAACTGTTGGTAGGTGTCAGTGTTCTTGATGGAATGGAACAGCTTGGCTAGAGATGTGGCAATCTCTGGAATTCAGTCACAGTTTCCAGTGTCTCGAGTCATTTCTTGATTTCGAACGGAGTGAACCGATTTGTCTGAGGATTGTGGTCTCTGACGCTGGGTCCTACTGAATGAGGCCGAAATGGATTACCTGCTCAGTCCTTCTCGCTGACGATTGAGTTTTTTCTTTCATTCATGGTGAGGCAGCATTTCTTGCCCATCGCTAATTGCCCAGAGTAAGAGTCAACCACCTTGCTGTGTGCCTGGGGTCACATGCAGGCCGAACAGGGAGGGATGGCAATTTCCTTCCCTAAAGGACATTCGTGGCCCAGATGGTATTTTTCTGACAATAGACAATGGTCCACTTTAGACTCTTAATGCCAGATTCTTATTGAATTCAAAGTCCACCATCTGCCCAGGTGTGATTCAAAACTGCATCCCCAGAACATTCGTGGGGCCTCTGGATGAATAGTCTCTGGATGATAATACCGCGAGGTTATCACCACCCCATGTTGTAAATACAACAATTTTATTTGTTCCCTGACGTTCCCCCATAAGCGGAGATTCCATTGTTGGAGAGAAGCCTCCTCCTCCAATGTCCATTATATTTAATGACTACATGAGGCAGGAACACAGATCTGAACCATTGTATGTGGGATCATTGAGCTCTGCCCAACACTTGCTGCTTATGCTTTTTAGCATGCATGTCGGCCTATTTTGTAGGTGAAGACAATAAGAGTTTCTCCAGTTTTACCCCACATCTCAAGGTCTGGGCTGGCGCTGCTCCCGGCATGTCCTTCTGAATTCTTCACTGACCAACAGTGGAACACACTGCCTTAACGGTTACCGCAGAGCGGGAGGTATGCTGAGCCGTGAGGTTGCAGACTGTATGAGTTGTGCAGAGCATGATTTAGCTGCTGCCGAAAACGCACTTGCACCTCATGGACGCCTCGTCATTACTTGCCCAATCTTGTTAAAGTCTGTCCATTCAGCACATATGTTCCTAAATGGCATGGTGGGGAGGATCGACAAAATGTGAAGGTGGACCTTCCTACCCACAAGGTCTATACAGTGGCTAGTCTTGGCGATAGATCAGATGGAGAGTTGTACCTACAGCAGTCCAATTGGTTATAATGAGGTCAAATATATGTTTCCCTTTTACTGATTCCCCCATAATCTGCCCCAGAACAGTCCAGCAGCCACAAGATCCAACATCAATGCTGAGCACTTCATTGACTATGTACCAAAGAGCTGCCCCCCTCTGCCTGGCTGCGTCTTGTCAGTGGGACAAACCCGACCAGAGAGGGTGGTGATGTTGTCTGGTACATATTCCTGCTCAGAGAATCCTGCATTACACACAATGTCTGACTGTTGTTTGATTGGTCTGTGGGAAATATATGGCAGGTCACTTTTACACTTGAAGAGATAATATCACATTATTTCTTATGTATTTTTAAAAAAATCAAACATCATTATTTTCGGACAAAATTGGTTGAATTGTAAAATAATTAAATTACCAGAATACACAGCTCGCTATGACACAATTCCTACTATCACACAACTCAGTGACTGTCGTAAACAGCTGATTCATGTTCAGATCAGTGAACACATCATCTTGCAGTCAGCAAAGCTGTTGAAAATGGCATTGATGAGAGCATCAATTAAGACACAGTGCCACTGAGCCTCACCACGATTTCTATGTGACCATCTACAAAATCTGTCCAAACAGCTTTCAAACTGGAGCTGGACAGTTATTCACACAATCCCTCAATACGTTTTATGACCATAATATGATGAAAGTCGTGTACAAATCACAGTAAGGGCCTTTCAAATGATGGGTCTCGTTATCACACCCAAGAGTAAATTATTCTTAAGTGCAAGGACTTTGAAAATGTCCGAACATTTTGCTTGTACTAATATTGTGTGTTAATAGTCACACAAACATATTCACAGAACAGCAACACTGTGTGTTTGAACATTCTACAGTCGCATACGAATACATTTTCAAACGATTCTATCAATTTCACAACTCAGTGACATTAGATTAGATTACCTACAGTGTGGAAACAAGCCCTTTAGTCCAAAGAGTCCACACCAACTGTCCGGAGAGCAACCCAGCCAGACCCATCTCCCTCTGACCAATGCAACAAACACGATGGGCATTTAGCATTGCCAATTCACCTGACCTGCACATCTTTGGTCTTTGGGAGGAAACCCACGCAGACACAGGACGAATGTGCAAAGTCCACACAAACAGTCCCCAAGGCAGGAATTGAACCTGGGACACTGGTGCTGTGAGGCAGCAGTGCTCACCACTGAGCCACCATGCCAGTCAATATGACATGTGAATGTCAGTGTCTGTGTGATTCTTAGTATGCAAGCCATGCCTCTGAACAATTGACAGATTGTTTCAAACAGAATATCACTTTAGCAATTCACAACAGGCAAGACACTGACTGAAACAAACCATCCTCCTCTCACAAAAAACAAAATACAGTGTCCAGTATTGATCATGTTTCGGCAACATTTTCCATTCTGATTTATTCATGGAAGGTCATTGGGCCAGTATTTACTACCTGTCCCTTGTTGCCCCTGAGAAAGTGGGATTGAGATGACACGTTGAGCCGCTGGATGTGCTGTCGGTCATAAGTGAGTGAAGTTGAAAGAACAGAAGTGTATTTCCAAATCAGGGTTGGAATGGAACTTCTATATATCTGTTGCCCTTGTCCAATTATGGTGGTCGCGGTTTCACCAGTATTTACTACCTGTCCCTTGTTGCCCCTGAGAAAGTGGGATTGAGCTGACACGTTGAGCCGCTGGATGTGCTGTCGGTCATAAGTGAGTGAAGTTGAAAGAACAGAAGTGTATTTCCAAATCAGCGTTGGAATGGAACTTCTATATATCTGTTGCCCTTGTCCAATTATGATGGTCGTGGTTTCAGAGGGA
>NC_057717.1:47968388-47971212 GCF_004010195.1 Chiloscyllium plagiosum | reverse complement strand
TGTGTCAGTGGATGAGGAGTGAACCTGCATTCAGCCAGACAAATGGGGGAATTGTGTATTAACACACATATTCAACTTGTGTCTAATAGATGGTGGGCAGGCTTTTGAAAATCATGATGTAAGTTATTTCGGCCGAATTCCTAGCCCCTGACATTTTGTTGTTATCAATGAATGTATATAGGTCAAAATGTGGCGGGCTGGAAAAGCACAGCAGGTCAGACAGCATCCAAGGTGCAGGGGGGTCGACGTTTCAGAGATAAACGCTTCACAAACATGGAGAATTAGTTATCTTGTTAGTCCAGTTCTAGTTAACATTAATCCCCGGGGTATTGGTAGTGGATGATGGTTCAGTTCTGTATCGTGTGTAATGCAGATGTCACTTGTCACTTTTGTGCACACGCTTGCATGTTTTGCATACATGCATAATCGCGAACATTGTCAAATCGTGATCATTGTGCAATCATTGGCGAACACCCACACTTGTGAGTTTATGGTAGATGAATGGCTATTTATGAAGCACTTGAAAACTGCTGGGCCAAGGACAGAGGGCACTCTTATATCTCACTGATAGTGTCCCTCCATCAAATCTAGGAAGCTTTTTTTTTAGATTCCCTACAGGGTGGAAATAGGCCCTTTGGCCCAACAAGTCCACACTGACCCTCCGAAGAGTAACCCATCCAGACTCATTTCCTTCTGATTAATGCACCTAACACTATGGGCAGCTTAGCATGGCCAATACACCTAACCTGCACATCTTTGGACTGTGGGAGGAAACTGGAGCTCCCAGAGGAAACCCACGTAGAAACGGGGAGAATGTGTAAACTCCACACAGACAGTCGTCCGAGGCTGGGAGCGAACCCGGGTCCCTGGTGCTATGTGGCAGCAGTGCTAACCACTGAGCCACCGTGCTTGCTTCATGTTCAGTCTGCTCCAAAGCTGTGTAATAACATTACTGAAAAGATTAATATTCAAATATCTACCCGAAGGAGCTGAGTGGGGACTTGGTTAGCTCAATCAGGTGGATGTCTAGTTTATCTTACAGGTTAATGCCAAGAGTGTGAGTTCAATTCCAGCATTAACTGAGATAACTAGAAGGAAAGTCTTAAATAACCTTTCCCTTACTTGAGGCATGATGACTATCCAGTTAAACTGCCACCAGAGGTCTCTGTCAAACGAAAGAACAACCCTATCAAGCCTGAAGAGTATGGTGCCTTACTTTTCCATTTCCCAAACCCACCAAATCCGAACACCTTCTTTTGTACAACATATATCTTCAACCAGTGCAGAGTTTTCTCTGTTTTCCCATTTGCTCTTAATCCTTGATGCCACAGGTGGTCGAATGCAAGTATGATGATGTTAAGTGCAGTGACTCTTGCCTCACCTCTAGAATACAGCTGTGTGTTTTCTTGTTGTCTGTCTTTAAATCAAGGCTTGAATGAGGTCACAGGATGAGTGGCCCTGGCAGAACACACACTGCGCTTCAGTGTGCAGGTTAGTGATGAGGAGTTGCTGATGACGCCACTGTCGATGACATCTTCCATCAGTTTATGAATGTGGATGAGGATAGGGCAGTTGACGTGGTATACATGGTAGGCTGTTGTAGAACATGCAGAGACATGTAATTGAGGGTAATTTAGCAGTTTGGATTAGAAACTGGCTTTTTGAAAGAAGGCAGTAAGTGGTGGTTGATGGAATATATTCGGTCTGTAGTCCAGTTACTAGTGGTGAGTCACAAGGATCTGTTTTGGGACCACTGCTGCTTGTCATTTTTATAAATTTGTTTAGACGCAGGCATAGGTAGATGGATTAGTAAATTTGCAGACGACACTAACGTCGGTGGAGTAGTTGACAGTTTGGAAGAATGTTATCGGTTGCAGGGGGAGTTGGATCAACTGCAGAATTGAGCTGAGAGGTGGCAAATCGAGTTCAATGCAGCTAAATGTGAGGTGATGCACTTTGGGAAGAATAACAGGAAGGCAGAGTACTGGGTCAATGGAAAGATTCTTGGAAGTGTAAATGTGCAGAGGGATCTTGGAGTCCATGTGCATAGATCCCTGAAAGTTGCCACCCAGGTGAGTTGTGCTGTTAAGAAGGCATATGGTGTGTTAGGTTTCATTGGTAGAGGGATTGAGTTCCGGAACCGCAATATCACGCTGCAACTGTACAAAACGTTGGTGCGGCCACACTTGGAATATTGTGTACGGTTCTGGTTGTCCCATTACATTAAGGATGTGGAAGCATTGGAAACGGTGCCGAGGAGATTTACCGAGATGTTGTCTGGTCTGGAGGGAAGGTCTTATGAGGAAAGGATGAGAGACTTGGGTCTATTCTCAATGGAAAGAAGAAGGCTAAGTGGGGATTTGACAGAGACATCCAAGATGATCAGAGGATTAGATAAGGGAGACAGTGAAAGGATTTTCCTAGGATGATGACATCAGCTTGTACGAGACGGCATAACTACAAATTGAGGGGTGATAGATTTAAGACAGATGTCAGAGGCAGGTTCTATACGCAGAGAGTGGTAAAGGCGTAGAATGCCCTATCTGCTAATGTAGTCAATTCAGCCACATTAGGGTGATTTAAACAATCCTTATATAAGCACATGGATGATTTTGGGATAGAGTGGAGGGGGAGTAAGCTGAGAATAGTTCACAGATCGGCGCAATATCGAGGGCCGAAGGGCGTGTTCTCTACTGTATTGCTCTATGTTATTTGTTCTAAACCAATAGGGCAATCATTGATTGTCTGATGTTTTGTCTCTGTGTGTCCAGTTTCCCAACATTGTCACGAAGGTGCCAGTGCTGAAGTCGAGCAAGAACAGCTT
>NC_057717.1:47957771-47967415 GCF_004010195.1 Chiloscyllium plagiosum | reverse complement strand
AGGCGCTCCTGTATTCTCCATTGAGCAAGGGTTAATGCACTCGCTAAATGGTCAGTGTAAAGTGATGGTCAAAATTGTGCTGGAGCCAAAATCTGCTGCTGTTGGTACTGACCCGAATCATCACATACAGCCAAGAGTTGAGTTACTAGATCTATTCGAAATCTGCCCCGTTCAGCACAGTGAAAGTGTCACACAATGACAGAGGGTATTTACAATGTCAAAGTGGGACTTTGTCTCGACAAATGCTGTATGCGCTCGTCACTGTTATCAATATGGTCACTGAACAATGTGTCTGCAGCTGTTAGATTGAGGTCAAAGATGTTCCCTCCCCTTTGATGCTCGGTCCCCATCAAGCAGGTAAAAACAATGACTGCAGATGCTGGAAACCAGATTCTAGATTAGAGTGAAGCTGGAAAAGCACAGCAGTTCAGGCAGCATCCGTGGAGCAGTAAAATCGACGTTTTGGGCAAAAGGCTGAGCACCTCTTGGTGGTGGTTTTGAAATGGCCAACCCAGTATACAGTTTCCACTTTCGCTACTCTCTCAGTGCTTCCTGTAAGTGTTTTTCAACATGGAGAAACACTGATCCTTCAGTTGAGGGAGGGGAGTCAGCAAGAGTTTCTGTGTCGCTGTTTGATCTGAAACCTTGTAGCTGATTGAGGGGAGTCAGCAGGAGATTTATGTGTCAGTGATTGATCTGACATCGTGAGGCTGACGGAAGGGAGTGAGCAGCACGTTTCTGTGTCAGTGTTTGATTTGACCCCGTGAGGCTAATGGAGGCAAATCAGCAGTAGGTTCCCGTGTCGGTGTTTCATCTGGCACCGTGAGGCTCAGGGAGGGGAGACAGCAGGAGGTATCCGTGTCAGTGTTTGATCTGACACCATGGGACTGAAGGAGAGGGGTTTCCAAGAGGTTTCCGTATCAGTGTTTGATCTAACACCGTGAGGCTGAGGGAGGCGAGTCAACAGGAGGTTCCCATGTCAGTGTTTGATCTGACATCGTGAGGCGAAGCAACTGAAGACCTGGAAAGTGTTTATCCAGGAAGCTTTCCTGATTGCGTGACCACAGATCACAGAGGCATAAATTGAAGCAGGAGGGTTCAAAAGGCACAAATAAATAAACTGACTTCGTGTTATCCAAAACCTGTTTTGATCACTAAAGTGGAATAGAGAAGGAGCAAACAGGTTAACATGCAAGCATCTTTTGCTTTACTAAGCTGATTGAATTACAGCAGTAAGTTGCAGAGTTAGAACACTTATATCAAAGCGCAGTTACCGAGAAAGAAAATGAATGCATTCCTGTCTGCTATTACTTAAAATATGATATCTTAATGAGGAAATGCAGACAATCATGCATTCAAGCAAATGATAATAGTCAGACATTCATCAAATCGTTTTGCCAGTCGGGTATAGAAAGGAGGTGCTGCTAGTGCTGCATGCGCTACCACTTGAGGAAAACACAGGCTAAAATACAATGACATTTCTACTGGCCCGCACGACACAAGGATGTCGTTGCATTTTGCCAAGTGTTTCATCCTTGTCAGATAAACGGAATACCACAGACAGAAATAAAATCTGAACGTTTAAAATTTGTTCCAGCATTTGAGGAACCTTTCACACAGTCTTGTTTGAGTTTTTTGAAGAAATCATAAAGAGGATTGATGAGGGCAAAGCAGTAGATCTATATGGGGTTCAGTAAGGCGTTGACAATATTCCCATTGGGAGACTGTTTAGCAAGATTAGATCTCACAGAATACAGGGAGAACTAGCCATTTGGATACAGACCTGGCTTGAAGATAGAAGACAGAGAGTGGTGATGAAAGGTTGCTTTTCAGACAGGAGGCCTGTGACCAGTGGAGTGCCACAAGGATCGCTGCGGGGTCCTCAACTTTTTGTCATTTGTATAAATGATTCCGATGCGAGCATAAGAGTTATGGTACGTAAGTTTGCAGATGACACCAACATTGGAGATGTGGTGGACAGGGAAGAAGGATATCACAGATTACAACGGGGACTTGATCAGATGGGCCAAAGGGGTGAGAAGTGGCAGATCGTGTTTAATTCAGATAAATGAGATGTGCTGCATTTTGGGAAAGCAAATCTTAGCAAGACGCCTACGCTTAATTTTAAGGTCCTCGGGAGCGTTGCAGAACAAAGAGACCTTGGAGTGCAGGTTGAAAACTTCTTGAAAGTGGACCTGCAGGCAGATAGGATAGTGAAGTAGGCGTTTGGTATGCTTTATTTTATTGGTCAGAGTCTTGAGCCCTGGAGTTGGGAAGTCATGTTAAGCGCATTGGTTAGGCCACGTTTGGAATATTGCATGTAATTCTGGTCTCCTTCCTATATGAAAGATGATGGGAAACTTGAAACCGTTCGGAAAAGATTTACAAGGATGTTGCCAGGTTTGGAGGATTTGAGTTAAAGGGAGAGGCTGAACAGGCTGGGGCTGTTTGCCCTTGACCATCGGAGGCTGAGGAGTGACCTGATAGAGGTTTACAAAAGTATGAGGGGCGTGGATATGATAAATAGACAATGTCCTTTCCCTGGGATCGGGGAGACCAGAACTGGAGAGTAGAGGTTTCGGGTGTGAGCAGAAAGATATAAAGAAGACTTAAAGAGCAACTTTTTCACGCAGAGGGTGGTACATGCATGGAATGATCTGCCAGAGGATGTGGTGGAGGCGAGGACAATTACAAAACCTAAGAGGCGTCTGGGTGGGTATATGAATAGGAAGGGTTTGCAGAGCTATGGGCTGGGTGCTGGCAGGTGGAAGTAGAGCGGGTTAGGATATTAGTCGGCATGGACCGAAGGGTCTGTTTCCATGCTATACATCTCTATGACTCTATGGCCTCCCGTTGCAGCTGACAGTTCCTAAAGCTCGCATTCTCTCTCGTTCTATCTCCCTGTCTCTGTCTATTTCTAATCATCACATGTGTCATGTGGCATCAAGTAGGGCATCAGGTAAAGGAACTTAAAATGAAGCTACAGCAAGTTATCCAGAATTAGTGGCATTCTCTGATTCATTGCAGGAGGATTTGTACAAAAATAATAACATTGTTCTGCCCTCTGTCACATTACCCGGATTCTCTCTTTAAACCCCTCGCTGATCCCAGAATTTACTACAACATTGGGATTGGGATACAAAGTGAAGCAACACTGACCTTCCCATGAATGAATTTGAAATGTCAATTATTGACTTTCCCGATGTCTCTAATAAGACGGGCGTTGTTCCGAGTAACACATCTCAAGCTGGGCCCACCGACACTGGACAGAGAATGTTTCACCCAAAGTCCATTCCCTGACTCGCACCCTGAATTTGCCCCTTTCAGTTTCTGCATGGTGGCTGGGCACCGGGCGTCTGATTATGGGAGAGGACGTTTCGCCTTCCTGCTGGCTTTACCTGCTTCCCAGTGCAGAAAGATAAGCTTAGATGTACAACTGAACTCCCGCATATCAAGACATGTTTTTATTATCTCCCATGTTCACATTTTCCTGAACCAACCAGGTGGAAATGACCTCGCTGTCTTCCCGAACAGCGGCAGTCGGTGCCCAGAAAGTAAATTGCTGAACCCCACACAGATCAACAGGAACCGCACCGCAGCTCAGCTTTTACAAACTCTGCTGAATAACACAACCCAGCACAATAACCAGCCAGTGGGCTGTATCATTCTCTACGCCACCTAGAGCCCATGTCTAGATCACTGTTTCAGTAACCCGGGAATTGTGAGATCATCCCTGCCTTGCAAAGGTTCCATTTCGTGACATATGGACTGAACCAGACATTAACAAGTATTTTGTCTTCAGTAAAATATTTGCACATGATACGGATCAGAGCTGACATCAGGAAATCGAGAAAACCTGGCTGCAGTGGAGAATACCGAGTTTCATGTCAGAAGATGTGATGTGGAATACCCAATCAGGTGCAGAGAATGCTCCGCTCCAGAATACTGCATCGAACAAGCTCCAAGAATTGATTGAACATGCAATGGGATCTGGGAATTTCTGTAAATGGGTGCCGTGCGTATTCAAATACATCAATAATATTTCACTTCAGTGAAAGAAAATTACTAACATACATTGATATTGTTTCTGCTGATCGGTAGAAGACGTCATCAGAGAAAAAAAGTCAGTTATCAACTCAATAAATTCAAGAATCCCTCACAATAAAAATCAATTCCATTCACAACCTTGCTTTCCCGTCCATCAAAGCATCTGCGAGTGCAACCCAATACTGGTCTCACATTATCAGTCTCAGTCTTACAGAGAGAGACAGAACATAGATACATAATGTTTGAGAGATGGAACTAGCTTACAGAGATAGGGTGTGTTAGTACATAAAACAACACAGCGCAGTACAGGCTCTTCGTCTTTCGATATTGTGCCGACTTGTGAAATCAATCTGAAGCCCATCTAACCTACGCTACTCCATTACCTTCCATATGTTTATCCAGTGACCATTTAAATGCCCTTTAATTTAGTGAATCCTCTACTGATGCAGACCGGACATTCCACGCCCTTCCTACTCTCTGAGTAAAGAATCTATTTCTGATATTCTGTCCTATATGCATCGCCCCTCAGTTTAAACTATGCCCCTTCCTGCTAGCAATCACCATCCGAGAAAAAAGGATCTCACTGCCTGCCCTGTGTATTCCTCTGATCATCTTGTGTGCCTCTGTTAAATCACCCTTTAACTTTCTTCTCTCTAAGGAAAACAGCATTAAGTCCCTCACGTTTCTTCATAAGACCTTCTCTCCGTACCAGGCAGCATCCTGGTAAATCTCCACTGCTCCATTTCCAAAGCTTCTATATCCTTCTGATAATGGGGTGACCAGATCTGTGCGCTCTCCTCCAAGTGCGGCCACACCAGAGTTCTGTACAACTGCAACCTGACCTCATGGCTCCAAAAAGCAATGCCTCTGCCAATAAAAGTTAACACACTATGCCATCTTAACAGCCCTTCAACTTGGGTGGAATCTTTCTGGGCCTTAACATGAACACTGTGATCTCTGCTCATCCACACTTCCAAGAATCTTACCGTGGGCCCAGTATTCTGTATTGCTGTTACTCCTTCCAAAGTGTATCACCTCACACATTTCCACATTAAACACCTCTCAGCCCATCTCTGCAGCTTATTTATGCCCCTCTGTACCTGTAACATCCTTCAGCGCTGTCCACAACTCCACCAACTTTAGTGTAATTCGCAAATTTACTAACCATCATTCTACGCTCTTCTCCAGGTAATTCATAAAAATTACAAACAGCAGCGGCCCGAAATCAGATCCTTGTGATACATCACTAGCTCCAGGATGAATAATTCCCATGAACAATCACCTTTCAGCTTTCAGCGTTCAGTCTTCTTTCAGCTCGCCAATTTCTGATTTTAACAGCTAAATTACGCTCAATCCCATTCTTCTGTATTTTCTGCGATAACCTACCACGCAGAACATTATCAAACGCTTTACTGAAACTGAGGTATGTGACAACAATAATCGAAAGGTTCATAAAGGTTTCCAAGGCTGTTGCCAGGGTTATGGGGTTTGAGCTGTCAGGAGAGGCTGAATAACCGGCTTACCATGAGGAACCTTGTCAAACGCCTCAGTGAAGTCTATCCAGATCACATCCACCACTGTTAAAAACCATTTGGATGGGTATATGAATAGAAAGGATTCTGAGGAATATGGGCCAAATGCTGGAAATGAGACTAAATTAAATTCGATATCTGGTTGCCATGGACGCTTTGGACCGAAGGTTCTGTTTCTGTGCTGAAACTCCATATGACTCTCTGACTGTGACTCTAACAGGAAGGATACGCAGTAACTTTCAAGCCCAGTGCTGGAGATGCACGTGAAATAACTGCACAAAGACTGGTTTACTTCTCCAAGTCACCCTTTATTTACACATGAACCGTCCTTAAATATACTACTGCCTCATTCAGTGACGGCATCTCTGACACTGACCCTTCTTATCTGTCAGCCAAGTCTCCCTACTTGGTCCAGAATATCAGTCCCAATCAGGGAACTCATATTAGATTAGATTAGATTCACGGACAGTGTGGAAACAGGTTCTTCGGCCCAACAAGTCCACACCGAACCTCCGAACAGCAACACAACCAGACCCATTCCCCGACATTCAACCCTGACTAATGCACCTACGACGACTGGCAATTTTAGCATGGCCGTTTTCACCTAACCTGCACATCGCTGGACTTTGGGAGGAAACCGGAGCACCCGGAGGAAACCCACCCTGACACGGGGAGAATGTGTAAACTCCACACAGATAATTGCCCGAGGTGGGAATTGAACCCGGGTCCCTTCCACCTATACTCAATGATGTCCAGCTGACTGTTCTGGTCACAACCACCGCAGTATTTCCCCTGAAAATAAAGCACACGCTAAAAAGAAACAGTTACGTACCCGGGGTAAGGAAGGCATCAGGCCCTGATGGGAACGAAAGGGAGCTACACATTTTGGGTGACCCAGAGAACGTCAGAAAATCGAATGGGAAGGAGTCCAGTAAAGAATGACGAAGACAGATTTAATCGCCTGAATGAAGCCTTCCATTTGTGAAATGGTTTAATAGTTTGGATGCAGAGCATGTCGTCAGTTTCCCCTTAACTGACCTACACTTTGTGCATCATTTCCAAATGGTCTCTATGCAATGTTGTACTTTTGGAATGATTTGATCAGCAGAGAAATCATTTCTTTGCACAGTTGAATTCGGTGAAATGAGTTCCATGTAATATTTCTGCTTCTATTATATACATATAAAATAAAGTAAATCGCACAATTCAACGGTAATCTCCTTTCAGATGTATGATTACTCTCATTCACCTGCCATCGATTACTGTGGCTGAGTCGTGTTTCTGTTTTGTGAAGAAATATGAATGAGCTGGAGAAGAAATGGCAGTCCCCATGGTGGGGATTCTCCAACATTGCAGCTAGATGGTGGGGTCAGCGAGGTGGGTGGGGGGTCACAAGAACTATTCTGGAGGGAAAGGGAGAGACTCATGGTGTACGGGGGAGCACCAAGGCAGTGAGGAGAATGAAATGCGGCCTGTAGGGATCTCTGGCTACAATCTTAAAGACAGGAGCTAAATGGAAGAGGACAAAAAGGGTGACACACAGGATCAGGCTAGGCTGACTGTGAAATATGCAAGAGATATTGCGAAGTTACAGGGAGGAGTGTGAACAATTCAAGCTCACTGTGAGACTGTTAATAATCACCATATAGTTACTGGGAGGTATGCAGATGAGAGCAGGCTCACATACAGTAATGCCCCAGTGAGACAAATTACCATGGGGGTAAAAAGTGAGAGGTTAGCCATCCTGCAGCAGCTCCCACTGCTGCTGGCAACCTCCAGGACGGTCGTTCTGACCAAAGTGTTCAACTGCATCATCGATGTGGATGGAACATCCGGAGGGGCTGACAGCGAACTGGACTCCGGTCAGATTGCTGCTGAAACAGGTAAGTCACCAAGCTGCACGATATCTTCAGGACTCCCTGCAGGCGCAGCGCAACGTCGATACACCTGGTCACAAACAGCTGGGTCTATCCGCTCAGATTTCCTGTTTGTGCACCACCCATTCTCGGTCAGATCCATTGACGTCAACTGGTGCTCTTCACTGACCACTGCCCCTTGCTGGCTCATTGTCACCTTCAGGTCGACCGGGGGCTGGCAAGGGAACGTGAAAGTTGAACATGAAACTGCTGACCCCAGAAAATGTTGAGATGAAGAGGGATTATATGGGTTGGAGAACCGTGAAGCGCATATGTAAGTCCCAAGCGGACTGCTGGAATACAGTCAAAGGGGACATCTGGAGGTGTTTTATCATTAAAAGGTTTCAGAAGGTGGAACAGAACCGGGCAAGACTATCCAAATCCCAGAAAACCATGCAGAACCAACTGCTGCTGTAGACAATTGGGGTCGATGTCACCGAGATAATGTGTCAGCAAGTCTCGCTCTTTACCTCGGAGTCCTTGAAGATAATCTTCCGGGCCAGATTACCAACAATGGAGCAAGATGAGACATGCTGGCGTTTCTTCTTCCCGAAGGTGCACAAGGAGAGCTCTGTGCTCAGCAGCTTGAAAGAAGATAATGGCTCAGTAACATCATCTCAGTCTGACATCCTGATGATCAGCAAATCATTTGATCCCAGTGTCTTTGACACTAAGATCAGAGACAGTGCTGGCACCCAATCGTTCCTGTCTTCTGTCACAGAGGTCTTAGACAGCAGCATGCAGGAGGGACTGGACCAGCTGTTATCTCTGGATGGGCTGACAAAGGCCCTCTCGTCCTTAGAAAAGAATGATGCTCCTCGAACCAACGCCTAAAATGCTGATCTGTATTCGTTTCAGTGGGCAGTGATTGGCCAGGACATGCTAGAGGTGCACGACAGTATGCTTCTAACAGGTACAATGAGCAACTCCATGGAGAAAGGTAACATCTCCTTCATCGACAAACGGAAGATGGAGAGGGAGGAAATTAGAAATTGGCGACCAATGTAGACTGCAAAATCCTGGCTCAGGTCATCGCCAAGCGAGTCAGGTATGTGTGCTGTACCAGACAGGGCCATCTCTGGGAATCTCACGGTCTTCAGGGATGCAATCCCCTGACATTGAGTCTGCCTTTTGTTTTAATTTCAAAAATGTACTTTATTCATACAAAATCACATTGTGTACATTGTCACAGAAACATTTTGGTTCTGTACAGTTGCATATCATGCTACATTAGTTTTAAAACAGTGATATAAAAGCACACACCGTATCTAAAATGTAAAGTTTTAAATTGGAGGAAAGCCAGGTTTAATGGTATTTGGCAAGAACTTCCAAATGTTGATTGGGAGGCAGATATTTGCAGGTAAAGGGATGGCTGCATAATGGAAAGCCTTCAAAAATGAGATGACGAGAATGCACAGGTGACATGCTCCTGTTAGAGTGAACAGCAAGTCTGGTAGGTGTAGGGAATGCTAGATGACTACACAAATTGTTGTTTTACTCAAAATAGTAAGGTGTATGTAAGGGAAAGACATTTGAGATTGCGGGAATGAGAATCCTATGAAGGCAACACTTAAGAGGGAATTCAGGATGGCAAAAAGGGGGCACGCAATATCTTTGGCAAACAGGGTTGAGGAGAACCGAAATGGATTCAACAAATACATTAAGGACGAAATGGTAACTAAGGAGAGAATAGGGCCCATCAAAAATCAGCAATGTGTGTGACTTTATGACGTGGGTTAGTTACTACTTAGATTTAATTACTTACACTGTGGATATTCTGCCACAAAGTCACCAGCACCTCCACACACATCATTTATTGCATCTGCTGCACCCGATATGGCCTCCTCTAAATTGAGGAGACAGGCCGCCTACTTGCGGAACGTTTCAGAGAACACCTCTGGGACACCCGGACCAACCAACCCAACCACCCCGTGGCTCAACACTTCAACTCCCCCTCCCACCCCACCAAGAACATGCAGGTCCTTGGACTCCTCCATCGCCAGACCATAGCAACACGACGGTTGGATGAAGAAAGCCTCATCTTCCGCCTAGGAACACTCCAACCACAAGGGATAAACTCAGATTTCTCCAGTTTCCTCATTTCCCCTCCACCCACTTTGTCTCAGTCCCAACCCTCGAACTCAGCACC
>NC_057717.1:47950565-47957257 GCF_004010195.1 Chiloscyllium plagiosum | reverse complement strand
GAAGATTAATTTAATTACGTTTTTTTAGAAAATACTTCAAAATACATTCATTATGGTAGTGCAGTTCATGTAGTTGAAATGGACATAAGACCTTAGACAAGGTTCCATATTGAATGCTGGTACAGAAGATAAGGGCCCAGGGCATCCAATGCAAGTTGACAAACTGGATTCGAAATTGCCTTGCAAAGGTGAGGAAAAGGGTGATGGTGGAGGGTTGTGTTAGGAACTTGAAACATGTGATCAGTAGTGTACCACATTGTTCAGTACTAGGACTCTTGGTGTTTGATATTTATATTAATGACTTGGGTGTGAATATGGAAGTTTGCTGACGGCACAAAAATTGGTGGTGCTCTTCACAGCCAGGAGGATGGTCCCAGTCTGATATTCATCAGCTGATAAATTGGGTTTAACAATGGTAGAGTGAAATTAGGGATATACACAATGAATATCCAAATCCTGGGGAGTATTTAAGGGACCTGATGTACAAGCCTGTACATCCATAAAGGGGAAAGTGAAGGTAGACAGGTTGAGAAAGCTGACATTCAGGATGCTTGACTTCATTATCAGAGATTTGAATGCGTGAGTGAGCAAGCTTCTGAAAGCATTGGTGAGACAACATCTGCAATACTGTGTGCAGTTCTGTTTGTTAAAAAAAAAGTAATTGCACTGGAGAGGGTGAAAAAAAAAGATTCACCAGGATGTGGCCTGGGATGATAAAGTTCATTTGAGAGGGGAGACTTAAATGTTGAGTCTGGTTTCGTTGGATCAGAGGAGGCTGTGAGAGGGATGTGACTGATGTACACAAAATTATGGTATAGACAAAGTAGATCATGAGAATCTCTTCCCCATAGTGAGAAGCAAGTGAATTGGAGGAGATTTGAGAAAGAAGCTTTTTTTCAACCCAGAGGGTGGTAGAAGTTGGAACGCGCTCTCTGAGAGGGTGTGGAGAGAGATGCTCTCAGAATATTGAAGAAGCCTCTGCATGAATACGTAAAATACCAGGACATGGTAGACCATGGACCAAATGCCGGGAAAGAAGCTCAATGTAATTTACTGTTTGTTTTCTGCAGATACATGGTGGGGTGAAAGGCCTTTTCTGTGCAAGTATGACACGAAGATACAAAGGTACAGATTGGATGAGGTAACAGAGTTCACAACGGTGCAGGAACAGGAGGAGGAAGCAGAAATATTATGTAGTGTAGAAGGAGCTTAATTAAGTAGTGTTGGTTGGAAAGATGGAAGAAGGTTACAACAATGCAGATGTTTCAAGTGATTAAAAATATAGTAGTGGTTGCCGACTGGATGAGGTTAGTGATACTGAAGGTTGTGGACACTGGGCGAGTTTACACAGATAGAAATGGTTCGTCGGACTGAAGGAGGTTTCAACGAGTCAGCTGGAGGGACTGGAGGTGGTTACATCAATCAAGAAAATGTTACAAGGACATGCATAGTTTTAGCTGCTGGAGGAGATTACAGCGTTAGGAAGCCTAAGAGTGGCTGGAGGAAGGAGAGAGAGGAAGCATTTCAGCAATTGGAGGAGGTCAGAGAGAGAGAAGGTTGTAGAGACTGGAGGAGGTAACAGACATGAGGAGGGTCAAAGTGACGCAAGAGGTTCACACAAATAGACAGGGTGATACAGACTGGAGCAGGTTACACGGAAAGGGAAAGCTGGACAACTTTAAGCAGTTAGTGAGATTTGTATGAACAGTAGGAGATTACAGAGATTGTGTATTGTTGTTGAAGGGATGAAGCCGAGTTGCAGGGACCGGAGGAGGATGTGCAGATGGGGAGGGTTTGAGGTATTGGAGGAGGTTTCCAGACACTGGAGAAGATGATAGAGACAGTGACTATGACAGTGACTGGACATCGAGATTGCTGACATAAAGCATGCTGTAGAGACTGGAGCAAGTTACAAAGAAAGGAACTGCGGGTTTGGTTAGGAAGCATATGTCAGGTATAAGCAGGATTGACCGAGTGAATTCTTAGAAAAGTACAAAGACAGTAGGAGTAAACTTAAGAGGGAGATCAGGAGGGCAAAAATGGGACATGAAATAGCTTTGGCAAATAGAATTAAGGAGAATCCAAATAGAATACAAATACACGAAGGACAAAAAGGTAACTAGGGAGAGAATAGGGCCCCTCAAAGACCAGCAAGGCAGCCTTTTTATGTAGCCACAGAAAACAGGGCAGGTACTAAACGAGTATTTTGCATCATTATTTATTGTGGAAAAGGACATGGAAGATAAGGACTGTAGGGAAATAAATGGTGACATTTTGCAAACTGTTCGTATTACAGAGAAGGAAGTGCTGGTTAAAAGTGGATATATCCATAGGACCTGACCAGGTGTAACCGAGAACTCTGTGGGAAGTTAGGGAAGTGATTGTTGGGCCTCTTCCTGTGATATTTATATCATCGATACCAACAAGTGAGGTGCCAGAAGACTGGAGGTTGGCTAACGTGGTACCACTGTTTAAGAAGAGTGGTAAGGACAAGCCAGGGAACTATAGACCAGTGCATCTGACGTCTGTGATGGGCAATTTGTTGGAGGGAATCCTGAGGGACAGGATGTACATGTGTTTGGAAAGGCAAGGGCTGCTTAGGGATACTCAACATGGCTTTGTGTGTGGGAAGTCATGTATCACAAACTTGATTGCGTTTTCTGAAGAAGTAACAAAGATGATTAATGAGGGCAGAGCGGTAGATGTGATCTATGTGGACTTCGGTAAGGCGTTCGACAAGGTTCCCCATGGGAGACTGGTGAGCAAATTTTGATCTCATGGAATACAGGGATAACTCGCCATTTGGATACAGAACTGGTTCAAAGGTAGAAGACAGAGGGTAGTGGTGGAGCCTGTGACCAGTAGAGTGCCACAACGATCGTTGATGGGTCCACTACTTTTCATCATTTACATAAATAATTTGGTTGCGAGCATCAGAGGTACAGTTAGTAAGTTTGCAGATGACATTAAAATTTGAGGTGTAGTGGAAAACAAAGAAGGTCACCTTATATTTCAACGAGATCTTGTCCAGATGGGCCAATGGGCTGAGAAGTGACAGATGGAGTTTAATCAAAATAAATGTGAGGTGCTGCATTTTGGGAAAGCAAATCAGAGCAGGACTTATACACTTAATGGTAAGGTCCTCAAGACTGTTGCTGAACAAAGTGACCTTGAAGTGTAGGCTCATAGCTCGTTGAAAGTGGAGCCACACGTAGATAGGATAGTGAAGAAGGCGTTTGGTATGCTTTCATTTATTGGTCAGAGTATTGAGTACAGGCGTTGGGAGGCCATGTTGCGGCTTGACAGGACATTGGTCAGGCCACTTCTGCAATATTGTGTGCGATTCTGGTCTCCTTTCTATCAGAAAGATGTTGTGAAACTTCACAGGGTTCAGAAAAGATTGTCAAGGATGTTGTAAGGGTTGGAAGATTTGATCTATAGGGAGAGGTTGAAGAGGCTGGGGCTGTTTTCTCTGGAGTGTCGGAGGCTGACGGGTGACCTTATAGAGCTTTATAATATCATGAGGGGCAGGCAGAGCATAAATAGGCAAAGTATTTTCCCTGTTTTGGGGGAGTGCAGAACTACAGGGCATTGGTTTAGTGTGAGAGTGGAAAGGTATAAACGAGACCTAAGGGCAACTGTTTCACTCAGAGGGTGGTAAATGTATGGAATGAGTTTCCAGGGGAAGCGGTGGAGGCTCGTACAATTGCAACATTTGAGTGGCAGCTGATGGATATGTTTGTGGGCCTACAGCTTTGAGCTCTCTAATTCATCTCCCGCATTATCCAATATGAGTTACCTTCCCCTGCAGGATTTATTGAATGCTGTAGGTTAGATTAGGTTCCCTACAGTGTGGAAACAGGCCCTTTGACCTAACAAGTCCATGCAGCATCCAAGGAGCAGGAGAATCGACGTTTCGGGCAAAGGGCTTATGCCCGAAACGTCGATTTTCCTGCTCCTTGGATGCTGCCTGAACTACTGCGCTTTTCCAGCAACACATTTTTCAGCTCTGATCTCCAGCATCTGCAGTCCTCACTTTCTCCTAACAAGTCCACACCGAGCCTCAGAAGAGTAACCCAACCCTCTCCGACTAATGCACCTAACACCTTGAACAATTTAGTGTGACAATTCATCTTTGGATCTCACTGTCTTTCTTCTTTCTGGCTGGTTGACTGTCTTCAATGTGGTACTGGATGATAAATGAGATGAGAATTCTGTTCCATCAAGAAATCCAAGTTGCTAAAGGAGACACAGAAATCGGCAGATGCAGAAAGGAAATTCACATAGTAATGATTACACATTTAGAATGGTACTGAGACTCTGGGAGATCTACAATACCTCCGTCTCCATTCCTGGCCTGTGCAATATCATCTCTGTGCTCTTCTTTCGAGAGTGGAGAATTTTGTTGGCTCAGGATCTAAAAGTAGTTACAACGGAAAGTAGCAGCTGCACCCACACAGTGATGAATACCACATGCAACGATACTGAGCGAAATCACCAGAGTGCAGGAAAATCGCACATTCGACCAATGGTGTAAAAAGATTCAATAGAAGTGTAGCTGGAGAAGCACAGCAGGTCAGACAGGTTCGGAGGAGCAGGAAAGTCGACGATTCGAGCCGAGCAAGGAGTGGTTTTGATTCATGGAGCACTTGCATCATTCTCAGGAAAAGTGGGGTATTCCATTGTGATGGATTACATGGGAACTGTGCGGTGACCAGTGTCACGGCCAAACATATGAATATAATTTTGGACAGTGGTTTAAACTGACAAAAGTGAGGCAGGAGCAAGGTTCAAGTGAAAGGATATTTTCAAATACAAAGACAAAGTTTGAAACATGGAAGAAGCATGAGAATGTGGTTGAAGAAAAGGAGAAAGGAACACGAAGGGACAAGTATAATTTAAGTGTAGATTGTTCAGTTAATTTGCGACAGGAAGTAGTCATTAAAATGTAATTTATGTGTTCTTTATTTCAATGGACAAAGTATCTGCAAGAAGGCATATGGACATAAAGAAGTGAATGCCTTTGATCTAATCACCAGTCAGACTTGGTTATTATGAACAAAAGATGGGACATGAATATTTAAGATTCCTCAGTTTTGCAGACTGGAATGCAGAGAGGAGGAACCTGTTAGCTAGAGATAACAAAATTAAGATTGCCGAATTATTTACCCTCAGATCATGAAAGCAATTTGGAAAGATGATATGCCCGGAAATGCAAGTGGGAGAACTGTTTCTAGCCTGCCTAACAGCACTGTTTTAAGCAAGAAATTACAGGAATTTATAAAAACACAAAATAATAATTGTGGGGGTCTTCAATCTTCATGGAGTCGAGTCGATCGCATTTGCAAGAGTGATCCTGAAGCGGAGTTTGGAGAATGTTTTTGTCAGTGTGTGTTGGAACAACGACATTGTGCAATGACTGAGGATGTACCAGTTTCAGATCCAGCATTGCATCATGAAGCTGATTGAATGAGTCATGGCACAGTCTGAGATCCTCCAGCAAATTGGGAATAAGGTGAAATTCAAAGGCATGATATAGTTTTAAATTGATCCCCATAAATGACAAACAATAACTGGGGACCAGAAACAGATTGCCATGTATTGAGTCTGAGAGGGAGCACTACCTGAGATAAACAGGGAAACAGTGAAATGTCTGGCTGCAAATGATCAGGGACAAACATGGGAAGGGACAGCCTCAAATATACAACAAAAAGGCACATTCTTTAGCTCTGGGCACTCTCACTATATGTTCCCTCGGTCTACAACACAAAGCCCAGAATTTTCGAGCATCTCCTTCCAGTTCTGACCAAGAGTTAGATCAGACTCTCGGCACTAACTGTTTCTCTCTCCACACAACATTCCTCAGCCATTCATTTTCCGCAGCACACACTGTGTGGACTACATTACCCGTGCAGCCCTTGTAGCCAGCGCCTGCGCAGTAAGGGCCGGCTACTTTGGTTTCCACAGGCTTGGATCGCGTTGCCTGATGGGAGTTGTAGGTTTGACAAGCACTCACGAGCTCCGAGGCGCTGAACAACCAACGGCCGGGAGTTCAAACCAGAGTTGCGATCAGAGTGGTGCTGGAAAACCACAGCATGTCAGGCAGCATCCGAGGAGCAGGAAAATCGACGGTTCGGGCAAAAGCCCTTCATCAGGAATGCAGGCATGGAGACTCCATGGTGGAGAGATAAAAACATGGTAAATAAATTAAAAGGTGGTTAGATTGTATCTTACTGGAAATGGGTATAGCCTGTCATCTGTGTGGGAGGAATGTTACTTGCCACGATTCAGTATGAGTTTGGATATTGTCCAGATCTTGCTAAATTTAACATGGTCTGCTTCAGTATCTGAGAAGTTGTGAATTGTGCTGAATATTGTGTCATCATCGTTGAACATCCACACTTCTGGCCTTATCATGAAAGGAAGGTCATCGAAGAATTAGCTGGAAATGTTTATGCCTAGGACACTACCGTTGGAAACTTGAGCTCTTGTGGTACAGTGGTAGTGTCTCTACCTCTGGTCTAGAAGATTTGTGTTCAAGCCACTCATGCTACAGGGGTGCATAATAACATCTCTGGATATGTTGATTAAAAATACTGACAATGAATCTGCTCCTGTAGAGTTGTCCTGGAGCTCAGATTACGGACATGCAACATACCCAACCAATTTCATCTGCATCATCCTCCCTCCCT
>NC_057717.1:47947916-47950065 GCF_004010195.1 Chiloscyllium plagiosum | reverse complement strand
CTACAGTTTCTTTTCCCATCCTATGCATCCTAACTGTTGCCTAATTGCATCATCGTTGCCTTTTACCCAGGAAATACTCTTGCCCTGCGTTATATGCCTATCCCTTTGCATTGCTAAACCAAACATAGCCAAATTGTGGTCACTATCAACAAAGTGCTCACCTACCGCCAAATCTAACACCTGGTCTGGTTCATTTCCTTGTACCAAAGCCAATATGGCTTTGCCCCTTGTTGGTTTGTCTATATACTGTATCAGGAAACCATCCTGCATGCATTGGACAAAACTGACCCATCTAAAGTATTCGAACTATTGTATTTCCAGCCAATATTTGGAAAGTTAAAGTCACCCATAACAAAGACCCTATTACTCTTGCTCCTATCCAGAATCATCTTTGCTGTCCTTTCCTCTACATTTCTGGAATTATTTGGAGGGCTATAGAAAACTCCCAACAGGGTGACCTCTCCTTTCCTGTTTCGAACCTCAGCCCATACGACCTCAATTCCTTCCCATGCAGGGTTGTGGGGCGGTGGAATTCTCTTCCCAAGAGATCAGGGGAGAATGGGTCACTAAAGGTATTCCCAGCTAAGTGGTTTAGGGGCCATGGGAAGGTGAAGTTAATGCTGCAAAGAAGTGTCCAAAATGATCTTTGTAAAAATTATAGATAATAAAAATCTGACCTGTGATGGGATGGACATTGCCCTAAAGGAGCATGTGAATAACTAGGGACCACGACAGGGCTGGAGTCTTGCCTGGAGAGAAACGATGTGACTTGTTCTCAATTTAGGTCTCCTACAGCAAGAAGAGAGGGTTTTTCTGGAAACTTCCAACCCAGGGAAGGACAGATGGGTTGTTTTGCGCAGCCTTTCGTATGAGGCAACACAGGAAGATTCAGGCCGTATGTTTCCAGAGAGTGTGACCTTTCTCCCTCAGAGGAGAGACTCTCAGCAGCTCACGTACAGCGCGCAGGTTGGGATTCAGGGAAGTAAGCGGTTCAGTAGAAAAGCAGAATAATCAGTTCTGCTCATTTTCGAGGTGGGAGTTTAATTATTTATCTTTTATTTTTAATAAGTGTGTATTATCTTGACTTCTCTTCATGCTCCTGAACAATCTCCCAGTCTGTATTATCTTAGGCACTTTACTTTTGCTGCACCTACACTGCTGGTTTACATAAAGGAGGTATTTTCCAGAAACTTCCTCTTGTCTCAACCCGTGCATAGACAGAATGATATTACAACGCAGGAGCTGGTGTGGAATAACCAGCTGCAGGTTCACAGAGGGCTGGGGAATAATTGTTTTCCATTGTGTCTCTTTAACCAGTCGCTTTAGCAGATCCAAACTCAGCTGCTTCACCAGGAAAGACACCGAGGTCTCCATCTCAGTTCCTGCACATCGACAAAACCGTTTGTGAAATATCCAACATTCTCCAATCGAGAGGCTGCCACATTGCATCTGAGGATTGGAGGATGGACAGGTGAGCCGGAGTCTCAGCTTTCCAGAAAAATCCCTTGGGATTTCCAGAGCAATGTCTGAGCTACTCAGTTATTGACTGGACATATGTAGTGCCCAGAAGTTTAACTTCCCCAATCTTTGGAGCTGCACCATGGGTGGTTTTCGTTCAATTCATCACATTCAAATGATAACCGTGACTTTTAGAATAACCTTTCCCTGTCTGATATGAATACCCTGTGACACAGCCCGTTGAGAGCATTTACAAATTGCATGCTCCTCATATTTACAAATTTTTCTTTATCATTGCTCGAAAAGGGATTTATTGAGAACCTAATTATTTGGATGCAGAGGAATTGTGAGCTGTGCTGCATTAATGTTTCCCCCAGTGTTGCTTTATGATCCCATTTTCTACTCCACCCTCCAACATCCACTCACCTTCCTTTTAATTTGTCGAACGCCTGTTAGATTTTGAGCATTTCTGCGGTCTGGTGGAATCACGCAGGACTGAAATATTTCTCCCAGAAGATGGCAGCACTTTCAGATACAAGTACGAAGATGAGACAGTGAGGTTATATTAGTGTGTGTAGCAAACAGTGAACTGACACTGTCCCAGCAATCCTCTTTGAAGTTATTGTCTGTTTGCCAGATCAAGAAAAACTGAGCTCAGATTAGGTCACCATTTTCTAAGCCATTTCTTCAA
>NC_057717.1:47945050-47946854 GCF_004010195.1 Chiloscyllium plagiosum | reverse complement strand
ACCCATACCCCTACATTTACCCCTTACCTAACACTATGGACAATTTAACATGGCCAATTCACCTGACCTGCACATCTTTGTGACTGTGGGAGGAAACCGGAGCACCCGGAGGAAACCCACGCAGACACGGGGAGAACGTGCAAACTCCACACAGTCAGTCGCCTGAGGCGGGAATTGAACCCGGGTCTCTGGCGCTGCGAGGCAGCAGTGCTAACCACTGTGCCAACGTGCCACCCGTACTGAAAGTAAATGACACAACAACAAAGTGAATGCAGCATTAGGGAGACTTGACTGGATTAGTACAATTCTCAGAGAATGTTAGGTGGAGTTGAAAACTTTTGTTATGAACCAGATGAAACCCCCTCAAAACATTTCAAGGAGTCAGTCTCTGGATATGTCAGGTACTGCGTCCCGGATGTGATTTGATTGGTTAAACTACTGGGCTGGAAATGTGTTGCTGGAAAAGCGCAGCAGGTCAGGCAGCATCTAGGGAACAGGAGAATCGACGTTTCGGGCATTAGCCCTTCTTCTGGTTAAACTACTGGGCTGTAAGCTTATACTTATACTGCAGTTCAAATGCAAACAAAGGAGCATTCGCAAAATAACGTGTGATTTAACTGCTATTCACACTGTTCCAGTGTAGCAGTATCCCAGAAATACACCCTTTGTAAAGGCCACTTCAGCAAAACTCATTTCCTTCAGTTGTTCGAACAAAACATGAAACATGTAGGACAGGTCAAATACATACAATTAGCTGTATAATTGCATAAAATACTGATTACAGCCCATTCTGGGGAATTTTAATTCTTTCCCGGTTATGAGGAAAGACATCACGATCCATGAGGAGGTTAGAGAACATATTGATGAGAACGGTTTCAGGGATTTGGGAATTCAGGGAATGTCAGGGTGCTCTGTTTAGAATAGAGAAAGATTTACTGGCAGAATTCAAACACCTAAAGAAGAGCAATATCTTACACAGTGAGCTCTTGTCACCCATCAAGCACGGCAAGAGAGGGAAGTGGAAACAGGTCCAATAGCAACTTCCTGAAAACAATTGGATTTAGGAACAAAACCATGAAATGAGGAGAACTGGAAAACTCCTCCAAAGCCCAGCCCAGTCACGATAAGGTGGAATGCCCCCTCTGCTGTATGGATCATTCTATGATTGTGAGATGGACTGAGTAATCTCCAATCCCCCGTAAAGTGGGATCTTTCCAACCATGATGGCAATGCAGCAGCTCAGCTTCTCCTCCAGGAGCTCCTCATCCTGGGTGAAAGAGCAATCTCCACTCAGCAGCACCTCGTCACTCACCCTAACAGATCTGGAAACGGTACCGTTGATTGAACCTGAAATGATACAGCTCAGGAAATAAAGAATAAATGTCTAGCTGTAAGATGGAGCTTGAATAAACTCTGAATATGCTGTCCCAATGATCCCTATCTCTTTCTCACTGAGTCTTCCTTTGAGCTGGGATACGTATCGTGATCTTCGCAAGGCACTTATGGCAGAGGGAGAAAGTGAGGACTGCAAATGCTGGAGAGTCAGTGTCGAAATATATGCCGCTGGTTAAGCACAGCAGCTCAGGCAACAGCCGAGGAGAAGGGGAGTCAATGTTTCAGACATAGGCCTTTCATCAGGAATCTGGAGGGGAAGGGATCTGAGAGATAAATAGAGGGGGTTGGGAGTGGGGTGGGGTAAGGTGGTTGGGAAGGTGGATGCAAGTGGGGGGTGAAGGTGGTGGGTCGGTAGGGAGGGTGGAGCAGATAGGTGGGAAGGAAGATAAACCGGACAAGAGGGCGGTTC
>NC_057717.1:47941683-47944604 GCF_004010195.1 Chiloscyllium plagiosum | reverse complement strand
CAGCTTCCATCCCAGTAATCTCCGGTTACAGAGGATTATCCTCTGCCATTTCCACCACCTATAATCAGACCCTATCACCAAACATATATTTCCCTCCCTATCCCTATCTGCGTTCCGCAGAGACTGTCCCTTCCGTGACTCCGTCGTTTAGTCCATGCTACCCATCAACCCACCCTCCACTCCTGGCACCTTGCCATGTCGTAGCAAGAGGTGTAAAACCTGCGCCTATATCTCCACTCTCACCTCACATCCAAGACACCGAAAGATCTTTTCACATTGGCACAGATTTTCCTGCACATCCAAACACCTCGCCTACTGTGTCAGTTGCTCTCAATGTGGTCTCCTCTCTATCTTGGAGACAGGATGCCAACTCGTGGAACGTTTCACGGAACATCTTTGGGACAAATGCACCAAACAACCCCACCGCCATGTCGCCGAACATTTCAATTCCCCCTCCCATTCTGCCAAGGACATGCAAGTTCTGGGCCTCCTCCACCGCCAAATCAAAGCCACCCAAGAACTGGAGGAAGAACACCTCATCTTTGCACCTTGGGACCTTCCAGCCACATAGCATCAACAGTGACTTCAGTCGTTTCCAAATCTCTCCTCGCCCACACCTAATCCTAGATCAAACTTTCCAACTCGGCACCGCCCACTTGACATGGTCATACCTGTTCATCTTCCTTCCCACCTATCCGCTGCACCATCGCCACTCACCGATCAGAATTACCTCCAACCTGCACACACCTGTCACCTTCATCCCAGATCCAACCTCTATTTATCTCTCAGGTCCCTTCCATCTCCACATTCCTTTTGCCAGAAATGTCGACTCTCCTTTTCCACGGATGTTTCCTGACCTGCTGTGCTTTTCCAGTGCTTCATTACAGATGAAAGTGGTCCGAGACGTATTGGATGTATATGTGGTCATCTTTCAAGACTGTAGACTCTCAAACAGTTCCCATGGATTGGCAGGCAGCTACGGCACCCTACTGCTTTTAAAACTGAAGCAAGGAATGAACAGAATGACAAACCGGTTAGTCTGACATCAGAAGTGGGAAAAATACTGGAATTGATCATATAAGATATAACAGCAGAACAACTGGAACACAGTGCGAGAACTGGACACTGTCAGCATGGATTTACAAAAGGGAAATCATGCTTGACAAGACTACTGCAATACCCTGGGATTTCTCACATTGAACTGGTCGGGGAGCTAGTGGATGTGGTTTACTTGGATTTTCAGAAGGCTAATGAGGACCCATGTCAGAGTTTAGACAGGAAAATTAAAGCAGATGAAATTGGTGTAGTGTACTGACACGGAGAGAGAACTGGTTGTCAGCCAGGAAACAAAATGTAGGAAGAACGGGTCTTTTTCTGAATAGCAGCCAGTGGGTATCAGTGCTTGGGCCCCAGCTATTCACAATATATGTTCACGATTTAAGAGGACGGAATTAGATGTAAAAACCTCCAAATTGGCAGGTTCCACAACGCGGAGTGGGAGGGTGAGCTATGAGGAACGGACAGAGATGCTTCAGTCTGACTGGGACAAGTTGTGTGAGTGGGTAAATGCATGGCAGGTGATGTAGAGAGGAGGTAAATATCAGTTTGTCCCCTTTGGGAGCAAGAACAGGAAAGTGGATTATTCACAGAATGGTGAGAGATTGAGAAATGGTGAGGCACAAAAAGACCCGGGTGTCCTCGTGCACCAGTCAGGGAAAGTAAGCATGAAGGAGCAGCAGGGACTGAAGACGTGGTGAAATGTATGTCCCCTTTGGGAAGGCAGTTTATTGACTGAACGATGCTCGACTGGGAACAGGAGGGTGTTTCAGTCAGAGCTGACTGTCCTTGTACACCATTCGGTGAATGCCACAGGCAGGGGCAGCGAGCGGTGAAGAAGGCAAATGGTATGTTCGCCGGCATAGCGAGAGGATTCAGGCACAGGAGCAGGGAGGGTTTGCTGTTGTTGTACAGGGCATTGCTGAGATCACCCCCGTGGAGTAGTATTATGTACAGTGTTGTTTTCCTTTATTTGGGAAAGGATGCTTTGGCTACTGAGGGAGCACAACGGTTTACCAGATTGATGCCTGGGATGGCACGGATGGTTATAAAGAGAGATTATATTGGATAGGACGATATTAATTGCTGTTGAGAAGAATGACCTGCCAATTTCCAACCTGACTAGACAGTGTAAACACAGGAAGGATGTTCCTGATGACCAGGCAGCCCAGAAGCAGAGATCACAATCTCAGGGTTCAGGCTGGATCAATTAGGATTGAGATGAGGCGAAATCTCTTCACCCAGTGAGCACTGAGCCTGTGATATTCACTGACACAGAAAATAGATGAGGCCATAGCACTGAAAGCTTTCAGAACAGAGACAGATACAATTCTTGGGGTGAAACGGATGTTGTAAAAGTAGAACGGGGACTGTGTTGGATGATCAGCCATGATCACATGAAATGGCTGAGCAGGCATTGTTGGGCTGAATGGCCAACTCCTGATTCTGTTTTCTTTAATCCTCGTGGGCGGCCACATATGTTCAATGAGCCAAAATGATATAATGTTACATTTCTCGTGATCTGAGTTTGAAATAAATTTAGGAAAATCACAGACTGACTGTTGGATCCACTCTGCAAATCTGGCTGTATCTGTGCAGATAAAACCAGTGAATATTTCATTTGTTGGTAACTCTTCAAGCCTGGGGTTGGGTGTGGCTTTTTAAACAATATTCATGCTGTAAAACCCTTTGAGAATCAAGGCACTTTTGTCATACTTGTTCTCACTTGTATCAGCACAGGTAGGGAGGATGATGCAGATGAAATTGGTTGTGTATATTGCATGTCCGTAATCTTAGCTCCAGGACAACTCTGCAGGAGCAGATTCATTGTCAGTATTTTTAATCAACATATCCAGAGATGTTAT
>NC_057717.1:47939840-47941579 GCF_004010195.1 Chiloscyllium plagiosum | reverse complement strand
TAAACATTTCCAGCTAATTCGTCGATGACCTTCCTTTCATGATAAGGCCAGAAGTGTGGATGTTCAACGATGATGACACAATATTCAGCACAATTCACAACTTCTCAGATACTGAAGCAGACCATGTTAAATTTAGCAAGATCTGGACAATATCCAAACTCATACTGAATAGTGGCAAGTAACATTCCTGCCACACAGATGCCAGGCTATACCCATTTCCAGTAAGATACAATTTAACCACATTTTTTTTGCCATGTTTTTATCTCTCCACCCTGGAGCCTCCATGCCTGCATTCCTGATGAAGGGCTTTTGCTCGAAACGTCGATTCCCTGCTCCTCGGATGCTGCCTGACATGCTGTGGTTTTCCAGCACCACTCTGATCTCTACTCTGGTTTCGAACTCCCGGCCATTGGTTGTTCAGCGCCGAGGAGCTCGTGAGTGCTTGTCAGACCTACAACTCCCATCAGGCAACGCGATGCAAGCTTGTGGAAACCAAAGTAGCCGGCCCTTACTGCGCAGGCGCTGGCTACAAGGGCTGCACGGGTAATGTAGTCCACACAGTGCGTGCTGCGGAAAATGAATGGCTGAGGAATGTTGTGTGGCGAGAGAAACAGTTAGTGCCGAGAGTCTGATCTAACTCTTGGTCAGAACTGGAAGGAGATGCTCAAAAATTCTGGGCTTTGTGTTGTAGACCGAGGGAACAGATGGTGAGAGTGCCCAGAGCTAAAGAATGTGCCTTTTTGTTGTATATTTGAGGCTGTTCCTTCCCATGATTGTCCCTGATCATTTGCAGCCAGGCATTTCACTGTTTCCCTGTTTATCTCGGGTAGTGCTCCCTCTCAGACTCATTCCATGGCAATCTGTTTCTGGTCCCCAGTTATTGTTTGTCATTTATGGGGATCAATTTAAAACTTTATCAAACCTTTGAATTTCACCTTATTCCCAATTTGCTGGAGGATCTCAGACTGTGCCATGACTCATTCAATCAGCTTCATGATGCAGCTGCATGATGCAGCTTCTGAAACAGGTACATCCTCAGTCATTGCATAATGGCGTTGTTCCAACACACACTGACAAAAAAATTCTACAAACTCCGCTTCAGGATCACTCTTGCAAAAGCAATTGACTCGACTACATGAAGATTGAAGACCCCCACAGTTATTATTTTGTGTTTTTATAAATGCCTGTAATTTCTTGCTTAATACAGTGCTGTTAGGCAGGCTAGAAACTGTTCTCCCACTTGCATTTCCGGGCACATCATCTTTCCGAATTGCTTTCATGATCTGAGGGTAAATAATTCGGCAGTCTTAATTTTGTTATCTCTAGCTAACAGGTTCCTCCTCTCTGCATTCCAGTCTGCAAAACTGAGGAATCTCAAATATTCATGTCCCATCTTTTGTTCATAATAACCAAGTCTGACTGGTGATTAGATCAAAGGCATTCTCTTCTTTATGTCCATATGCCTTCTTGCAGATACTTTGTGCATTGAAATAAAGAACATATAATATACATTTTAATGACTATTTCCTGTCGCAACTTAACTGAACAATGTACACTTAAATTATACTTGTCCCTTCGTGTTCCTTTCTCCTTATCTTCAACCACATTGTCATGCTTATTCCATGTTTCAAACTTTGTCTTTGTATTTGAAAATATCCTTTCACTAGTACCTTGCTCCTGCCTCACTTTTGTCAGTTTAAACCACTGTCCAAAATTATATTCATATGTTTGGCCGTGAC
>NC_057717.1:47936506-47937528 GCF_004010195.1 Chiloscyllium plagiosum | reverse complement strand
AAATTTGCTCACCAGTCTCCCATGGGGAACCTTGTCGAACGCCTTACCGAAGTCCACATAGATCACATCTACCTCTCTGCCCTCATCAATCATCTTTGTTACTTCTTCAAAAAACGCAATCAAGTTTGTGATACATGACTTCCCACACACAAAGCCATGTTGAGTATCCCTAAGCAGTCGTTGCCTTTCCAAACACATGTACATACTGTCCCTCAGGATTCCCTCCAACAAATTGCCCATCACAGACGTCAGATTCACTGGTCTATAGTTCCCTGGCTTGTCCTTACCACTCTTCTTAAACAGTGGTACCACGTTAGCCAACCTCCAGTCTTCTGGCACAGGAAGAGGCCCAACAATCACTTCCCTAACTTCCCACAGAGTTCTAGGTTACACCTGGTCAGGTCCTATGGATATTTTGATTAGACTAGATTAGATTACTTACAGTGTGGAAACAGGCCCTTCGGCCCAACAAGTCCACACCGACCCGCCGAAGCGCAACCCACCCATACCCCTACATTTACCCCTTATTACCTAACACTAAGGGCAATTTAGCATGGCCAATTCACCTAACCTGCACATCTTTGGACTGTGGGAGGAAACCGGAGCACCCGGAGGAAACCCACGCAGACACGGGGAGAACATGCAAACTCCACACAGTCAGTCGCCTGAGTCGGGAAATGAACCCGGGTCTCTGGCGCTGTGAGGCAGCAGTGCTAACCACTGTGCCACCGTGCCGCCCACTTTTATATCCACTTTTAACCAGCACTTCCTTCGCTGTAATACGAACAATTTGCAAAATGTCACCATTTATTTCCCGACAGTCCTTATCTTCCATGTCCTTTTCCACAGTAAAAAATGATGCAAAATACTCGTTTAGTACCTGCCCTGTTTTCTGTGACTACATACAAAGGTTGCCTTGCTGGTCTTTGAGGGGCCCTATTCTCTCCCTAGTTACCTTTTTGTCATTCGTGTGTTTGTATTCTATTTAGATTCTCCTTAATTTTATTTGCCAAAGCTATTTC
>NC_057717.1:47929882-47936450 GCF_004010195.1 Chiloscyllium plagiosum | reverse complement strand
CTAGTTACCTTTTTGTCATTCGTGTATTTGTATTCTATTTGGATTCTCCTTCATTTTATTTGCCAAAGCTATTTCATGTCCCATTTTTGCCCTCCTGATTTCCCTCTTAAGTTTACTCCTACTGTCTTTATACTTTTCTAAGAATTCACTCGGTCAATCCTGCCTATACCTGACATATGCTTCCTAACCAAACCCGCAATTTCTTTCTTTGTAACTTGCTCCAGTCTCTACAGCATGCTTTATGTCAGCAATCTCGATGTCCAGTCACTGTCATAGTCACTATCTCTATCATCTTCTCCAGTGTCTGGAAACCTCCTCCAATACCTCAAACCCTCCCCATCGGCACATCCTCCTCCGGTCCCTGCAACTCGGCTTCTTCCCTTCAACAACAATGCACAATCTCTGTAATCTCCTACTGTTCATACAAATCTCCCTAACTGCTTAAAGTTGTCCAGTGGCTACAGCTTTCCCTTCCCGTGTAACCTGCTCCAGTCTGTACCACCCTGTCTATTTGTGTGAACCTCTTAAGTCACTTTGACCCTCCTCATGTCTGTTACCTCCTCCAGTCTCTACAACCTTCTCTCTCTCTCTCTGACCTCCTCCAATTGCTGAAATGCTTCCTCTCTCTTCTTCCTCCAGCCACTCTTAGGCTTCCTAACGCTGTAATCTGCTCCAGCAGCTAAAACTATGCATGTCCTTGTAACCTTTTTTTTGATTGATGTAACCACCTCCAGTCCCTACAGCTGTCTCGTTGAAACCTCCTTCAGTCCGACGAACCATTTCTATCTGTGTAAACTCGCCCAGTGTCCACAACCTTCAGTATCACTAACCTCATCCAGTCGGCAACCACTACTATATTTTTAATCACTTGAAACATCTGCATTGTTGTAACCTTCTTCCATCTTTCCAACAAACACTACTTAATTAAGCTCCATCTACACTACATAATATTTCTGCTTCCTCCTCCTGTTCCTGCACTGTTGTGAACTCTGTTACCTCATCCAATCTGTACCTTTGTATCTTCGTGTCATACTGCATAGAAACAGGCCTTTCACCTCACCATGTATCTGCAGACAACAAACAGTAAATTACATTGAGCTCCTTTCCCGGCATTTGGTCCATAGTCTACCATGTCCTGGTATTTTACGTATTCATGCAGAGGCTTCTTCAATATTCTGAGAGCATCTCTCTCCACACCCTCTCAGAGAGCGCGTTCCAACTATCTACCACCCTCTGGGTTGAAAAAAAAGATTCTTTCTCAAATCTCCTCCAATTCACTTGCTCCTTACTATGGGGAAGAGATTCTCATGATCTACTTTGTCTATACCTCCCATAATCCCGTGGGCGGCACGGTGGCACAGTGGTTAGCACTGCTGCCTCACAGCACCAGAGACCCGGGTTCAATTCCCGCCTCAGGCGACTGACTGTGGAGTTTTTGCACAACTTTATCATCCCAGGCCACATCCTGGTGAATCTTTTTTTATCACCCTCTCCAGTGCAATTACTTTTTATTAACAAACAGAACTGCACACAGTATTGCAGATGTTGTCTCACCAATGTTTTCAGAAGCTTGCTCACTCACGCATTCAAATCTCTGATAATGAAGTCAAGCATCCTGGATGTCAGCTTTCTCAACCTGTCTACCTTCACTTACCCCTTTATGGATGTACAGACTTGTACATCAGGTCCCTTAAATACTCCCCAGGATTTGGACATTCATTGTGTATATCCCTAATTTCACTCTACCATTGTTCCACCAAATTTATCAGCTGATCAATATCAGACTGGGACCATCCTCCTTGCTGTGAAGAGAACCACCAATGTTTGTACCATCAGCAAACTTCTACATTCATACCCAAGTCATTAATATAAATATCAAACACCAAGACTCCTAGTACTGGACAATGTGGTACACTACTGATCACATGTTTCAAGTTCCTAACACAACCCTCCACCATCACCCTTTTCCTCACCTTTGCAAGGCAATTTCGAATCCAGTTTGTCAACTTGCATTGGATGCCCTGGGCCCTTATCTTCGGTACCAGCCTTCAACATGGAACCTTGTCCAAGGTCTTATGTCCATTTCAACTACATGAACTGCACTACCATAATGAATGTATTTTGAAGTATTTTCTAAAAAAACGTAATTAAATTAATCTTCCTCTGGTCGTGTCATCCGACTCTCTTTCACTTGGCCGAGGCCATCCTCACCACATTCTCTCTGTAAATTGTACAATACCTAAAATCACCTTGTTAATGCAACCTTCTCCGTTCCTTGCAACAATCCATATGACTGCAATTTATTCCCATTCCGAAAGTACTTAATGACTAATATTCGCCATTCATTACCACACTTCACATCACTGTTACCCCCTCAAACTTCTCCAACTATCCCTTTCTCTGTAAACTCACCTAATTTGTACAAATCCCCCTTTGACCGTAACCTTCTCCCCAGTCCCTACAAAATTCTTTTTCTCAAAAATATTTTTATCTCTCACGACCCTCATGATCATTGTAAACTGCTCCCATGACAATATGATTACCTCTGTCATCTCATCCCAACTCTCCAAACTTTGCTTTGTCTGTATCCTTCTCTAGCTGAAAATGTGTTGCTGGAAAAGCGCAGCAGGTCAGGGAGCATCCAAGGAGCAGGAGGATCGACATTTCTGGCATGAGCCCTTCTTCAGGAATGAGGAAAGTGTGTCCAGCAGGCTAAGATAAAAGGTAGGGAGGAGGGACTTGGGAGGGGCTTTGGAAATGCGATAGGTGGAAGGAGGTTAAGGTGAGGGTGATCGATCGGAGTGGGGGTGGGGGCGGAGAGGTCAGGAAGAAGATTGCAGGTTAGGAAGGCGGTGCTGAGTTCGAGGGATTTGACTGAGACAAGGTGGGGAAAGGGGAAATGAGGAAACTGGAGAAATCTGAGTTTATCCCTTGTGGTTGGAATGTTTCTAGGCGGAAGATGAGGCGTCCTTCCTCCAACCGTCGTGTTGCTATGGTCTGGCGATGGAGGAGTCCAAGGACCTGTATGTCCTTGGTGGAGTGGGAGGGGGAGTTGAAGTGTTGACCAAGGGGTGGTTGGGTTGGTTGGTCCGTGTGTTCCAGAGGTGTTCTCTGAAATGTTCCGCAAGTAGGCGGCCTGTCTCCTCAATTTAGAGGAGGCCACATCGGGTGCAGCGGATGCAATAAATGATGTGTGTGGAGGTGCTGGTGACTTTGTGGCGGAATTTCCACAGTGTAAGTAATTAAATCTAAGTAGTAATTAACCCATGTCATAAAGTCACACACATGGCTGATTTTTGATGGACCCTATTCTCTCCTTAGTTACCATTTCGTCCTTAATGTATTTGTTGAATCCATTTCGGTTCTCCTCAACCCTGTTTGCAAAAGATATTGCATGCCCCCTTTTTGCCATCCTGAATTCACTCTTAAGTGTTGTCTTCATAGGCTTCTCATTCACGCAATCTCAAATGTATTTCCCTTACATATATCTTACTATTTTGACTAAAACAACAATTTGTGTAGTCATCTAGCATTCCCTACACCTACCAGACTTGCTGTTCACTCTAACAGGAGCATGCCACCTGTGCATTCTCGTCATCTCATTTTTGAAGGCTTTCCATTATCCAGCCATCCCTTTACCTGCAAATATCCGCCTCCCAATCAACATTTGGAAGTTCTTGCCAAATACCATCAAACCTGGCTTACCTCCAATTTAAAACTTTACATTTTAGATACGGTGTGTGCTTTTATAGCACTGTTTTAAAACTAATGTAGCTTGATATGCAACTGTACAGAACCAAAATGTTTCTGTGACAATGTACACAATGTGATTTTGTATGAATAAAGTATATTTTTGAAATTAAAACAAGAGGCAGACTCAATGTCAGGCGATTGCATCCCTGAAGAGCGTGAGACTCCCAGAGATGGCCCTGTCTGGTACAGCACACATACCTGACTCGCTTGGCGATAACCTGAGCCAGGATTTTGCAGTTTACATTGGTCGCCAATTTCTAATTTCCTCCCTCTCCATCATCCGTTTGTCGATGAAGGAGATGTTACCTTTCCTCATGGAGTTGCTCATTGTACCTGTTAGAAGCATACTGTCGTACACCTCGAGCATGTCCTGGCCAATCACTGCCCACTGAAACGAATACAGATCAACATTTTAGGCGTTGGTTCCAGGAGCATCATTCTTTTCTAAGGACGAGAGGGCCTTTGTCAGCCCATCCAGAGATAACAGCTGGTCCAGTCTCTCCCGCATGCTGCTGTCTAAGACCTCCGTGACAGAGGACAGGAACGATTGGGAGCCAGCACTGTCTCTGATCTTAGTGTCAAAGAGACTGGGATCAAAGGATTTGCTGATCATCAGGATGTCAGACTGAGATGATGTTACTGAGCCATTATCTTCTTTCAAGCTGCTGAGCACAGAGCTCTCCTTGTGCACCTTCGAGAAGAAGAAACGCCAGCAAGTCTCATCTTGCTCCATTGTTGGGAATCTGGCCCGGAAGATTATCTTCAAAGGCTCCGAGGTAAAGAGCGAGACTTGCTGACACATTACCTCGGTGACATCGACCCCAATTGTCTACAGCAGCAGTAGGTTCTGCATGGTTTTCTGGGATTTGGATAGTCTTGCCCGGCTCTGCTCCACCTTCTGAAACCTTTTAATGATAAAACACCTCCAGATGTCCCCTTTGGCTGTTTTCCAGCAGTCCGCTTGGGACTTACATATGCGCTTCACGGTTCTCCAACCCATATAATCCCTCTTCGTCTCAACATTTTCTGGGGTCAGCAGTTTCATGTTCAACTTTCACGTTCCCTTGCCAGCCCCCTGTCGACCTGCAGGTGACAGTGAGCAGTGGTCAGTGAAGAGCACCAGTTGACGTCAATGGATCTGAACGAGAATGGGTGGTACACAAACAGGAAATCTATCCTTGAGCGGATAGACCCAGCTGGTTGTGACCAGGTGTATCGACGTTGCGCTGCGCCTGCAGGGAGTCCTGAAGATATCGTGCAGCTTGGTGACTTTACCTGTTTCAGCAGGAATCTGACCGGAGTCCAGTTCGCTGTCAGCCCCTCCGGATGGTCCATCCACATCGATGATGCAGTTGAACACTTTGGCCAGAACGACCGGCCTGGAAGTTGCCAGCAGCAGTGGGAGCTGCTGCAGGATGGCTAACCTCTCACTTTTTACCCCCCCCCCCCCCGGGGCGTCCATGGTAATTTGTCTCAGAGGGGCATTGCAGTATGTGAGCATGCTCTCATCTGCATACCTCCCAGTAACTATATGGTGATTACTAACAGTCTCACAGTGAGCTTGAATTGTTCACACCCCTCCCTGTAACTTCTCAATATCTCTTGCCTATTTCACAGTCAGCCTAGCCTGATCCTGTGAGTCACCCTTTTTGTCCTCTTCCATTTAGCTCCTGTCTTTGAGATTGTAGCCAGAGATCTCTCCAGGCCACATTTCATTCTCCTCACTTCCTTGGTTCTCCCCCGTACACCATGAGTTTCTCCCTTTCCCTCCAGAATAGTTCTTGTGACCCCCCACCCACCTCGCTGACCCCACCATCTAGCTGCAGTGTTGAAGAATCCCCACCATGGGCACTGCCATTTCTTCTCTAACTCATTCATATTTCTTCACAAAACAGAAACACGACCCAGCCACAGTAATCGATGGCAGGTGAATGAGAGTAATCATACATCTGAAAAGAGATTACCGTTGAATTGTGCGATTTACTTTATTTTATATGTATATAATAGAAGCAGAAATATTACATGGAACTCATTTCACTGAATTCAAATGTGCAAAGAAATGATTTCTCTGCTGTTCAAATCATCCAAAAGTACAACATTGGATAGAGACCATTTGGAAATGATGCACACAGTGTAGGTCAGTTAAGGGGAAACTGACGACATGCTCTGCACCCAAACTCTTAAACCATTTCACAAATGGAACGCTTCATTCAGGCGATTAAATCTGTCTTCGTCATTCTTTACTGGACTCCTTCCCATTCGATTTTCTGACGTTCTCTGGGTCACCCAAAATGTGTAGCTCCCTTTCCTTCCCAGCATGGCCTGATGCCTTCCTTACCCCGGGTATGTAACTGTTTCTTTTTAGCGTGTGCTTTATTTCCAGGGGAAATACTGCGGTGTTTGTGACCAGAACAGCCAGCTGGACATCATAGAGTATAGGTGGAAGGGACCCGAATTCAATTCCCACCTCGGGCAATTATCTGTGTGGAGTTTACACATTCTCCCCATGTCAGCGTGGGTTTCCTCCGGGTGCTCTGGTTTCCTCCCAAAGTTCAACGATGTGCAGGTTAGGTGAATTGGCCATGCTAAAATTGCCAGTCGTCGTAGGTGCATTAGTCAGAGGTGAATGTAGGGGAATGAGTCTGGGTGGGTTGCTGTTCGGAGGTTCGGTGTGGACTTATTGGGCTGAAGAACCTGTTTCCACACTGTACGTGAATCTAATCTAATCTAATATGAGTTCCCTGATTGGGACTGCTAATCTGGACCAATTAGGGAGACTTGGCTGACAGATAAGAAGGGTCAGTGTCAGAGATGC
>NC_057717.1:47906354-47929534 GCF_004010195.1 Chiloscyllium plagiosum | reverse complement strand
GGAATTATTCATCCTGGAGCTAGTGATGTATCACAAGAATCTGATTTCGGGCCGCTGCTGTTTGTCATTTTTATGAATTACCTGGAGAAGAGCGTAGAATGATGGTTAGTAAATTTGCGAATGACACTAAAGTTGGTGGAGTTGTGGACAGTGCTGAAGGATGTTACAGGTACAGAGGGGCATAAATATGCTGCAGAGCTGGGCTGAGAGGTGTTTAATGTGGAAATGTGTGAGGTGATACACTTTGGAAGGAGTAACAGCAATATAGTGTAGTATAGAGTAGTATCTCCCTTCATCCTAACTTCTATCCTCACAGGATGGAATTCTGGCTGAAAGCCTGACTTATGCACCAACAAGTATTCATATGCTATTTTTATGGTCTTCTCACTTCCTGAACTTTCTGTTCCTCCACGTGAATGCCTATCATCTCTGGAAGTGCGTTTATAAACACCAAAAAAAGAATAATCTCTCCTAGAGCCTCAAAGGTCTTACCTATTGTTGAAGCACACACTCACCTATCAAAATGACTTTGTTTAATTCTTTCAAACTCAACGTAAGTCAGACCTGGTTCCTTCTATTTGTTTCTGAACCGCTGTCTATATGCTTCTGGTACCAGTTCATAAGCACTAAAAAATAGCCTTTTTAACCTCTTCATAACCTCTGGATTCCTCATCTGACAGCATAGCAAATACTCACTTTCTCTGCCTCCCAGTTTAGTCTGAACTGACATTACCCAAATATCCTTGGACTACTCCATCTGCCTAGCCAATTTTTCAAATGAAAAAAGGACGGCTTCAACATCGTTCTCATTAAAATATGGTAGACTTTTTACATGTTTGTACATCTCACTACCTTTTGTCTTAATCTCCCTCTCTCTTTCCTCTCTCTCTCTCCATCTCTCTTCCCTCTCTCTCTTTGTTTATCTTATAACTCCATTTTCCTCAATTAGAATTTAATTTTTTCTACCTCGACTGCAATTGTCTGTTTCTCTGATACAGCTAAGCTTTTAAGTATTTCCCTCACAATTTCAGCGTTACCTTTGCCCTACGTTAACCCCCAAATCAAACTTGTTTGATAATTCAAAAACAATGGTCAATTTCTGTCCTTCTACACCTTCTTGGCAAAGTTGAGAATCATCTTCAAATCCCAGATCACCTTTAACATGTTTAAGAGCCATTTCTCTCACTTTTAGTTTAACCAACCACAAGTCACCGAAAGTAAACAAATTGTCTCACTTACATTTTGTTTAATGATCTCGGACACTAACCTACAAGTGTTTAAATCTACTGGGCTCTTAAGTACCCCAAATCTGCTCAAATCTCAGACTGGATCTGACTAAACGCATTCAAATTGCGGATGAAAGCCCTCAAACTGCTATGATATGGCCTTAACCACTCTGCTAATTTAAAGCAGCCACGCAGAACACATTCACCTCATGCTGTAATTTGTTAATATTCGAGAGGAAAAACACTATCCTTGAGGTCACTATTTAAAGTAAAAGCTAACAACGTATTTCTTTAAGTCCAACAGCGAATATTAAAACCAACAACTGTTTGCAACTCCTTTCGCATAAACATATCTTTCACACCCCATTCTACAATGCTAGCCTGATAAAACATCCCAATTAAAATATACAAAATGAAGACATTCAAGTTTCAACACCAGCCAGTTTTGCCGATTCTACTTTGTAGATTCTCTCCAGGTCGGCATTGATGTTCTGCTGCACAAACTCCCCACGGACAGGTACCTCCAAGACAGCTCTTCAGCCAGCAGTCTACATTTATTGGTCTTTCACAGCTCTCCCACTAACTGTTCAAAGTCTCTGTTTTTATACACCTAAACAACAGATCATTCCATCGATTTTAATAATATCAAAATACTAATTTCAATTTTGATTGGATTTTGGTTTCTTGGCGCACGATTAAAATTGACTGACTGAATTTGAATTTGTTTTTATATCATGAATAGTTACCTACACTATTGTTTTCACAGTCAAATGCTAACTTTAAACTTTTTTCCAGTATTCTCTGTGCCTCTCTAAGTCCGTGTCAGCTTTTAAACTCTCTTAAAGGTGCAGTGCACCTCCACACCTTCATAACATCTCATACTACTGCAGAAAACTTGTCAACTCAGTTATTCGCTCGTGAGGCAGATAACTCACTATCCTATTCCATTCCTCCATGACTTCCTGGTTGTTGAATCTATTTTGAGGCACACCAAAATACATACTATCCGAATTTGATTCCTCACTCTGTGGTGCAGTAACTAACACTTGTTTCTCTACTTCACTGCGTCTATTATAGTAAGGTTTCAACATATTCACATGGCATACCCGATACACTTTTCTTCTGTCCGACATCATTACAAGATAACTTACCTGACTCAACTTTTTCTCAATTTGATAGGGAACACTAAACCTGGCTTTGAAGGTATATTCTACCACTGGTAACAGTGCACAAGGGAAAACGTCTGAATTTTACAGTTTTTATCTGCCTCCTGTCTCATCCTATCTTGTGTACTCTTCCGGTGCTGTTTAACTAATTCACTAATTGGCAATTCATATGCTACCTGTAACACTTCCTGTCTGCGTGTTTCTGATAACATAATCTGGTGCACGTTTGTCCATTTCTCTTCTGCACAAGTCTGTCGTGGTCTCAACTCATTCACAGTACTTTATCTTTAAGATAACAAACCTCAGGATTACATTCTGATGTCCCTCAGAATGTTACACAACGCTGTCAAATCATGGGTCAAAACCTCTTTGCTCCAAATACATCAAGTGGAATTATCCAGCCTATCTTCATAGCTAAATTGTTCCATCTCAGCAACATCCAAATGAATGTGTTCGACATCCTTTCCAGTGTAATCACATCATACCGACAGTGTGAACAGCTGTGACCAACACAAAGTCCTAAGCAGCTCCATGCCCAGAAACTGAACTGACATTCTTATATAAATTCCAGAGACGAGGAAACCTGCAGAAAGTAACACATCTATTGACTTTGCCTTGTGTTTGAGCGTGAGTGTTTGTGATGCAATATGAGTTAGCATATGCATTTCTGTAAGGGCTTCTGTGGATGTGTCTGTGTGTGAGATGGTATGTCTTTGTACCGGTGTGAGTTTTGTGTGCAAAGTCATATGTGGGAGAATATGAGTGAGTGTGTGTTTGCATATGCATGTGAGAGACAGAACGTATGTGAGAGGTAAGCATTGCTCACGTGTGTTAATGAGTATGTGTGACAGACTTCTCTAGTGTTTGGGTGCCTGAGAGCACATGTATATAAATGATTGTGTGTGAGCGAGAACGAGAGACTGCGAGTGTGTGTTTGAGGATGTGTGTGTGTGTTTGAAGCAGAGGGAATGTTTGTGTGAACGTCTGAGAGATTATGTGTGAATGAGAAAGTGTGTGCGTGAGAGAGAGGAAAAGAGAGCGAGCGAGCGAGAGATAGAGAGACAGAGTGACTGTGAGAAAGAGGGTGTATGTTCCAGTGTCTCTGACATGAGATCACCTGCCCTTAAATGCAACGCTGGCAGCTAGTGAGTGTCATGTGTAAAACGTTTGTCGTCTGTCAAACAAATGTCGCCAACCTCCACTGAGGGTTTCTTGTGGTCCTTCAACACTTGCTGATAGGTACTGAAACCAGGATTACCAAGCACTACCAGCATGTAGGTAAACCCGGCCAGGTGTTCTGACAGTGACAATGTATTAGTGAGTACATAATATGGTGATGCATGAGGACACGTCATATAACCCATATTCGACAATTTCACAGACAATATCTGATTCAGTCTCAAAAGTTGTGGAGCTGTAAAAGCACAGCAGGTCAGGCAGCATCCGAGAGGCAGCAGAATCAACGTTTTGCTCCTAAGTCCTTCATCTGGAATGTTCGTTTTGAAGGGCTTATGCCCAAAACGTCGACTCACCTGCTCCTTGGCATTAGTCTGACCTCCCAATTACGACACGTGTTGACTCTGTTGCATCTGAAGTGCTCAAGTTCTCTCAATATATGGTACACGATCGAGTTTCAATGTTTCGAGCGTTTAATTATTTTAGTGAGTACACTGAAGGGATATATCAACCCATTCTTTAATTGTCATCTGAATGTCGCCTGGGTCACGGCGAAGATCTCATTGTTTGTGCTGCAACTCAGGAGCTGGAGAATGAATCCTACAGAGGCACATAAACCAAATAACCCAGATTATCCATCTATTCAAGTCTAGATGCCATTATAAATATTAACAACAGCAGGAATAAGTTCACAGAAATAAGAAACAGTAAAATAATGGATTTTCTTCGGCTGTCCATTTCAGTGTCTTTAGAACTCTCCATATTTCTGTGTGCTTTGAGTCTCCTGCGGGTTTTGTTTCTCACTACAATATGTCTGACAGCGACAATATTGAGCAGCAGAATCATTGCAAATGGGAGAAAGAGTGTGATGATGTAGTGAACAAATTTAGTCGTGGTCCCTTCCCACTGGCGGAATTTCAATGAAATATTTGATGCTGAAAGTGAATTCTAGGTGTCGGGTGAAACATTTGGTCAATGCACCACAACAATTTAGCGCTACAGAGCAAGTGTCGGTTGAAGAGTCAGGTTATGTGATTATTCTGCATTCCCTGGGATCTGTCTGCTAGGTATCTAGGAGCTGTTATCGACCACCCCATACCCGAACCTAAATTGGATTCACTCAGTCTCAAAGGGATAGCCAGTGATAATCTTGTGGTTTGGCATGAATACCTGGAGTAGCAGTGGTGCTCTGGGACTGGTCACATCAATGTGATGACAGTCTCGAAGTCTGGACCTTTGGATTGGTTGGGGTGATAGGACTTGGGCGAAAAAGTCGCATATTAATCAAACGATGAATAAACTGATGTTGATATGTTCAGCTCTGGCGGATAAGTGAATAGACCCAGAATTCTGGATGGGGAGTGGCCTTCGGGATGGGCTGCTAAACTGAGGATCACCATATCCTACAAAGACTACTTATCCTTTAGGACTCAGACAAGAGGGTTAAACTGCGGTGATTGCCCTGGTGTTGTATATGTGATGACTGTGCACATGGTTTGGTTTTGCAGAGCAGGCAAGGATTGGACCACATGTACAAGTGTTGCAGCTTTTTTTCATTTGCGTGTTCTGCAGACTTGCCCACTCGTTACCCTGCTAACCGTATTTTATGGGCCATGATAGCAGAGGTGGTGTTAGATTTGGGGCCAGAGGGATCCCTCTATCAAGCTTTAGCAGATAGAAATAAGAGTTTGCAGTAGGAGCGCCGACAGCGAGGACCAGAGGCCCGATGGGAAAGCAGAAGTAAAGGTTAAAAACTTACTTCATCTTAAGGCAGACCACACACTGAGCAGGATTGACATACGACTGCTGGGTAAGTAAGGCTTTATATTTGGGCCGTTGCCTTACCTGAAACACTACTCAGGTAGTGTCTCCCACCCATCCTCTTCCTCTAACCAAAGAAAAGCTTCGGTGCACCTGATCACATAAGGTGGTTAGACTTTTTTTCCAGGATGTGCGAGCAGTTGAATGTTCCCCCTTTAGAATGTGACAGGTAAGGGTCAACAATCGTGTCCGTGCTGACTGCATCTGCGGGAAGTGCACCCAATTTCAGCTCCTCGAAATCCACGTTAGGGAATCGGAGCTGGAGCTGGATGAACGTCGGATCATTCAGTAGGTGGATGGGATTACTGGGAGGAGTTACAGGGATGTAGTCACACCTCAGGAAAAAGAACAAGATAGATCGGTTACCGTCAGTGGACGTCAAAAGAACGGGCAGGCAGCACCTATGACCGTTCCCCTCAACAACATGTATACCATTTTGGATAGTGTTGTGGAATGGGGGCTAACCAGGGATAGCAATGGGGTACTGGTCTCTGGCACAGAGTCTGTCCTTGTTGCTCAGAAAGGAATGGAGAAAATGAGCAGAACATTTATCATTGGGTACTCCACAATTGTGGGGACAGACTGGAAGTTCTTTTGGAACGAGAGAGATTCGTTAGGAAACCCTCCTGCACACAATGGATAAAAATTGACACATCCAAAGGAGGTGTGTTGCCTCCCGGGTGAAAGGGTTTATGATGTCTCTCATTGTGCTTTTGTTATCCTTGTGGAGGGGGGAGGAGTAGCCCCAAGTCTTGGTCCACATACGCACCACCAGCATAGGTAGGAATAGAGATGGGGATTGAAGGCAGATATTCAGGGAAACAGTGTGGAAGCTAAGACGAAGGATAAACAGCGTTGCTATCTATGATTTGTCACCCAGGCCACGTGCTAGTGAGGTGAGGAATAGTGAGAGAGAGACATTGAACATGTGGCTACTGGAGGAAGCTTTTTGGAGTCCTGGATAATTTTGGGGCTCCTTCTGGGATCGTTGGGACATCTACAAATACGATGGTCTTCACCTGAACCAGAGAGGTACCAATATCCTGGGAGTGGGGGTAGGGGTGGGTGGGTGGTTGAATTTTGAGAAAATCCAGAATGAGATAGTTGAACCTGCAGCATGGGTCAGCAGTAGGTGGATGAGATTACTGGGAGGAGTTACAGGGATGTAGTCACACCTCAGGAAAAAGAACAAGATAGATCGGTTACCGTCAGTGGACGTCAAAAGAACGGGCAGGCAGCACCTATGACCGTTCCCCTCAACAACATGTATACCATTTTGGATAGTGTTGTGGAATGGGGGCTAACCAGGTATAGCAATGGGGTACTGGTCTCTGGCACAGAGTCTGTCCTTGTTGCTCAGAAAGGAATGGAGAAGATGAGCAGAACATTTATCATTGGGTACTCCACAATTGTGGGGACAGACAGGAAGTTCTTTTGGAACGAGAGAGATTCGTCAGGAAACCCTCCTGCACAGAATGGATAAAAATTGACACATCCAAAGGAGGTGTGTTGCCTCCCGGGTGCAAGGGTTTATGATGTCTCTCATTGTGCTTTTGTTATCCTTGTGGAGGAGGGAGGAGTAGCCCCAAGTCTTGGTCCACATACGCACCACCAGCATAGGTAGGAATAGAGATGGAGATTTAAGGCAGATATTCAGGGAAACGGTGTGGAAGCTAAGACGAAGGATAAACAGCGTTGCTATCTCTGATTTGTCACCCAGGCCACGTGCTAGTGAGGTGAGGAATAGTGAGAGAGAGACATTGAACATGTGGCTACTGGAGGAAGCTTTTTGGAGTCCTGGATAATTTTGGGGCTCCTTCTGGGATCGTTGGGACATCTACAAATACGATGGTCTTCACCTGAACCAGAGAGGTACCAATATCCTGGGAGTGGGGGTAGGGGTGGGTGGGTGGTTGCATTTTGAGAAAATCCAGAATGAGATAGTTGAACCTGCAGCATGGGTCAGTCCCTGGGATTTTGATGGTTTGGCCATTTCAGAGACTTGGTAGAACAGTGACAGGAATGGTTGTTGCAGGTTCTGGGATTTAGATGTTTCAGTAAGAACAGAGAATATGATAAAAGAGGTGGAGGTGTGGCGTTGTTAGTCAAGAATATGATTTTTGCTGCAGAAAGGAAGTTTGATGAGGATTCGTCAACTGAGATAGTATGGGCTGTGATTAGAAACAGGAAAGGAGAGATCACACTGTTTGGAGTTCTCTATAGTTCCAGAAATATAGATCAAAGGATCGAATGAATGATTCTCGAAAGACGTTAGAGTGACAGTTTAGCTGTTGTGAGGGATTTCAACTTCTGAAATATTGACTGGGAATTCTATTGTTCAAGTACTTTAGATGTGTCAGTTTTTATCCAATGTATGGAGGATGGTTTCCTGACACAGTACTCAGACAGGCCAACAATGGGCGAGGCCTCATTATTTTTGGTACTGGGTCATGAACCCGGCCAGGTGTTAGATTTGGAAATAGGTAAGCATTTTGAGGATAGTGACCACAATTCAGTTGTGTTTAATTTAGTGATGAAACGGGATAGGTGCGCCCCAGTGGGCAAGAGGTACAGCTGGGAAAAGGCAATTCCGATGCAATTAAGTAAGACTTAGGATACATAGGATGGGGAAGGAAACTGCAGGGAACGGGAACAATAGAAAGGAACAGCTAATGTGTGTCCTTGATAAGTTTGTACCTATAATACAGGGAGGATGTTACTGAGCGCAGGGGCTGTGATTTATTAATGAAGTTTAATCTCTTGTGAAAAGGAAGAAAAAGGTCTACGTTAGGAAGAGAGGTCAAGGCTTAGTTAGGGCGATTGAGAGTTACATGGTACAGGAAACATGTAATGAGAGAGCTTAGACGAAGGAGGAATGGTCATGAAATGTTGTTGGTGAATAGTAAGATTAGACCCAATCAAGGACAGTAGTGGGAAGTTGTGCGTTGGGTCAGAGAAGATACGGGAAGCACTAAGTGAATATTTTTCATTAGTATTCATACGGAAAAAAGAAAATGTTGTCGAGGGGAATACTGTGAAAGTGGTTACTCGACTCGATGCGATTGACTTTCACCCGGAAGAGGTTTAAAAATATTCTGCGAAGTGTGAAAATAGATAAGGCCCGTGTGCTGGGTGGGATTAATTCTGGGATTGTCTGGGAAGCCAGGGAGGAGATTGTCAAGCCTTTGGCTTTGATCTTTATGTCGTCATTGTCTATAGGAATATTGCCAGAAGACTGGAGGATGGCGAATGTTGTTCCTTGTTAACGATGGCGACTAGAGACAACCCTGGTAATTATAGAACATTTGTGGGTAAAGTGCTGGAAAAGAATATGATAGATCGATTTATTATCATCAAGAAAGGAACAAGCTGAATAGGCGTAGTTTTGGTTAGATGGGCTTCAGATTTGTTTCACAGGGTGGTGCAACATCGAGGGCCGGAGGACCTGTACTGCGTTGTAAGTTAATTTCCGTAATAATTAAAGCAAATTGGAATCATGCAGACCCACCTAACGTGCAAAGGGAGATTTGGTTTTGATATTAGACCTCCAGGCTCATGTGAAAATAACAAACTCATAAATCGCCTGTTAAAGGGGCAGAGGCATTCCTGCCCAGTGAAGTGGGGAATACAGATGAATTCGACTTTAGTGCACTTAAGGGAAGAATCATGGTGGATGGAAAGGGTTCCAGTGAAGATCGAAGGCATTCCTCCTACCGCAGGTGTACGAAGACCCCAGGAATAGCAAGGTTAGTTGCGAGGGCAGTGTTTCCAATGACGCTTCTGCGATTTCTCATATCTGTTAACCAGCCCAACACGCACAAATACCAATGGCTTATGTATCATTGATTCATAACGTGCTAGACAAGCTACTCACTTCGACACGTGGAAATATTAATGTGTTTGTCTGGCAGAAATGAAGGAATTTTCCATAACTTACGTGACAAAGATTTTGCAGGGTTAGTTCATGCTAAAGTTCCAGAAACACACTGGGTGCCATTGTTACAACAGCATTGGGATGGAGCTTGGAATGATGATTTAGCTGCAAGTGCACAAGCACAGGAGAAGGAACATCAGACTTTTAATGCAAATGTTACTAATGCCATATAAATGCTTCAAGTAAATTGGAATTTACCGGAGGTATCGCACAACAAAAGTGGGAAAGCGCTATTTAATATCAGAATCTGAGGTTTGAAGCTTTTCTAGCAGATCGTGGGATACCCAACGCTGATCGGAATAACCGGTGTTCCTTCATGTGGGAAAGAATTGTGCTAACCATTCCCATCAATTAACCTTGAAGGCGGGACTAGTTGCACTCAACACTTATAACGATTTGCAAAACTGGAAGACTGCGTGAGACAACACACAGAAAACTAAAGTTGCAGCTGCAGAGGAGAGCAGGAGGACAGTAGAAGGTACCAGAACCAAGACATATTAATTTAATTGATTTGTAAGTTACCACTGTGGTAAATTTAGTAAAACCCAGAACATGACGTAGTTCAGTTGTTGTAAATGTGGCATTTACAATAGGATTGTCTGGAGAGAGAATTTCGAATGGAACGAAGAAGGGAGCTGAATAATAGGATCAATCAAGTTGGTGCAGACCTGAGAGTTATCACCATAAAACAGTTATCAAGAAACCAGGAACCACCACAGGTAGCAGCAACTTCCCGTAAGGACGTTAACACTCACCTGTAGGTAGCAGCGTCTCTCGGTTGCCAGTCATGCAAAGCATTAATAGACACAGACGCGTTAGTGCTGGTTACAGATCTCGGGCTTCAACTCACGAAACATAAAATTGGTACAAAGAGTGGGTGGTTAAAAATAGAAGCACAGAAAAGTCAGACTCAGCTGTGAGAAAAAGATGGATTAATGATTCCAATGAGCTTTTGGGCATGTCAAATTACAGAGGGCACGGTTTTGGGAGTGCATGTGTTTACTGAGACAGGAGCATTACTGGACATCAAAGGAACAATTTTAATGGCCTGAAACGATAGCATAATTTTATTTTACAGTGTTAGTTTTAGCAAAGGGATTCTGGTTCAATCCACTTGGCTATGCGTCCCAGAACAAGTTTGTATTCCCTGCAAGGTGAAGACAGTACACGTAGACAAGGTTGCCATAGGCTGTTCAAAATAGGCCTAAACTGTTCCACAGGGTAATAAGTGAAACTTCAGGATTATGTGGCGTAAGGCCAAATGATAACACCATTCTCCAATATGTGGATGATTTTTGATAGTATGCGAATTCGAAACTGGACATACGGAGTTGTTGTTTACCGTTTTGCTAAACTTGGGAAGAACAGGCATTAAAACTAAAATCCGCAAAGCACAAGCGGGATGGAATAATGACTTTTATTTGGGCTATGACGAAAGTCAGAACAGTAAAACTCTCCTCAAAAACAGAATGCCAGCAGCAGTCAATATATCTCGATCAGTAACTGATGGGTGAGGTAGGTCATGGTTTTTTTTTAATTCTTGTGTCACCTTTATTATGCTCTTCGATATTGTTGCTGAACCCATTTCGGAAGTTGCCTGGGGACGAAGATGATCAAATGAAAACTTGCACAAGATGAAGCAAATATGTAGCTGAAAAAACTCTTCATAGTAGCAACAGCACGGAAATTAGAGAATAGTCCAAACCTCTTCATTCACATCACAACATCAAAGGAAATTTCTACAGCGCTGTAGTAGCTAAAGAATGGGGAGGAGATTGAAAACAGGCACCGTATAGACACCACACCGGAATCTCCAGTCGTCCAGGGACTTCACAAGTGCCGGGCTGCAATAGATTATGTTGATAGGGCAGAGATGGTTAGTGAGCCTATTGTCATATCAGGACAAATAGTGTTATGCACCAAAACTATTTTAGTGTACTTATTGAATGCAAGGAGGGTAATGACCGTATCAGACTCCAGAAAAACAATGTGAGAAGCTGTACTGTGACAAAAACGTAAGTCGATATTCTAAACAATACTCTGTGGAAAACATACCACGATTCCTGATGAAGGCCTGATACCAGATCGTCGACTCTCCTGCGTCTCGGATGCTGCCTGACCTGCTATGCTTTTCCAGCACCACACATTTCGACTCTGACTCTCCAGCAGCTGATTTGCTCACCTTTTTTTTTTAGCAGAGATTGATTAGAATAGAGCAGAGGGAATACCAAGTCTTGATGAAGAGTCCTTTCTGAAACGTCGACTCTCCTGATCTTCTGACGCTGCTCGATGTGCTGTGCTTTTCCAGCTCTCCATTTTATCGACATTAGACAATCCTGACTTAACCTTATTTGTGGATGGATGAAGGCAATTTATTCATGGACTGGTTGGGCTGTTGTGAATGATGGAGTGGCGAAACTAGTGTAGGGGAATTTAAAATGGACTGTTTCAGCTGATCTGGTGGAATAGATAGCATTAACGGAACCATTGAAAATAGCAAAGAGGAAGACAGTGAACTCTGTGCAGCCAGTCACTATGCCCTTGGCATGGTGCACGATTATATAAAGGCAGAGAATAGATGACGATGTATTAGCTCAGGCGCGGATCCATAAAACATTAAAATATAATGAGGAAATCAGTGGAGGCATCATAATGCCTTACGAAGACTATAGTCATTGAAATAGAGGCACACTGAAAATTGGAGGCAGAAGTGCAAAGAAGCAGGAGAGATGGCGACTCCAAGAAACATTGATGTGGCAATGGTAGGATTAGAAGAGATGAATTAGCAAAATTTGCAAGCGGAGACCAGTGCACAGGAAAAAATATAATAGAAAGAAAATGGAGTGAAACAAAAAGCTAAAGGAATTTGGAGGAAGTGTATATTAGTCATATCACCAGAATGCATACAGAACATATTCATGAATACTTCCCAATTCGGCATGTCCATAAGGACCCTTACCAACACTTACAGATGCGCCACAGAAGACTATCTGGGTACATGCCGGCCGAGTAGGCAACTGCTTTTCCCAGGACCACAACATTGGAAGTTTGTGCACATGGTCAAGGCCATCAAGGAAACCAATCTTCCATCCTTGGAATACATTTACACTCTCGTTTTTGCGGGTAGGCTGCCAACATCATCAGAGACCATTCCCACCGCGGTAATGATCTATTGCGATCTCTTTCATCAGGCAGAAGATACACAAATTTGAACATATGCACCAATTTTAAGCCTCACTCTGTGTAAGCACCCTATGGTCTGTACGTCCATACTTACTATGACCTGACTCTACTGCTCTCATCAATTCTATTCAATGTACGTTGGTACACGCAACAATAAACCAAATTTAAGCAAATCATGAAGCTGACCACACCGAATGTGGTGGCAGGCTCAGCTGCATATTGCAGGACTGATGGCGGCCAGGCTTCGGTAGAGATGTGGCTCGGTCCGGCAGTGATATATTTCACAGGGCAGACAGACCAGTTACAAATAGACTGGCTCAACAGCCACGGTCAAAAGGGACCATGTTATGTTAAAATATCCAGGCAGATTTTACCGGATCCCTTCCTAACAGTTGAGGAAGGAAATATAGTTTTGTGGTTATAGATCAAATTACAGGCTGGACTTAGGCCTCTCTCAGCTACTACAGCGCTGTAGAAATTTCCTTTGATGTTGTGCACATATTGTAGCAAAGACACTAGCATACGAAAAAAACCACAAAAGAAAATACGAAGAGAAAATGTGAATAATACCGAAAGAATAGAGATGATAAGAATATGATTATAATTCGTGGCTATTCAGGACCTCGTTGGTTTATATGCGAGACAATCCTCCACGAAAGATGGGTAACAGCAACCAAAATTAACATCATCTGACTCCTTTGTCCCCTCTGTTTTTTGCCAGATCAAAGAACAACTTAATGATGAGGGCACAACAGGTCCTCCCTGTTTTTAATTTAAATAGTGTTAAGCAAGTTGTTCTGTTTGAGGTAACGTCCAGACTTATTAACATGCATGAGTGCACATCTAATATCCAGACCAGTGCGAACGACACTGAAATGAATGACTGAAGAAGAGCAACTGATAGAATGAATGACACTGATGAATTTACAAATTTCGGGGTCTTGTATGAACACGTCTCACGCCACCTCTGAACCCGCTAATTAAATCCTAACAATGGAAAGACTCTCTTGCAATTCACAGTTTCCGGTATTACTGGGGAAAGGCTTATTTGAGCGCAATGTACAACAGGCAGACCCGCGAGGTGTGTGTTGAGAAAGTATGTGAAAATCACGGGTGCGTGAGCCTCTGGGACCATTTTTGTCCCCATCCATGAGCAAACAGTAATAAAAGATGAATGGGGAAAGATGGCAGTATGTAGATATTATACAATCACCGAGGCCCTGGCTTTGACATGAAAATTATGTTTCCCTCCTGTCCCTGTTTCCTTCTTGCCGACACCCTCACCTAAAACCCCCAGGATATTAACGATTCCTGTCTTAACAGGAGGAGCAGTCATGGAATACCCCGCTAAATAAAGGAGATATGCTTAATGATAATGTAAAATTTGAGCCTGTATCCATTCTGATTAAAATTTCATGTACCGAGTTTCTGGAATATTGTTTATATCATTTAAAGAAAATGCTTGGTGTGTGAACCAATGTAATAATGCGCCAAGCTGCTGTTGCCACGAGAAACATAGAATTCAGAGAATATGATACTTTAACGAGACATGAAAGGAAATATTGAATGAAATTGTGGCAGGGGTTAATACCGAGTTTTCTGTCGTCAACTCAGTGGAGACACGGAGTGTAACTGAAAATGTATACAGGCTGAAACAGATCTGTGGAAACTCAGATGGATCAAGTAGGGCTGTGGCAGAAAGCAGCGAATACACGGCTCGACAGTGCCTGCAAAATGGATATACACGCTAAGACAATTAATGAATTCATTTACAGAGAACGAAAAGACACCAGAAATGAACTATGCCATGCTGACAGACTTTGGAAAATCAGCAAGCTAAAACACAACTTGGATCAAATGCAAAAGGATGAGGTACCGATTGAGTCAATGTTACTCAATTAGCGTAGATAATTCGACTTAAGGAGATATTAGATGATTGTACATGAAAGTGAGGCTCTATCCAGCAGTCCCCAATTTTCAGTCTGGTAATGTCACATGTACGAATTTAGATTAGATTACATTACAGTGTGGAAACAGGCCCTACGGCCCAACAAGTCCACACCGACCCGCCGAAGCGTAACCCACCCATACCCCTACATTTACCCCTTACCTAACACTACGGGCAATTTAGCATGGCCAATTCACCTGACCTGCACATCTTTGGACTGTGGGAGGAAACCGGAGCACCCGCAGGAAACCCACGCAGACACGGGGAGAACGTGCAAACTCCACACAGTCAGTCGCCTGAGGCGGGAATTGAACCCGGGTCTCTGGCGCTGTGAGGCCAGAGCTCATGCTCCCAAACACGTTATTCTCTCAGGATGTGGGAGATTAGGAAAATGTTATGTATCTCCTACCGAAACGCCATATTTGTATATGGAAGCAAATAATTCCATTCCATATCCTAATTTTCGCTTCACCGTCCCCCCACCCCACCCCCATATAAGTAATGAAAGGACAAGCACAGATGATGCATATCCAATCACTACAATTGGAAGTCATTTGACGCTCCGATCCACTTCATTGATGACCACATTGATTTCAAAGAAGTGGAAGCGGTCTCATTTAACGCTAAAGTGAACATCTTAGGCAGATTCAGCAAAAGATAGGTCAGTCAGTAAAATTCTACCATCAACTACAATAGAAAATTACAGTTATTGAAGGAGACACAGAACGAGAATTGCAGGAAGAAAAGCCATGCGAGATAGTATGGAATTGGGGAAATAAATGTTAATTTACACATGTCGGTCAGGATAATGTCTCATGTGGTAGTGCTGATTCATCTACAGTTCGCCCTATTATGGGAATGATGGCTGGCTTGTCAGTCATACCGACGACATAGACTAAAGAGGAAGGCATGAGTCCTGATAAGGGAACAATGAAAACGATGAAAAAAATCACAATCCAGGATATATCGATGTAGTTTCACTGACAGCATTCCTCAAATTACATGATTGGCTAGCATGACGAGGCAAGGAATACGGAATCAAAAATTGACAGCAAATTAGGTTAATGGACTTTGCTTTGCGGCCCTTACCAAAAGATGGGATTGTATGGGACGCCCATGACTGAGAAGCACAAAATTGCCGACAGTGGGTCATAACCCTTGACAAAAAAAAAGGCTGATTGTAGTTCAAAAGCTTGGAAAAATATTTGATTATTGCTGTCTTCACAAATAGAAAAATTCCCAATGGAACAGAACTGAAATAGAAAATCCCACTGTAGTTGCTTCTCATTAAGATAATGCCATCTCACACGACATTTAGTTAATCAATCTCTCCTCAATTATTTAATTCATCTGTTTACACAGATTAAACGTATTATTACATTTCAGTTATGGTCCTTCAATAAGGGTCCAGGGTCCAGGTCTTACAGAAATGAACTTCGCTGGAATGCATTGGTAAGGATGGAGAAAGATTTTTGAAGTGGTTCACGATGGCAATGGCAGACATTTAAAGAACACGGATGACCGTAAACAAATGTACATTCCAGTCTCCCACAAGAGTAAAACAGGTGGTTCAACCATGTATAAAAAGGGAAATCAGTGATAGTGACAAAGCCAGCGAGGAGGCCCAGAAAAAAAGTAGCAATCCTGAGGACTGTGCGAAATTTAAAATTCAGCAAAAGAGGACAAAAGTTATAATTGGGAAGGAAAAGTAAAATGTAGAATTAAGTTTGCAGAAAACACAAAAACTGACTGCAAAGCTTCTATAAATATATGATGAGATACAAGACTGGTAAAGACAAATGTAGGTCCCTTACGGTTGGAATCAGGTGAATTTACAATTTACAACAAAGAGATGGCAGAACATTTTCATAAATACTTTGGATCTGTCTTCTCTGAGGAGGACAAAAATAACCTTCCAGAGATTATAGGGGACAGAACGTCAGGAATTAGGGTGGGACTGAAGGAATCTTTCGTAATCTGAAAACTGTGTTAGGAAAATTGATGGGATTAAAACATGATCAATACCCAAGGCCCAATACTCTACATCCCAGAGTACTTAAGGAAGGGGGCCTAAAATTTTGGAGGGTTGGTAATCATTTCCCAGAATTCTATGGGCTGTGGAAGAGTCTCAATGGATGGAGAACAGCTAACACAATCCCACTTTTGATAAAATTAAGCTAGAGAGTAAAGGCTGAATTAAAGGCCAGTGAGCCTGACATCGGTGAAGGGGAAATGCTGGAATCAATCAAACTGGATGCAATGCCTGTGCAATTGGGAAAGACTGACTGAATCAGTCTAAGTCAGCATTAATTCACTAAAGGTAAATCATACTTAACAAACTTTCTGTTTTTTTTGAGGATGTGACCAGTAGGGTACACAAAGTTGAATAAGTAAAAGCGGTTTATCTGGACATTCAGAAGGCTTTGGTCAATGTTCAATGCAAGCGATTATACGCAATCTTAAATCTCACGGTATCACAGGTAAAATATTGACATGGCTGGTAACTGGTAAGCAGGCAGGAAACAGGAAATTGGAATAAACATCCTTTTCATATTGACAGGCAGTGATGATTGAGATACTGCAGGTTTCTGTAGGGAAAGCAGCTGTTCACAATATAGTTAATAATTTGGACAGAAGAATTGATTGCAAAATCTCCAAATTTGTGGACGACACTTATTTGGGTGGCTCTGTGTGCTGTGACGAGGATGCTCAGAGTATCAGGGTGATTTGAACAGGCTGTCTGAGTTGGCAAATGCTTGCAAATGCAAATGATTTGGATAAATGTGACATTATGCACTTTGATGGCAAAAATAGGAAGGCAGATTGACATCAGAGTGATGGTAGTTTCGGAAAAGGTGACGGGCAACTATATATGGGTGTCATGATGGAACAGTAACTGAAGTGTGGCATTAAGATGCAACTGATGCTGAAGAAATATATTGACAAGGTAGCCTCCATAGAGAAAGGATTTCAATATCAGAGAAAGGATGTATTTCTGCAGTTACATAGGGCCGTGTTGAGGCCACACTTTAGTATTGTGTGCAGATTTGGTCTCCTTTTCTGAGGAAGGATATTCTTCCTTTAGGGGGAGTCCAGCAAAGATTCAACAGACTGATTCTCTGGATGGAAGGACTGATGTATAAAGATAGACTGGTTCAATTGGACATGTAGTCATTGGAACGTAAAAGAATTAGGTGCAATCTCATAGAAGTGTATAAAATCATGATGACACTGGACATGCGAGATGCAGGAAGAATGTTCCTGATGTTGCAGAAGTCCAGATCAAGGGGACACAACCTGAAAATAAGAGATACGCCATTCACGACTGAGATGATGAAGTAATTCTTCACTTTCAGAGGTCAAAGTAACTGCTCTTCAGTTCAGCTATCTCTTCCATTAAAGAAGAATGTAACATTTGTAAGTCTCCAATCCATATAAATCTGTCCTTAATCCAGCGAATTTTGGGAAATCATAAATTATGCCTCCAATATCTCTGCTGCCACCTCCTTTAACATCCGAGGTAGAAGGTCATCAGGACCTATTGCCTTTATTCCTATCAATTTACTCCAAAGATTATCCCTAGTTGTGGTAATTTCGTCACGTTTCACTGCAGGACCTGCAGTTTTTGTGAAGAAATTATGTTGTTCTATTGTGAAAGTTTAGACAAAGTATTGGTTTTCGACCTGTGTCATTACTGAGTTTGTCATTATTGTTTGCCATTTCCGACCTACTAAGGTCCAATATTTACTTCCACTATCCACTTCCTGTTTATATGCTTTTCGAAGCTTTAGATATCTTTACTCAGCGAGTCGTGAGTTCATGGAATGCCCTGCCCGTAGCATGGAATGCCCCTCCCTCTTTATGGGCATTTAAACGTGCATTGGATAGGTATATGGAGGATAGTGGGCAAGTGTAGGTTAGGTGGGCTTGGAGCGGCGCAACATCGAGGGCCACAGGGCCTGTACTGCGCTGTATTTTTCTATGTTCTATGTTCTATGTATTAGTGCTTATGTTTTCTCCTAATTTCCCTTTTCGGTTCATCGTAGCTCTTTTGATTCTGTTCTTAGTTCACCTTTTCTGACTTTTAGAATACTCCCAAAGCTCCCGAGCGTCATAAACCTTCACGGCATGAAATGTTTAGTCTTTATGCTCTCTGTGACTTCCTGGATGATTTTGCATCTTTATACAATTCATATACTTGAATTGAAATATATTTAGCACCTCCCTCTGTTTGCATTTGCCTCTGTTCTTCAGCTTTTCCAGACCTTCGATTTTTTTCCCCAAAGTACTCGGTCCAACTCCTGTCTCAGACCTGCATAATTGCCTTTGACCAACACTAAATCACTGATATGGGGCTCTGTTTTCACTCGAGTATGTTGAGGTCACTGCTTCCAAGTGGACCGTAAATGACAAGGTCATTTGTCAATGTTTCATTGTTGCATAACATCAAATCTAAAAGTTGCCCATTCTATTGTTGGCTCCATGACATGTTGCTTTAAGATAGAATCCACCTGACACTCTGAACATTCCTTCGAGGTTATCCTAACCATTTAATTAATCCTAACAGTACATATGTTTAAATCGTCCATAATTGCCATTGCGCCTTTCTCACAAGACCTCTTTATTTCACCCTTGTTTGTTATGCCTTACTTTGTAAGTACTCTTCAGGACGCTGTAAATTACTCCTGTTAAGGGGTAGGAGTACGTGGCTTTTATTTCCTCACAGACAGATCAACTATTTTTTGTCCTTCGTGTCAATATCAATTCTCAATACTACCTTGATGATATTCTTCATCAATAAAGCAACTCCACTTCCTGTTCCTCCTTGTCTATCCTTTCAGAATGATGCATTCTCTTGGATATTTAACTCCCAAATGTGAGCTTCATGTCACCACGTTTCAGTAATCCCCACAAGGGGATTTGTCACTTCACTCAAATATCTGTATCGGTGCTCATAAACAAAAGCTTGGGTAGTTCCTACTTGGAGTACTGTGATCAGATGTGGGCAGCTCACCTTGGGCAGGATATATCGAACTTTCATGGAGAAAAATATACATACGTGCATTAATCAAAGCTAGCCATCTCACTGTTCAAATCCCATATGCCCATCCATTGGACAAGAGCCTTGCAAGTGGGCATCTCAATACTTCCTCAATGTTATGACGTTCAGACACATTGAAGGTGTACAGCATAGATAAATAACAATGTTTTCTGAACTTCATGGATCAGGCTTTTTAGGAAAGCACATCGAAATTCTGCCCTATTTTCCTGCGAATTTGAAACGTGATGCTGCGACAGATGTGCTGTAAATCTTCAAGATATCACAAGGAAAAGACAGGGTATTCAGCGATAGAACATCTCCATATGTTGGTGGCTCTAGAACCACGGGGCATGGTCTGAGGTATCGGAGTAGACCATTCTGGGTAGATATTAGAAAGTGTAACTACAGACAAAACGTGGTAGATATTTGCAACTCAATTGCCCAAATGAAAGTGAATAAAACATAGAACAATACAATGCAGAACAGGCCCTTTGGCCCACGATGTTGTGCCGATCTGTGAACAAATCTAAGTCGACCCCCTACACTACCCCATTATTATCCATATGGTTATCCAAGGTCTGTTTAAATGTCCCTAATGTAGCTGAATTTACTACATTGGTTGGCTGGGCATCCCACGCCCTTCGCACTCTCTGAGTAAATAACCTACCTGTGACATCTATCTGAAATCTATCGCCCCTCAATTTGCAGCTATGCCCTCTCGTACAAGCCGACACCATCATTCTAGGGAAACGACTCTCACCGTCCATCCTATCTAACTCTTGTATGTCTGTATTAAATCCCCTCTTAGCCTTCTTCTCACCAAAGACAAAAGACCCAAGTCCCTCAGCCTTTCGTCATAAGACCTTCCCTCCAGACCAGGCAACATCCTGGTAAATCTCCTCTGCATATTTTCCAACGCCTACCCGTCCTTCCTGTAATGGGGCGACCAGAACTATGTACAATATTCCAAGTGAGACCACACTAGCGTTTCGTACAGTTGCAGCATAACTATCACTGCTCCAGAACGCAATCCGTCGACCAATAAAACCTAACATACCGTCTGCCTTCTTAACAGCACTATCAGGAGAAAGTGAGGTCTGCAGATGCTGGAGATCAGAGATGGAAATGTGTTGCTGGAAAAGCGCAGCAGGTCAGGCAGCATCTAGGGAACAGGAGAAGGGCTAATGCCCGAAACGTCGATTCTCCTGTTCCCTAGATGCTGCCTGACCTGCTGCGCTTTTCCAGCAACACATTTCCATAACAGCACTATCAACCAGGATGGCAACTTTCAGGGATCTATGTACTTGTACACCAAGGCCCCTCTGCACATCCACAGAACCAAGAATCTTTCCATTCTTCCCAAAGTGAATCGCCCTCACCTTTATCTGCATTGAACTCCATGGAGTGGAAATGGAATGGAGTTTTCATGCTCTGAGATTATTGCACTCAAGTTTGAATCCTGAAGACTTCAAGGTCTCCAAGGGGAAAGCTGTGCAGATACACCAGCACTATGGACTATAGAATGTTGGATCATTTGTTTATTTTAAATCTGAGAGAATGATTGAAGTGTTATGCAAGTTTAAAGGGATGTCAGCCAAAGATACTTTTCTTTGGTATATGGAGTGAGGCCAAAATGTTGCAGAAACACATTAGATATGTCAACACCTCTGGAGAGAAAACAGAGTTAATTTTTCGAGTGCAGTCACCCTTTTTCAGAACTTGAAGCAGCTTGGAAAATTAGGCATGTATGCTGCTGATGGGTCGTTGGGTGCGGCTGTGTTGGGCTGGGAAATGAGCGATCAGATAAGTAGTGCAGGAACCTAGAGAGACAGGGAAATAAAATGATAGGTCGGCAAAGGCAATGATGTTGGTAAGCCAGGCAAGAAAAGACACTGTACAGGCTATCATGGGGCCTCTGAGTTTGTGACAATGAGTTGGCTGTGCTGAATGTCAGTGATAGCACACGTAGTGTCCATACAAAGGAATGGAGTATTAACGCTTTGACATTATTGAACTCGATTTGAATCTTGAAGACTTCATGGTCTCCAAGTGGACAGCTGTTTGCGGATGTTCCAGCACTATGCATTATAGAGAAAATTAGCTTTGATAGAAAACAGCCTTTAAACTGGTCTCCCTGATTGCTTCCTGGTTGGTTGACATCTTGTGGGTGTGCACGATATTGACAGAACGCTTCAGTCCTCCACTATCTTGCCGAACTCAGAGACAATGCACGTTGTATGCCAGCCAGCCTGTGCTTCATGCAAGGAAGTTAGACTAAACTGAAGAAGTGAGATTAAAGAGAAGAACTCCCTGATAAGCAAAAGAATCATTTCAGTAAGGCACGTGTACTACGGCTATTGAAATGAATCCTCCTTTTTACCACGCCATCCAATATACTGAATTATATGTTTGTCTGTTTGCCATCGAGTCATTGAACGTAATACCAAAGGAAAAGCTCTTGAAGCAATGAGATTGCACCGGTCAAGAGCAAACACCTAAGTATTCTCATCCCATATTCCAGCAATTCTTTTCAAAAGACTTGTTTACCTTGGTATGTCAGGTCACATCTAATAGCATCTTCAATGTTTAAAACGTTTCTGCCCTCACAGGCACTGTTATGGAATTACAAAAGTAAGTAGATCAGATAAGGTCCCTCAGCCCAAAAATACTAAACTGCCAAGAAATACTGACTGCAATTCGACAGAAAAGGCCCTTGGACTACACAAAACTGCTCAAAAAAATGAATCTGTTTGTAAATCGATACTTGCCCCACTTTCCTGCACTAAGCCCATAATTGTGAATGTTGTGACATTCCAAGTATTCATCTGAAACACTTTGTAAAAGGCTATGTGACTTGCTTTCTTCGCATCTACCGTGCTGTACAGTGCGTTTCCAAACTGGAGGGATTCTATGATATTCTAAGACGTTTCAACTTTCATGAGCACCGACTGAATTCCACGCACATTAACCCCGAAGTCTCCCTGCTCCTCAACATCCTGCGAAGTTTATCATTTAGTCTGTTTTGCCTCGCTGTGTTCTGTCCTTCAAAACGCATCGTCTCCCATACCTAGGCAATGCAATGTATCTGCCAGGTGTCAACCCATTCTGACGACTTATGAGTATTCATTCGAAGATGGTCAGCGTAATCCTCATTACTCACTATTCTCCCTACCGTTTTATCATTTTCAAATCTGGAGAGCTTACCCTTCCACAAAAATCTGAAAATTGTTTCTAAACTCAGGAAAAGTGAAAACCTCTCAACACTGACCCATTGGGAACAGCACATTCAACTTGTCTTCAATCTGACAACTTCCCAACCATACCTAAGCTCCGTTTCCTATTCTTCAGCCAATTTCTAATCCATGTTGGTAAAAGCCCATCAATCTCAAACACTTTAAGTTATTAACCAACGTGCTATGTGGCACTCCATCAAAAGCTTTCTGAAAATCCACATGTACAGCATCCACAGCACGATCCCATCCACTGCCTCATTACTTCTTCTGAAAACTCAATTGAGTTTGTCAGACACGACCTGCACTTAACAAAGCCATCTCTAATGTCTAGTGTTAACTTAACATTTTTTCCAGGTGGATTTTTAGCTGACTCCCATATGACGGTCTCCATCATTTTTCCTCCTTTTGATATCATACTGCTAGGTCTGTAGTTTACTGTGTTATTCTTCATT
>NC_057717.1:47903065-47905631 GCF_004010195.1 Chiloscyllium plagiosum | reverse complement strand
AATATTACTTTTCAACCTCTGCCATAACCATTCCTTGAATGGGCAGCTTATCCTACTTGTTCCTTATGACCCCACTCTGCCCTTCACGAATATTTTGCAATTCACATATTTGAAGAACATTTTGCTACTTCTTTTAGGGCAGGATATTATCCTTTCCGGATGCATCCTCTTAGCCTTCCAAATTCGAGTATTATCATCTCTGCTGCGTTTGAGATACGCTTCCTGATTCTGATAGCTATTGTTATCGTGGCATGCACCACACGCCACTTACTTTGCTTTCTTATCTTCTCATCAGAATCATCCAGATTACTACAATTTTGGATGCCTAAAATTTATTTCTGATGGGCGTGTAGTAAGCATGCACTCTGTCCAACTGTTTTTCGAAATTCTCCCATTTTCATGCATTGTTTTATCTACCTTGTGCGTTTCTAATCAATGTGCTCCTGTTTATATTTTTGACCCACAAGATCGTACATTTTCCGGATGCAATCTTAATCATTGAGTGATGTTTTCATATTTTGAACTGAAGATCAAAAATGATTAAGTTGTTATCGTTATTTCCTAAATGCTTCTCCACTCTGATGCTCTGCAATTGGCCTATCTCATTTTGTAGGATCATATACAGCACAGCCCTCTCTTTTGTAAGACTAGAAATGCCACGGTCTAGAAAGTTCTCCCACGCACATTACAGAATCTCACCCCTTCGGAAACTAGTGTACCTTTTCACCAGTCTCCGCTAGGATAATTGAAATCAACAAACACAACAATCTTACGAAACACTAAGTGGACAAATAACACTCCTGCAGATTTCCGCAGTCTGACAAAAGAAATGCCCTCTTGTACTTCCTCCACATTATTTGGAGGTTTTTACTAATTCCTGATGAAGAGCGTTGACCCAAAAACTCGATTTTTCTGCTCCTCGGATGCTGCCTGGCTTGTGGTGCTTTGTAATATATAGTGAATCCAGGCAATATCAGGCTGATTCCGGGGCTGGTGGGATTGATGAATGAGGAAGGATTGACTGTATTAGGATCGCTTTTACTGGGGTTGAGGGTAATGATGGGGAGCTCACACAGACGCCCAACAAGATCGGTTGCCGTTTCTGACCTCCAACCAGATCTCTTAACAAGGATGCCATATACTCTGTTCATTTTTCCTCACTATGATTCGACTGAAAGACATATGACGCGAGCATTAACGATCTGTGCTCCTCTGGCTTTAACCAAATTTCTGTCTATGACACTCTGTCTCTTTCCCCAGAGCAACTTCGGCTTCTGCGCCCCCAGTTTTGTTTGACAATAATATATTTCCATATTTACAACTTTATCCTGCCCTTTTATCTTTATTGCACATTGTAAAGCACCATTGGGTTGTGTACTGTCAACTCTTAAGTTTCCCATCCCTTATTTTCCATTTTCAGCATTTTATATCTCTTGCCTTCTCCAATACTTGTAAAAAAATAAGCCCTTCAGTCTACACACACGCTCCCGCCATGCGCACTCATGCACTATTTATAAATTTTCAAACCAGGCGCTATTTACTCACTCAGTCAGCAGATTAGTTCAGTTTCTGGTCAGGGGAAGCTCAACTCTTCTGAACAGAGTTCTCTTTCCCACAAGTGATTTCAAAATCCGAATAGTCTCTTGTGTAAAAGGTCCCTTTTATACAATCCCACGAGAAACCAGCTGACATTCCTGGCGTCCCTTTGCCTAAAAGATGAGAATCGTAACCCAGACAGTATTGACGAGGATACTACGCCAGAGTGCTTATGGTTGGCTTTACCCCAAACTCTGTCAATGAATGATGAATGATGGCTCTCAGTCTCGTTGAGCCTCTGCTGCATTTCCAATCCATCACCATTCAGATAACAATTGGCCTTCTTGTTTCAGTTCCCAGAGAAGATATTCTCACGCCTATCCATCCACAATAAACTGCATCTGCCATGGATATGTTCACTCACACAACTTGGCCAAATCACAATTCAGAAACTCTGCATGCTCCACAGCTCCCTCCCACCCAGTTTTATGATGCACACAAACGTAGAGATGTTACTTTTATTTTCCACGTCTAAATCCTTGATGTGTTGTGAATGGTTGAGCTCCAAGTTCTGATCTTGCAGTTCCTACTCGACATGTGGACGTATTGGGCTTATACGGTCAAGTGGGAATTATCCCATCACCCTTCTGACTTTCTGACTTTTGTTTTCCCCATAGTGCACAGGATTTGGGAAGGGGGAAACAGCAGGTGAGCTACTAATTACAGGATTCCAAGCCTCGGAGCGCTCGTGCAAACACAGCTGAGATATGTGCTGGTCCAATTCAATATGTGTTCAAGAGTACTTCCCTGGATATTGAAAATTGGGGTATTCAGTAATAGTAGCAAAATTGAGTGTCAAGAGGTCAAGGGTTAGATTCCGTCTTCTTCGAGATGACAGCCCACAAAATGCTGGTATTGAGGAAAATTCGTTTATGAGAACACCATTGGGGACAAAGGATGATTGTTATATCCTTTCTTGCTGGAGAGGTTCTTTGCCTAGAATGAGTGTCGCACAAATGTTCCTTGTCCT
>NC_057717.1:47900937-47902565 GCF_004010195.1 Chiloscyllium plagiosum | reverse complement strand
GTGTGCAGTGTCTGATTTTGTGTGCAGTTTAATCTAGCACAAGCTGCTCCCAGGATGCTCAGTGCAGGTGAGCAGCTGTTCCGCTGCTGCATTCCATTCACTGGAAAAGGCTGGGATCAGTGTCTGGGATAACAATCTGGGATTTGTTGGTGATGAACGGAAGGAACATGCTAACAGGTGCCTTGAGTGTCAGAAAGTGGCAGCAGCTGTTTTCAAACACGTGGAGGGGAACGAGATACTGTACACCATGTGATACAACCCTCCGTACTCCTGGGTCCACTTTCTGTCACTGGGTCCCTTTTTCACTAAAAAAGACACAAAACAGCAGCAAGTTCCCAAGACCATCCCCCAGCTGCATTCCTACTATATCTATAACATTGTGAAAAACCATGGCTGAGAGTTTGAAGACCTCCGTGATGTTTTACTGAAGCTTGGTGAGCTGGCTGTTATGGAGTCGCTGAGAAGAAGATCATGATTCGGAATGGAGATTTAGTTCTGAGCCTTACCTCTGTTGTAGGAAAGGTTTTGAAAAGGATTATAAGAGATATATGATTTCGTCAAGGGCAGGTCGTGTCTCACAAACCACCTTGAGTTTTTTTGAGAAGGTTACCAAGCATGTAGATGAGGGTATGGCAGTTGAGGTGGTTTACATGAACTCTACTAAAGCCATTGATTAGGTTCCACATGGTAGGCTGTTGGAGAAAATGCAGAATCATGGATTGATGGTAATTTCGCAGTTTGGATTAGAACCTGGCTTTCTGAAAAAAGGCAGCGAGTTGTGGTTCATGGTTAATATTCAGCTTGGAGTCCGATTACGAGTGGTATTCCACAAGGATCTGTTTTGGGACCACTGTTGTTTGTCATTTTTATAAATGACTTGGACAGAGCGTAGGTGGATGGATTACTACATTTGCAGATGACGCTAAAGTCGGTGAAGTAAGTGGACAGTCTGGGAGAATGTTACATGTTACAGGCGGTTTTGGATAAACTTCAGAACTGGGCATGGAGTTCAATGCAGCTAATTGTGAGGTGATGTACTTTGGGAAGAATAACAGGAAGGCAGAGTACTGGGTCAATTGAATGATTACTGGTAGTGTGGATATACAGAGTGAAATTGGAATCCATGTGCATTGATCCCGGAAAGTTGCCACCCAGATTGATAGTGTTGTTAAGAAGGCATACATTGTGTCAGGTTTCATTGGTAATGGAATTGAGTTCTGGAGCCGCAATATCATTCTGCAACTATGCAAAAAGCTAATGCAGCCACAGTTAGAATAACGTGTACAGTTCTGTTCGCTATATTTCGGGACGGAGGTGAAAGTATTGGAAAAGGTGCAGAGGAAATTTACGAGGATGTTGCCTGGTCTGGAGTGAGAGTCTCATGAGGGAAGGCTGAGAGACTTAGGTCTGTACTCATTGGAAAGAAGCAGGCAACGAGGGGATTTGATAGACATAAAAAGGTGATAAGAGGATTAGACAGGGTTGGCAATGAGGTCTTTTCCGAGGATGATAACGTCAGCTTATACGAGGGGGCATAACTACAAATTAAGGGATGATAGATTTAAGACAGGTGTCAGTTCTTTACTCAGAGAGTGGTAAAGGCGTGGAATTCCCTACCTGCCAATTTA
>NC_057717.1:47897056-47900124 GCF_004010195.1 Chiloscyllium plagiosum | reverse complement strand
GATTTGCTAAGGCTGACCATACTTCTTGTTACTGTCCTGTTTGGAAAATGTAATCCACACGTTACCAATAATCAGGATACACTTTTCTTAATCTATTCCATCACTTGAAGCAGCTTTGACTTTCATACATTTATTGAGGGTAACGTGAAACCATCGTTTTCTTCACTCTCTTCATGGTCATTTCGAATATGAAATTGAAATTACTTCGACTGCAGAAAAGTCATACCGGTATGTTCTTAAGTCAGTACTGTACAAACAAAACAATGTCGGGGTAAACATAACGCATTATGTGGGAAAGCACCAGGGAACTAATAACAGGGAACGATGAACATCCCTGAACCAATAGCAGACAAGTGAGCAACAGTGACAAAAACCTCAATCATTCCTGTAAAAAAACAGGACCTGCAGAAAGGTAGTCAAACATCTGAGACTGTAACTAATGCCTGACAGATCAGAAAATTAAATTTTTAGAGATGGCTTTAAGAAAATGCTAAATTGCTGTGAAAAGTATTTTTTGTAAAAAGCAACAAACGTCATCGAAATATCTGAAGAGAATGTTGCAATTATGTTGTGTTACCTTCCGTATTTTGAAGTAAACAAGCTATTTAAGTTGTTGTTCTCTTTGTGAAGTAAACAAGCTATTTAAGTTGTTGTTCTCTTTGTGACTTTTTGCGTTCAATGAACTGTGAGCGATGTGGAGAACGACACAACTAAAAGGAGCTTCGAAGTTCCCATTCTTGTGTAAGTACGAAATGTCTTTGGACGTGTAAACCCGTGTGTATCAACAGTCAGAAGGCACCTTCAGAGAAGATGCCACAAGCTTCAGTAATACAAATTGCGAAAATGTCTAATATTCTTTCATCGTTTTCGGTATACCAGGTGAGGTGTTACTTATTGCGTTTGATTTTTAAAATATATTTAGTTTGGAGCTAGCAATCACCTTCATTTCATCGAACCAAAGTTCTCAGAATGTTGATACTTATTCAAGAAATGAAAGTGTCACTTTTTCTTCAATTACATTGCTGTCCAGTTTTACTTGTCCTCAAGTGTCCACATTCTATTTTACCATCACGTCTCCGAGTACCAGTCATCATTACGTTTCACTACATTAAAACGAAATCATCATGCCATACATATTTCAGGATTGGTTTGGTGTTTGAGTTATCCAGGGTATCTGAGCTTGTCATGATTTGAGCGATCAGTTGCGTTGCAGTGTGTTGAAATTCCACAGACGACATCTTTCAAATACCTGCCATGTACCGTTGTATCTATCTACATCACATATCATAAGGATGGTTTGAAGAATGCACCTTAGTTAAAAATTCTTACAAGCTGGTAATCTGAAATCTCTATATTGACCTTATTGGGCAATATCGTCTGCTTTCTGGTCCCATCATGGATTTGAGCAGACACTATCTGTGAAGGATGCAATTATTTATTTTGTGTTAAGTGTTCCTTCACATTAGAGTTTCTCATGTCCCAGGTACATTTTGCTACATTTCTGAAAGAATCGGAACGGCAAAGATTTGGACAGAAGAAACTTAATTCCACGTTCAAAAAGGATGCAAGAAATGTAATCCTAGAGGGCCATGAACCCGAACTTGATGCATTCCAAAAAGCATAGAAGACAGTCTAGTTACCGCCACTCGCAGACAGGATATAGTGCAATCAGTGAGAATTAACTCATTTCAGTCGAAATATAGGGAAATGACGTACAAGGGATCATTAAAATCTGGTGTCACATGTAGAGGCCCTTGTACGCATAAGGAATGCACAAACACGCTAAAGAAGCATAGTTACCTCGATATTCATGAACACCGCACACATTGCAATCGAATTTAATTGTGTGAGCTTAATATTTTTAAACCAATAACAGTGAGTTGCTTTTTTGAACGTGTCCAGCCCACCTGGGGTGGATACACCGGTGATGTTGCATTGGAAGGAGTCGGAAAATTCTGAAACAGTCAACAGTGAAGCAGTTGTGAAGTGTTTGCAGAATGGTTTGCATTCAGTGATGGAAGTCGTGGTCCTCCTAATCATCTTCGGACCTGTTCATCAGGGTATTCGAGGTTATGTCCTTTGCTTATACACTTGAAAAGGACTGATGAGTTGTTGTAAGACATCTGAAGCCTGGTCCACACTGTTGTATCATTCTGCGTTAGCAGTGGTTGAATTGCATTTACTAACTGTCAAATGGGATGCGAAATGAAGCATGCTGCTGTTTCTATAACGGTTTGAACTCTCTGTCTGCCACTGTACAACAAAGTACACATATAGCAAAGTAAGTGTGTATCATCCCACAACTGGTAACTGCCTTGTAGATACTGAAAAACGCTATTTGTATCAGAAGGTTAATTACTCGCCACAGAATTAAATAAAACAATACTGATCAATATTTTAGTAGCATCGCTGTTTATTCAACTACTCACGTAACTCTCTGTCGTTGGTATACCGAAGCATGTCAATTCTAATTGATTGACCTACTAACTGCACTATTAATATTGCATAAAATACAGTTTGGAGTGTTTTCTAGCATTGATATGCAACGGCCTCATCTTAAAACAGAGAAAAATCAATCAAAGAAAGACAGTTAATGAATGAAGTTCAGCTCTCCAGCCTATCATGTTAAATGTTCCACCATAGGACTGGAGCAGCAGCCCCGACACCGTTCTCTCTGGAGTCCTGTATCGGCACCAATTCGACTCCATCACCACCAAGAGTTCGCCCTCAGCCCACTTTGAAAATGCAGCCGCCTTCATTGCTGCCGGGTCTCGTGCTGGGGCGATATTCACCTCTGCCACCATCTCAGTTAGTTTGCATTAAATGCACACATCAGAACAAATCCAAACTTGTCCCGCAGGGGTAAAAAACAGTGAGCGCTGGGCCCACCTCCAGGATACAGGAGCCAGTAAGAACTCAAACTCGTCTCCGATGCCTCCATCAAGATTCTGTGCTGGGCTCACCTTGTCACGACCATAGTCACTGAATAATCTCACCTAAAGATGTAGGTTACAGGGAAAAACAGAGAAAAATCAATCAAAGAAAGACAGTTAATGAATGAAGTTCAG
>NC_057717.1:47893728-47896683 GCF_004010195.1 Chiloscyllium plagiosum | reverse complement strand
TCCTTTGCTTATACACTTGAAAAGGACTGATGAGTTGTTGTAAGACATCTGAAGCCTGGTCCACACTGTTGTATCATTCTGCGTTAGCAGTGGTTGAATTGCATTTACTAACAGTCAAATGGGATGCGTAATGAAGCATGCTGCTGTTTCTATAACGGTTTGAACTCTCTGTCTGCCACTGTACAACAAAGTACACATATAGCAAAGTAGGTGTGTATCATCCCACAACTGGTAACTGCCTTGTAGATGCTGAAAAACGCTATTTGTATCAGAAGGTTAATTACTCGCCACAGAATTAAAAAAAAACAATATTGATCAATATTTTAGTAGCATCGCTGTTTATTCAACTACTCACGTCACTCTCTGTCGTTGGTGTTCCGCAGCATGTCAATTCTAATTGATTGACCTACTCACTGCACTATTAGTATTGCATAAAATACAGTATAGAGTGTTATATAGCAATGAGATGCAACGGCCTCATCTTAAAACAGAGAAAAATCAATCAAAGAAAGACAGTTAATGAATGAAGTTCAGCTCTCCAGCCTATCATGTTAAGTGTTCCACCATCGGACTGGAGCAGCAGCCCCGACACCGTTCTCTCTGGAGTCCTGTATCGGCACCAATTCGACTCCATCACCACCAAGAGTTCGCCCTCAGCCCACTTTGAAAATGCAGCCGCCTTCATTGCCGCCGGGTCTCGAGCTGGGGCGATATTCACCTCTGCCACCATTTCAGTTAGTTTGCATTAAATGCACACATCAGAACAAATCCAAACTTGTCCCGCAGGGGTAAAAAACAGTGAGCGCTGGGCCCACCTCCAGGATACAGGAGCCAGTAAGAACTCAAACTCGTCTCCGATGCCTCCATCAAGATTCTGTGCTGGGCTCACCTTGTCACGACCATAGTCACTGAATAATCTCACCTAAAGATGTAGATTACAGGGAAAAATACACAGATAGAGAAAAATAAAGGAAAGTAAAGGAAAACGGACAGAGCCAATGAGACCCAAGCACAGATAAACTAATTGCCCGATACATTGCGCACTTGCTTCATGGGGCTGCTATGGTGCTTCAGTGGTTAGCATTGTTGCCTCACAGCACCAGGGTCCTGGGCTTGATTCCACCCTCGGACGACAAATTGGCACGTTCTCCCTGTCTGTGCGAGCGTTTCCTCTCAAAGTCCAAAGATGGGAAGTTTAGGTCCATTGACCATGCTAATTTTCCCATTGTGACCAGGGGTGTGTATACTCAGTGTATTAGACATAGGAAATGCAGGGTTACGGGGACAGAGTGGACCTGGGATGAATGCTCTTTCGAGGGTCAGTGTGGACTGAAATGGCCGAATGGCGTTTTTCAACACAGAAGGGATTCTACGAATGGTTTCATTGCCCAATTAAGTGGTACATGTGGCTTTGAATGTGCAACGGTTATTGTGTGGCTCATGTGTAGCGGGACATTCCCTCATCAGTCTGAAATTTTCAAGCCTTAAACTTTTACAGGTTGATCAGCCTTCGGCTAAGTTCCACATAGTTGACTTTTTGGGACGGTTCGATCACATAGAATCTAGCGGGAGCAACCAAACTGAATACAGAATTTCCTTAAAGATTGGAGACAGAGGGTGCTTGTCGGGTATTGTTTATCAGACTGGACATGTTACCGGATGCATGCACAAGGATCGCTGGTGGATCCCCTGGTTTTCACCATTCGTCTTCATGATTTGGATGTCAACATAAGACATCTGGTTAATAAATTTGCAAATGGCGCCAAAATTGCTGGTACAGTAGATAGTGAAAAACGTCACTTCAGAGTACATCGCTACATTGGTCACATGGAATAGTGAGCCTCGGATTGGCAGATTGAGTTTAATTTAGAAAATATAACGTGTTGAATTTTGTTAAGGCAAACCAGGGTTAATGGTATTGACTTAGTGAGTGCTGTGAAACAAAGAGATCTTGGGGTGCAGGCTCGTATTTCACAGAAGTGCAACACAGATAGGTGGTGAAGAAGGTATTTGTCATATGTGTTTTCGTTGGTCAGTGCATTGAGTATGGGAGTTGGAACATCTTGTGTGGCTGTAAAGAACGGTGGTAAGGCATTATCAGAACACTGCATTCAATTCTTGTCTCCCTGTTAAAGGAGCTGTCAAAATGCAAATAACTCAGAAAAGATTTACAAGCATGTTGTCGAGATTTAAGGTTAGGGACATAAGGACAGGGTGAATAGGCTGGAGATTTTTTAACCCCTGGAACTTCAGAGACTGAGGAATGACCAAATAAAGGGCAATACATTCATGATTAGGGGGTTGAATGAATAGCCAAGTTGTTTTTCCAATGATAAGCGAATCAAAAACGAGAAACCAAATGTTTAAGGTGAGAGGGGAATGACTTAAAAGGGCCTTGGGGGTCAATTTTATCATGCAGAGGACGGCCTGTGCATGGAACAAGCTGACAGCGGATATCTTGAAGGGGTACAATTAAGAAGTTTAAAAGTCATCTGGCGGTGTACATCGATAAGAAGTGTTTAGAGAAATATGGGCCAAAGGCTGGCAAATGGGACAAGACGGGTTTAGGATATCTGGTCAGAGTGGACAAGTTTGTCCGAAGTGTCTGTTTCTGGGCTGTATAACCCCGTCAACTCTACGATATTTTTTCTTTTAAGTATTTACAAGCTCAAGCATGGGAAACTGTTTTACTTAAATAATAACGCTATTAAACTCATCGCGTCAAAGAGGTCTACCAGCATAGCAAAAGGTCTATCAGCCTATCCTACCAGTGCCAGAAAAGGAACTGCACTTTACAATGCCAATATCATTTTTTTGCTATCTTCTGAAAAGGTTTTTTTTTCATCTTTTCATCTAAACCCTTCCCTCCTAACCGTAAATCGATGATCACTGATCATTTGTCACTCCGTCTCAGGGAAATGTTCCTTCCTATCTAATCTAACTATGCCCCTCATA
>NC_057717.1:47885502-47892661 GCF_004010195.1 Chiloscyllium plagiosum | reverse complement strand
TTAGCCAAAGGAGAGCCAATGGATGTTATCTATCTGAACTTCCAGAAGGCATCGGATGAGATACTGCGCAGGAAGTTGTTGAGTAAAGAAAGCGCCACTGGTGTTAGAGGTCAGGTACTAGTATTGGTATATGATTGGCAGCCTGGCAGAGATTGGGGACAAAAGGGTCCTTCTCAGGATGGGAGCCGGTGACTAGTGGAGTTCCACAATGATCGGTTTTGGGATGGCAACTTTTCACTTTACGCATCAATGATCTGGATGAAGGAACTGAGGGCATTCTGGCTAAGTTTGCAGCACTACTCTCACCTTGATACTCAGGAACCTATCTGTCTCAGGCTGAAATATACTCGATGACATGGCCTCCACTACTGTCTGTGGCAATGCAGTCCATGATTCATCACTCTCTGGCCAAGACGTGTAACTCCCTTATCTCTGTTCTGAAAAGGTCTTCCTTTTACACTACAATGATACCATCGGGTCCTATTCTCTCCTATCAATGGAAATATCTTCCCAACATCCAACGGTCCAGGCCTATCAGTATTCTGTGTGTTTCAAATTGGTCCCACTCATCCTTCTAAACCCCACCGAAGATAAATCCAGAGTCCTCAAACTTTAAGTCCACATGCAGGAGGCTGGAAGAGTACAGGAAACCAAGCAGCGTCAGTAAGTGGAGAAATCAACGTTTCAGGTCGAACCCTTCTTCAGGAATACCATTTCTGACGAAGGGTGATGCACAAAACATCGACGACACCTGAACATTTTCGCAAACAGAGACAGGAATCGGTCTGTCTTTCATTCAAAAGGCATCGGATCACTTTAGATAAAGTATCAAGGTAAGTTTACAAGTTTACTGTTTCAAGGGTATTTGAAGAAATTTCTGTCGCCCAGCGAGTGATGGGGTTCTGGAATTCTGCCTGTTAGTGGATGTGGCAAATCTCACAAAATTTAAAAAGTACCTTGTTTGGCCGATTGATTCTTCACAACATTCAAAGCTGTATGGCTTGTGTGGCAAAGGATGACTCTTATCGGTCGTATTACATTCTGTTAGGACAGTTACAATGAGCAGAAGATGTTCTGACATAGTAAAGCTGAACGATCCTATTCAGTCACATTTACATGACATCCCACAGCAATCCTCGAAAGACTCTTGTGGACAAGTGAAGAAAACCATTATCCGTGTCGGGGTATTTTGCAATACTGTCATGTTAAAGTCCTTTCAGAGACTTATGGCTCTCTCGACGAAACTCTCAATGAAAGGATAATTGAGACACAACCCTATGCCAGTCAGCTTCCAATAATATATTGTTGCATGATACAGTAGCCTCAAGACACCTAACTCCCCTCAGAACTTAATATTGCCTTGCACAATTTCATATCATGAACATATTTTTCCTTCACTCATACTTAGACTTACAAGTACTCGACCTGTCAGCAGGGAGCTTGCTTTCAGCACAAGCAACGCGTTGTCATCCCCATATTGTCGTCACTACCACATATCCAGCTACTTAATCTCAGCATAACTAACCACAACCCTATTGACTGCCTACAACTTTCGCAGTCTGTGATCGCTCTTTCCATCCTACCCACCCAACCCCGTCCTCAGCATAAGTGTCATCTTTTCGTAGCAGCTATCATTTCAGAGAATGGTAACTGACCGTGAAAAATTAGGTTTGGTTTCTCCCCACAGATGCAGCTAAATCTGCTGATTTCTCTCGTAATTCCACACTTTAGTGTGATTCTGTTCTTTCAGCTCTGTGGTTCTTTGTTTTCAAGTCCCTTACAAATATAAGAGGCATCTTCATCTTACCAAATACTGCAGTTAAACAACACACCTCAGGGGATCTCCACAGTTTCACTTTTAAGAAAGTGGAGGTTATGTTGCCTGTACAGGACTTTATTTCGGTCATAGCTGGACTACTGTCAATAGTTATGCTCCCGATATGATAGAAATTTTGTGGTTGTATTGGAGGGATGAGATCAGTCAAGATGTTGCCTGGAATTATACATTTCAGCCATGAAGAGAACGTTCCTTTGTGGAGCAGAAAGTATTGTGGGCTCATGGTTTGTAAGATTAGATTCCCTACACAGTGGAAACAGGCCATTTGGCTCAACAAGTCCACACCGACCCTCCGAAGAGTAACTCAGCCAGACCCATTTCCCTCTGACTAAAGCACCTCTGGGTAATTTCGCTGGGCCAATTCACCAGACACGCACACTGTTGGAGGAAAACCGGAACACACAGAGGAATACCACGCAGACACGGGGAATGTGCAAACCACCGCACAGACAGTCCACCGAGGCTGGAATAGAACCTGGGTTTCTCGCGTTGAGAGGCAGCAGTGCCAACCACTGCGCCACCGTGCCGCCGCGTTGCTATAGGTATGGACAGGATAGATAAAGAAAAAGTGTTACTCTTTTTTGGAAAATCAAAACCAAGGAGGTGAATGTCAGTTTAAAGGGCCATGCAGGGTGTTCAGCATAATGTTTTCATCAAGAGCTTGGTGGAGGTCTGGAAAACAAGCCATGCGATGGTGATTGAGGCGACAAATGTCAAAACATTTCGAAAATATTTAGATGAGTACTTCAAATGTCATAATAATCAAGGCGATAAACCTCGCACTGGAAAGTTCGTCTTGTGCAGTTAATGGTGTCACTTTGCTGACACGGTCTTGACACACTGAAGGGTACACTACTACATACATCCATGATTATATGATTCATAATGTCAGACGTGCGGATGCTGCCTGATGATAATACAGTTTTAAGAACGAATTCCATCTTTTGTGATCATGCTCTGCTTACATGCAGAACAAAATGCAGGCAATTAGCCAAAAATAGAAAAGCAATAAAAACTCTTGAAAACCTCTAAAGCTGCGAAACATTGTTATGGTTTAACATAAAGATTGCAAACGTCACATCTTCCCATAACTCATGTCATCAAATGGAATTTCCGACGTCAAAGATTAGAAATTGCAGATGTGGTGTTTGGATATAGCCGGTACTTTTAAACCATAGCCACTGGAGTGACATTAGATCATTTTTACACACACACACACACACACACACACACACACACACACACACACACACACACACACACACACACGTATGCCTAATAATCAACATGTTCGATGGTTAGGTTTATGTGGTGACTTGTTCATCTACTGAAGAAGGAGATGGTTCCATGTTAGATTATATGTAATTAATGCGTCCTTTACCAAAACAGGAAGTAAACAGTCTTTCCCTTGATATTAATATCCCCTTCCACGTTCATCTGCCCCCGTCTCTCCCCGCCCAGCCACACGACCTTTATCAGTTTTAGCTCTCTTATTTGCCAACAAAGCTAATCCAATTTTTGAGCAATGCACCCAAAACCGGTATATCGTGACATCGTCAATGCACATTTACCGAAATAGATCGTCTTCTGAGGGTGTCAGATTCAAGCAATCTTCCAGGCCATAAATTCCTCATTCCTATCATTCGATGTTTTTTTTCCATCTCTTCGCATCTGAACTTACTGAAACTTCGTTTCTCTCGACATCATCATCTATTTATCTGTGCACCAAATGTAAAGTCCCTCCTGTCTCAAACATCTATTCCTCTCATCACTGCGTATTTCTCAGTAATCTCTACCATCGGTCTCCTCTGCACTCTTCCTCTTCCTTCCCCTGGAGGGTGGTGACCCTCAGATTCAACCAAAGTCACTCGCTGCTGTTTCATGCGAAAGCAGTTAGATGGTTTGGTATGAATGCGATGAAGTCATAATTTACCTCAAACCAGTAATCGCCCTTGCCTACAAATTTTTAAAATGATTATTCATGTTTTCAAAGTTCATCCAAATACATATGACAGATTGTCACCCAAAGCAATTAAATATCCAAATGCGTACATTTGCGTGATGAAGAATAATTAAAAAAGGAGAGAGTCCAGTTGTTAATCGTCACTTTTAGCTTTCAATGTGAATTTGCTTTATTTAAATAGGCTTTCAGGGATATGTTCCAAAGGCAGGCATATACTTTTTTAGGTCAAAGGTCAACTCTGTGGGTCGCATGTTGATTCACGTTACTATTACTGTCTCACAATGCTGATGGTATGGGTCGCTTCGAGCATTGCATGATGGTTGGTGTGGAGCTTGCGAGATCTCCCCGTGATTGCGCGAGATTTCATTGAGCGTTCCGGTTCCCTTTCACATTGCAAATGTGAGCAGGTTAAGTGGATTGGCCAAGCTAAATTGTCTGTGTTGTGTAGGTTAGGTTGGTTTACACTTGCAATGTAATTGGAATGGTGTGGGATGATGAGTCTGGATAGGATGCAGACTTATAGGCGAAATGGTCTCTTTCTGCACAGAATGGGATGTAACCTCATTGAATAGCAGAAAATACTCGTGAGGTTGAATGTTGTATTCCTGTTCAAACGTTCGGAATGGTTCCCTATGTCTTTCTGAAGAATGCACCACTGCTGGGAATCTGCAACATCTGTTTTTTTAATACTTTAATTGTTGTGATTCGAATTGAACAATTTAGCATCAAGGCTGAAGTTAATTTATCACGGCAGGGAATTAATTTCTTGTCATAATTTGCTACGTTGACTTGTTTTCAATAAGTTACATTTAGTTGAATGATGTTGTAATCTCCGTTTCCCCAAAGAAATCTCACAGGATATAAAAGAAGCACTTCAGGAAATTATCGCATCGGGCTTTGATAGAGAAAGATTGAGGACGAGAGGAATGGACAAATGAATTAATTTTGAAAATGCATCTTCCAATTCAGCAGGTGGTGAAAATATATTACGTGATTCTCGCTGTCATTGGTGTTCCTGGTAAGTGACTGTAAGCATTGAAAAAATGTACCCTTGTTGATGATGGTTTAGCACAGCCAATCTACATGTCCCGCACATTTTTGTGTTGTGGGAGGAAACCTATGTAGACACGAGGAGAGTGTGCAAGCTCCACATAAAGAGTCGCCCAAGGTGGGAATCAATCCCGGGTGCCTGGCTCTGAGAAGCAGAGCAGTGATTATCACTGAATCACCGTGTCACCCTGACGTCTGCATGGGTATATGAATAGGAAGGGATTGGAGGGATATGGGCCGAGAGCTGCCAGATGGGGCTGGATTGGGGTAGGACATCTGGTCGGCACGGACGGGTTGGACTGAAGTGTTTGTTTCTGTGCTGAATATCTGGATGACTTTATGGCTGTGACATCGTTCGTTTCGTACTGTTTGTTTTCCCCTGTATTGATTAATCTTGTATTTGGCCTGCTGAAACCAAGAGAAACACACTTAAAAAAAAAACGTTTTCTTCAGCAATACTCATTTTTTTGTCAACAAAGAAGTTGCCTGCAATTTTTTTTTCTCTATTTTGCTTTACTCCTGGATTTTCTTTCCCGTGCAGTAGAGTGAAAAATCATTGTTGGATTCAAACGTTTTTTAATTTCTCGATATTTCTCTGACTCGTGTTGAATAGAAAAACAGATATTAACCAGTTATTGTGAATCAGTTTGTTTACTTGGCTGGATTGGCTGTGTTGAAATGCAAACTGATGGCTACATTGCCGCTTCAATTCTGCAGGTTGACGTTACCGTGGGCGTCTTTCCTTTTTGACCTTTGCCCTTCGTCTGAGGTTTGGTAACCGTCAGATTAAAGTCATCACATTCCTGATGTCGGACGTCTGCCCGAAATTTCGACTCCCCTGGTTCTCTGATGCTGCCTGACATGCTGCGCTTTTCCCGAGCCACACTTTTTGACATTAAACACATGATAGTCTCTTCAGCAGAAAAAGCAGGCTGAACTATCGTAAATGTCACACTTTTTATTGCGTGTCGATGACAAATTCATTTCTCTCTTTCCAACAAAAATCCACTTTTCGTGAAATATGTTCTGACTCGGTGGGTGAATTTTAGTTTCAGAGAATGATTGCACTGATTGGGCTTGATTTCATTAGAACAGAGGAGATTGAGACAACACATCAGTAAGATGGAAGTGGGTAAAGGAGATGCTGGAAATCAGAGTCAAGATGAGAGTGGTGCTGGAGAAGCAAGCACGTCAGGTAGTATCCGAGGAGCAGGAAAAATCGACATTTCAGGCAAAAGTCCTTCATTAGGAATGAGACATCCCTCATTCCTTATGAAGAGCTTTTTCCCAAAACGTCGATTTTTCCTGCTCCTCGGATGTTGCCTGACCTGCTGTGCTTCTCCAGCACCACTCTCATCTTGACATTAGAAAGATGTATAATGTTATGAAGGGTATACATCGTACACAAGAAGCAATTTTTCTCTGTTGTGGGCGAGATCAATGAGCAGGGTCCAACAATTCAAAGTAAAAGGCAAAACATTTAGAAAGGATGAGAGGAAAATACATTTTTTTTCCAAGAGAGTGGTGATAAAACAGAATTCACTGCCTGTATGTGTGAGAAAGACAGTAACCGTAATAACACTTTGGTTGTTTTTTTCTTGAAGTGTAAATCGGTTTAGAATATTTAAGAGGGTGTTGTTGGCCAAAGGCAGATTTTACCAAATGATCTTTTTCGATTGTATACATCTATATGACTATCTGAATCTATTTTTGTTCTGCAGATATTTGATGTGCTGGCAATTGAAATCAACCCACATAGTTTTGAAAATTCGTTAGCCATGTTGATTAAACTCAGCTCTTGTTTTCTCTAAAGGCATTCACCATGATTTTAATTTCGGTGATTACTGCTTGCACTTCATAACTTTAACCAAGTTATGTAAAACCCTTTACCCCCTATTCCCTTTTTTAACTTTTCGGTGTTGAACGATATGCACAGACTCTGCCAATTGAATGCATTGTAGATGTGTTGGAGCTGGAGATAAGAGATCTGAGCAAAATAAGTCTCCACCCGTTTGACTCTGCCCTCCCTCCAAAAGATACACACATTAATCTCACTGCAAGCATTTTGGACTTACAGCCAACTACAGAAGAGAACAAAACTATTCTAGCTATTTTCTGTCATTTTCCCTTCTCTCCTTTACAGTGAATTTGCTAGGAATTGTGATCATGTCTCGCGGGAATTGTGGCCTTTCCAGTTGCACCTCTCATTATCTCGTGGCAATGGCATCGGCGGATCTACTTGTCATTATTACAGAAGTCATATTGAGACAAATCAGTAATTATTATTTCCAAAGGACTTTCCTGGACTT
>NC_057717.1:47879674-47885002 GCF_004010195.1 Chiloscyllium plagiosum | reverse complement strand
TGGACAACACGGGTTGAAATACAGAATAAAATTCCAGAGACATTACCCCTTCAAACAATCACAGTGTCAGAAGTAGAGTAAAACTCTCTGTTCACCGACCCCACTTAAAAAAACAACAAGAAACACAGCTACTCGCTGACACACATGTTCAGTTCCAGAATCCAGTGATGGAAGGTATCAGAGGGGGCAGTGGCCAGAAAGAAAGAGTTTCATTGGTTGGGTGCTTCGTGAGGGAGAATGTTGGCTTTTATGAGAATCCTAGCTCAATTAATCTTCAAAATTGTGTGAGGTAATTAGAGGAATAAACCCGACTTAAGTGCCTTAATGGAGACGCCCCCAATTAAACAAATCTTAATAAACAACTGAGGCCTGCCATTCCAGATGTGAATACACAGTCCTGTTATCCACCATCCGTCTGCCTGCAATGTCATCTGAATCCACCATCTCATGAACAGGACACAACAACAAGCCAATTGGACATTTGCACACTGAACCGACTTGTCACCCACTCCTGAATCTCACTACGAAGGCTCACTAGTGCAGATCCATTCTCTAAGTCTCCGTGTGAACACCCTGTTAGGACAGATCCACTGTCTAAATGTCATTGTAAACTCTCTGTTAGTACAAACCCATTCGCACCCTCTCTCAGACACTCAACAAAACGATTGCTGCATACCGAACAACATTAAAAGCTGCCCTCCCTTCCCACCCCATCAACTGGATTAGATGCTCCCCACCCCATGACAAAACTCTAGGGCTGAGATGTCGTACGATTTGGCGTGATCGCTCACCTTGAAACCAACAAACAGCAGAACACTACTCCCCAGATAAACTCAATTCAATCCCTGGTGCCAACATTGCTTCTCGACCCAACATGGACAAAATGGAAGCAGAGACAATGGGAGTTGGAGAGTTAATTCAACGATTCGTTCCTGCTCCACGATATAATGGGATCATGGTCGATTATTCAACTCAAACTCAAGATCTCTGGTTGCACCCACATATCATTCGGTCACATTGATCCCAAGAAATTTATCTAACTCCTGCTTGGAAATATTAAATGTTTTATCATTGTCCGTTCTCTGTGGCAGAAAATGTGATACCTTCATTCCCCACTGACTGTGTGAAGACATTTCCACTCATTGCAGACAGACACTGTTTCTTTGGACTGTGGCCCTCTGATTGTAGGTTATCCCTTCCACATACCACTACCTTTCATCACCATCCCCCGAAAGGTCATAGCAAGCAATCGTTTATGTACATACTTTGTGTGAAACTGTTCAATTTTTGTGTGTTTTTATGTCATCCCTCCTCCGCTCTCATTTTTCTTAACTCCCAGTGAATATAGTCCAAACGAATACAATACATTTTCACAATTCTAACCTGTCGTCCCAAGAATCAGTCTTTGCTGCAATCTCTTCATAGCCAAAGCATCCTTTCTAAGATAAGTAGTTTCAAATTGTACTCAATGTTCTGTGCGTGGTCTCACCAAAGCCCCTCTATAATTACAGCAATATATTGCTGCTCGTAAACAGTCAACGTCTCCCAATCCAATGTCACTGGTATAATACACCAATCCCGCATTTCTCGAGCAAGCGTCAGAGACAAACCTCTCGGCGGACTTTTATTTTTACACAAAGCCAGACATTTAAGAGAGCACTCATCTTATCCACATGGTAAGATGGAGACCACTTGAATATAGATCGAGATGCTTCCTCACAATGACCAGTTGAATTGCAATGCTTCTTTCATGACAGTCGAATTAGCAAGTATCAATACTTCAATTCAGCACTGGAAAGCAATTCAGAGATGCAAGTTGAAGGAAAATAGATGATGATTGTGAGCAAAGTAAGTGCTACTCACATGATTGGTCATGACGGTTCGCATGTGCTCTTAAGGTTTGAATTACATTTTAAAGGAACACAGCTTCCACAAGCAAGGTGCAATTATAAGAAGTTCTATCATCATTCAAAAACTCCTGATAGGTTGCAAGTGACAGAGTTAATCACTACCTTACATAGTGCTGCCAATGCTAATGTTTAACCATCAGTGATCACACAACGTCGAATTTGATGTCTGTCCTCGTGATACAAATGTAAATTCATATGATTGGTTTCACTGCTTCCTGGGAATGTTTCCAGATCTCAACCTCTGGAGTTTCTGTGGTGCAATCTGTTCGCGTGTTCGACTGTTGACAGAAAGATCAATGGTTCGAGCCGATCCAGGCAGATTCGTGCATACCAAAGCCCCTCTATAATTACAGCAATATATTGCTGCTCGTAAACAGTCAACGTCTCCCAATCCAATGTCAATGGTATAATACACCAATCCCGCATTTCTCGAGCAAGCGTCAGAGACAAACCTCTCGGCGGACTTTTATTTTTACACAAAGCCAGACATTTAAGAGAGCACTCATCTTATCCACATCGTAAGATGGAGATCACTTGAATATAGATCGAGATGCTTCCTCAAAATGACCAGTTGAATTGCAATGCTTCTTTCACGACAGTCAAATTAGCAAGTATCAATACTTCAATTCAGCACTGGAAAGCAATTCAGAGATGCAAGCTGAAGGAAAATAGATGATGATTGTGAACAAAGTAAGTGCTACTCACATGATTGGTCATGACGGTTCGCATGTGCTCTTAAGGTTTGAATTACATTTTAAAGGAACACAGCTTCCACAAGCAAGATGCAATTATAAGAAGTTCTATCATCATTCAAAAACTCATGATAGGTTGCAAGTGACAGAGTTAATCACTACCTCACATAGTGCTGCCAATGCTAATGTTTAACCATCAGTGATTACACAACTTCGAATTTGATGTCTGTCCTCGTGATACAAATGTAAATTCATATGATTGGTTTCACTGCTTCCTGGGAATGTTTCCAGATCTCAACCTCTGGAGTTTCTGTGCTGCAATCTGTTAGCGTGTTCGACTGTTGACAGAAAGGTCAATGGTTCGAGCCTATCCAGGCAGATTCGTGCATGTTAAGTTAAAAAGTGGGCGGCACGGAAGCACCGCTGCCTCACAGCGCCAGAGATCCGGGTTCAATTCCCACCTCAGGCACCTGACATTCTCCTCGTGTCTGCGTGGGTTTCCTCCGAGTGCTCCTGTTTCCTCCCACAGTCCACAAATGTGCAGATTAGATGAATTGACCATGCTAAATTGTCCGTAAGTGTTAGGTGAAGGAGTAAATGTAGGGGAATGGGTATAGGTGGATTGCTCTTCGGTGGGGCAGTGTGGACTTGTTGGGCCGAAGGCCCTGTTTCCACTCTGTAAGTAATCTAATCTAATCTCTATTTGGTTGTGCCTTACGGTCAGCTGCAGTCAGAAATAATCTCAGTAATGGCAGCTGCATCAGTGATACTGAGGTGCACAAAGAATGCTGAAAGAGTTAGAGAGAACTGTCACTCGATTGTTGGAGATGTTAATCTGGCAGGAGGCCCAAATAAAGTTGGACTCTGTCCTCCTTTGATCTGTGATTAAATACGTCACAGATGTTGCCTCAGAGCACTGAAAGAAACGATTGACAGTTCACAGTCGTAGTAATACTTACTACAAACAACACAGAGAGGAAAATGAATCTTCTGCTGTCAGCATTTGAGGAGCGATGGAAAGTGTATTTATTGCCATCAGGAAATGAAATAGAGTAATTTCCACTCAAAGAAACTCAAACCTGAAAGTCAATGACTGCATGGTTCGAATAATGTTGGGAACTTTCACGTTTTTAGTTTTGGAAACTGGATCTGCGGGAGAGATGGGATCTGTGTGCGTTGGAGGTCTCCCAACTGCAGAGAGACAGTCCATATTCCTTCTGGAGTTTATGCACCGTCTGCTGTGTCATATGTAACGACACAGACAGAATACACATCCCATGCCACCCAGGCTTAATTTATACAGGCAACACAGAAAAGGTTTATCCCGTGCAGTAATCTGTCAAAATTCGAGAGGCCAAGAACTATTTAAAGTAAAAATGAACAACTTTATTTCTTAAAGTATGACAGAGACTAATTAAATAACAACTACTTATAACTACTTCGTTTAGGGTATCTTTTACTTTCCCTTCTACAATACTTATCTGATCAAACCCCCGAGCAAGATTTCCCAAAAAATCAAGTTTCAAAACCAGGCAGTTCTCGAATTTTCTCTTTGTATCTTCCTCTGTCGATGCTCGTCTTCTCAGGGACTTCTGATTCACAGCTCATTGATAGATATATATACCTTGAAAAGAGGTGTGTTTCGGGCAGGCTGTCCATGCTGGTAACTTGACAGTTATCCCCTCAACTGTTCAATTTTAACCAGTCTTATATCCCAAAGCATTGGATCGTTTAATTGTTTTTTAATATTGTCAATAGACTACATTCAAACTTGATTGTAGTTAGTTATTTTCAAATATAATGTAAACGGATTGGCCTAATCTGATTTGATTTTGTATCGTAACAACTCAGCAAGTGCTACCTGCTGGACCAAATGATACACTGTAAATTTAACAGCACTCTGTCTGCTTGTTAATTCCTTCACTCTCTTAAAGGTACAGTGTACTTCTACACCTTCGAAACGGCCCTCCCCTTTAACAAAAATGGAACCACCATAATGAAAAGATGGCCTCTTTTTTCATATTCTTTAAACACATTACGCTAACATACGGATAACTTTAACTTCTCCTTAAGTTTATTCTCAGATAAGTGTGTGTGTGTGTGTGTGTGTGTGTGTGTGTGTGTGTGTGTGTGTGTGTTTAAACACTAAATAAATGCAACTGGTATCTAAACTTTATCAATTATATCTGCAATACTGCATCTGCGATTACATTCCTATGACCGGCTACATGTAAAAAACTAAACGTCTGTAACATAAGACTCCGACGACATAGGCCCATATTCTGATCTTTAAAGCTTTCTAAGAATGTAAGATGATTGTGATCCAAGTATACATTCATCTCCAACGCATTGTTCGTGACATTCACATTATAATGTTGTAAGGTGAGTACCAATCTCAACAGTTCTTTTTCTATCATAAATTATTTCCTCTGTTGGATGTTGAGCTTTTTCGAAAAGTAGACAACTAGCAGATCAATCAAATCTATTTTTTTCCCAGTCTTAAACCGCAAAGCATCAGATTGTTTCATTGGTTTTAATATTGTCAATATACTAAAGTCAAACTTGATTCGAGTTGACATTTGGGGCACGATTTAAACAAATGGGCCGAATTCGTATTTGTTTTTGCCATCATAGCAACTCAGCCAGTGCTCATTGCTGCAGCAAATGTTACATTGTAATTCTCCATCACTCTGTGTGCTTGCTAAGTCCTTCACTCTCTTAATGGT
>NC_057717.1:47858686-47878028 GCF_004010195.1 Chiloscyllium plagiosum | reverse complement strand
TGGTTGGGCTAAATCAAATATATTTCTCCAATGTTCCTAAATAGTTCGTAATAATTTGTTTATTTCTGTGCATGTTAGACTGTAATGAGTGGAGTAGCGCCATTAACTATTTGCAGTTTATAGAAGTGATCTGTAAGCAGTAACAAGTGTCAAAACGCAACTTTTGCGGATCATAATAAAGTAGGTGGGAAAGCCGACAGTGATGAGTAGCTAAACTTAGTGGAGTTGTATACAGGTAGGAGAATCTGCCAGTATCTGAAAGTTGGAATTTCATGTCGATAAGTGCAAGGAGTGACAATTCGGCAGAAATAAATTATTAAAACGGAAAATGATTGTTTAAATGTCAAACAGATAAGTGTGTCAATGCAGAGGACTATTGTTGTCCTAGTAAGTGAATATGAGAAATTTGGTATGGACGTGTAATATTTAATAAAAAAAAAGCAAGATGGAATCTTGATATTTATTGCAAAAGAACTGGATAATAAACGACAAGCAGCGTTGTTATATTTCTGTGAGACCACACGAGGAACATTGTGTCCAATTTTTTTCTCCTTACTTGTGATAGCATCGAAAGCAGTTCACGGGAGTTTAATCAGGTTCATCTCATGGATGAAAAGGATGAAGTAGGAGGAGTGATGGAATATCTTGGGGTTTTAATCGCTGAAGTTTAGAAGAGTGACAGAGGATCTGATTGTGCTCCATAAAATGCTAAAGAGGATTGATAAAGCAGACGTTAAAACGATGTTTTCTCTTGTTTAACAGTCTCAAAGAAGACATCGTAAATATAGAGTGGAGGTTGGTTCAACAATAAGATGAGGATAAACTTCTTTTCTCACAGATTTGAAAATGTTTTGGAACTCAGTGCAGTGGAGGCAAAATCAATCAACACGATCAAGAAAGAAATGCATATGTTTATGATGAAAAGCGGGATAAAAGGTGAGGGAGGGACATTAGAAAAGTTGAGGTGACACCAGTATAAGTACGGTCATGGTTATGGTAAATGGCGAAGCGTTGCATTACCTATTCCCACTCCTAATTCATATGTTCCAATGTTCCTACATTCCGATAACACATTTTCAGAACGACAACAAAATCATGTTGATTATTTGCGTTTATTTCTTCGAGGTTCTGCATCTGTTTTGGAGCTACAGATGTCCTTGAAATAGTAGCATTAATCTCCTGTATTGCTCTTTGCAGATCAGGTTGAGACCTTGGGAAACAACGGGCGAGTTTTTGATAGTCGAGGTCTGCAGTTCTGGAGTGTTGTGAGAGCCGCAGTGCCTTTGGTGCTGAGTTAATACAGTACACGTGTTTGACAAGCTTTACCATTTCGTAGAGGGAATCTGGAATAGCATTTCAAGATGAGGTGACTAGATTGTCATATTTTGGTGATTTCCTGGCCTCCTTTGGCGATTGGTGGCTCTCAGTCTTCAGTGCATTTCCATGTCTGTTCCTACTAATCTATTGCTCCATGAGCTCCAACACACTGTGGAAATTGTTACGAATTTCTTCATACTGTTTTGCTAAATTAAATTGATTGTCAGTAAATTCTTCAACCCTTTGTGCACTCCACACCATTTAGAGTCTTTTCTTTCCCAGCATCATATTTCAAACTTTTAATGTATGCAAATTCTTTCGTGATGTTCTTGGACATGAAAGACACTGGTTTAATTCCCTATAATCCGCTTTTTGTTCTGTTACTCATTCACTTGATTGTATGCCAGTTATGACTAAACCGAAGACGTTATTGAGGAGACGATCTTGCAATTTGCTGAACTCATCCATTGGTGTTCTGTTATTCCACAAAGAATGACTTTTAAGAAGGGATATACATGGTATTGAAACTCACTGGCAGTCAAAGAACATATATAATTCTGCAACCAGATTAGTTGCGTTTTGCCGTAAAACTGGGAGGTAGTGCTCTTCCTATTAATCGGAGAGCTTTGTACTTCCATGGGTAGAGTTTCCATGTGTCCAAATTGGCGTCAATGAATGCTTGGTGAGTTTTTGAAATATTCCTTGAGTTTCACTCATCGAGACAAAAGGATGAAATTCCATCATTCCGACTGGTTGGGCATTGTGAATATCTTCTTTGGAAGTTAAAGTTTAAGCTAAATAATTGCCAGGACCTAACATGTTATTGCAACCACCACATTGATGTGCCTGGTCCCTCTCAGATTTCAGTTGATAGCAGTAACAATTGATTTGGGAACTGTTTCCAGTGAATGCCTACAGAGCGGTTCAAACCATGTTTACCACCTCAGCTGGAAGACCCCTGCTGTCCAGTTTGTAATTGATTATTTTGGTTTCATTTATTCAATATTCTTCCCAGAGCATGAGGATGTGTATTCGCTATGGACATGTGAAACGAATAGTGCAGCATGGAATTAGTAATCTTCAACGTTCAATGGAGCTGAATTGTCTGTAGCAGATAAATTGAGGTCAGACACAATTCTCTGTCTGGAGGACTGAACAAAGAAGAGATATTGAATTATTTAGGACTGCAATGATTGGAGATTTGAAGGTTTGCAGGATGTCAAAGACACCTAAAGTAACAGTGAGAGACTGGACAGGATAAACACGTGATTATCAATGAGTCAAGATCCTGCGATCACAGTTTAAGCTCACAGATCACGTTCTTTAGAGCTGAGATCAGAACAATTTATAACCAGAGACGATGAATGTGTGGTATTCTCTCGCACAGAAAACAATAACATACAAACTAGATATACGCGGTAACATGTGAGCAACTTGTATTGCTTCACTTTATCTTCTAGGTTATCAATGGAAGAACGGTATAGGTGAAGCAAAAGTGCCAACAGAACAATGGACAGCACTCGCGAAAAATACAGGCCTGCTGTTGCTGCTCCACAGGCCCACACTGAGGGTCACGTTTAAATTGCTACATCTGTTCTGAATCACCCACAATTAACGTTCTAGGAGAAAGTGAGGACTGCAGATGCTGGAGATCAAAGTTGAAACTTTATTGCTGGAACAGCACAGCAGGTCAGGCAGCATCCAGGGAACAGGAGATTCGACGTTTCGGGCACAGGCCCTTCACAATTAACGTTCTGCCAATATTGGGCAATGTCTTATCTCAGTGTAGAAAATAGCGGACTTGCAGAACTATTATTTCCAATTTCCTCCTAACAATCTGTGGGGAATAGGTTCCTCCCAAATTATTCAAATACGGTTGTTTCTTTGTTTCTGTTTCTTTGACGACCTGAAACAGTACTTAAGTCGATACTTACGCATTTCAGTGGGGCGTAAAAGGTGGTGATATCAAGCCACTCTGGATCCAGGTATTCACAAAACTCAGATTTTGTATATTGTGTGCTTCTTCAATCAATGTGCTTCTTCAACCTGATGTTCAACACATTAGCCGAATAAGGTTGGCAAGAGGACAACTGCAGGATCTTAGTTTTAGATAAAACTAACTAAATTAGGAATTTCTGGAGAAACTCAGGAGGCCTTTTCGCATCTATGCAGAGGAAACATTGTGAAACCTTCTAGTCTGATAAAGAAGAATATCAGTAGAACAATACACATATGTTTCTCTCCAGATTAGATTAGATTACCTACAGTATTGAAATCGATTTTCGCCCAAGAAGTCACACCGACCCTCCGAAGAGAAACCCACCCAGACTGATTTTCCCTCTGACTAAAACACCTGACACTATGGGCAATTCGCCTACCTGCACATCTTCGGACTGTTGGAGGAAACAAACACAGACACAGGGAGAATCTAAAAATTCCACATAGACATCACTCAAGGCTGGAACGGAACCTAGAATCCTGGTGCTGTGAGGTAACAGTGTTAACCACTGAGCCACCGTGCCACTCTTGTTGATACAACGATACGAAGATATGCTGGCATATTTGTATTTGTTTCGGGTCTTCTTATTTTGCAATACTTTGCTTTATTTTAGTATTTTGTGGATATGTTTACGTTGATGCCAGCAGATATCAAAGGATCAAAATTAATGATTCCCCTGACAATTCCCTTAAGACTTAATGTTACATTTCTATCAGGACCGCAGGGTCAGCCATGCCAATGGGATAGGGCACAGGCACAAATGTTACTGACAGACAGGCATGCACTGAGAACTATCATTCTTTAGATTTGCTTATGTTGAAGGATAAAAAGCATCACTGTGGCTATAACATGTCTTGACTTTCGTTCCCCATCTGTCAATATTATGAGTGCGAAACCAACATACATTTGAGGCACAGACAGGAGGCCGGGAACAAGTTAGCCAGTTCTATTCAGACACGAAGGAGTGGATGAACGATAGGGTCAAGACAATCCCTATCACACACTCACAAGCACCTTTTTACATGCGATGATACGGCAAACAAAATATAAATGGCACAAAACTATCATCTTCTAAATAGCAAAAAATATGGGTCTGGAAACGGGGAGAATATTAGTTGCATGAGAAATGCTAAAACTAAAAGTGGTCTGAGGCAGGAAACGTTGTAAATAAATGTTGTGTTGTTTTGGAAGAGTTTGGCAGTTTCCTGTGTCAACACTATGCTTCCTCTCTGAGAACAGGGATATTCAACAAGGATGTGTTCCCCTTGTGTTAATGAATGGTGAACCACGCTCCTAACAATGGAAGAGCTTCTCACTGCCATGAAGCGACCTTTAAGTACCATGGAGTCATTAAAGGAAATAAAAAGAGGCTTAAGCTGCCTATTAAAGAAATTAACATTTGTTCCATCAGATCAATAGTTCCACCATGTTAAAATTAAATAAATATCTGGGAAGGGGGGAGCAGGAACACCAGAAGAAGTATGTGTAAATTACAAAATCGGAACAAACACTTTAAGGCAGTGCAAGAATTGCACAGGTTCCAATGAGATCGCTGCTCATTCTTAGAAGGTTTGTAGATACCAGACTCCGTCTCCTCATATGACAACCCCATTAACTCACAGACAGTCTGGCGAACTTCTATTAAACTTAAGTCAAACAAAGGCATTGCGCGATTAAAAAATCCAAATGGTCTCACACACGGTTCTGTAAGGAAAATATTCAAGACATTGTTACTCCTATCGCACAAATCGTCTTCTTTTTTACTTTGCTAATTAGTTGAACAACTGAGGTAATCGGATATTTCACCATGCTCTGGAATTGACCTCTGAACTTCGATGGTGTAACAACGTAAATAAATGTGTTCGTGCAGAAACTTAAATTCATCAGGATATATCCGGCTTGTTGAAGGATATATTCAGTATCACTGTAATCTCTGTGGTCTGTTCCTGTTACATTATAAAACACAAATTCAATAAGATACGTCAACCACAGAAGTAATAAGTTGCCAGATATAGTGAAAAGTAAGATTGCAGACTTCTTTCTGCTCTCCATCTCTGGGTCACTGTGATTCTCTGCCTTGTTCTGACCCCTCAGCTGCTTACGGACATGGCTGGCTACAAAAATATGTCTGACAGTCAGAATGTTGAGAATAAGAATTAACGCAAATGGAATTAATGGAGTTGAGGCTGTCACAAACCAATCAAAGATGACCCATCCAATCTCTGTATAGTACCTCTTTTTCTCAACGCAGAATGTTGGTACATTGTTTATGAAAACTCCAGGTTCAACTGCAAAGTAGTGGGGGATGTTTTTTAAACACACAAAAATGGATATTGTTGATAGGATTACAGTTGCTGTACATTCGGTGCAGTACTTTCTCTTCAGATTCTGGCAACAAATAGCCACGAATCGATCACAGGTGAAAGTTACAGTATACCAGACAGAACCTTCTATTGCCAAACGGTTCAGTACAAGATTAACACTACAGGAAGCATGGAAGGAAAGGAAAGCGCCCGGAAAGTAATAAGAAATGAGTCTCCAAACTATGACATAAGTGACAATCACCAATAAATCTGATGTTGCCATGGCAATTAGGTAACGGGTGGTGCAGATGGAAAGACCACATTTTCCCCGAGATAAGATCACAATTGCCACGACATTAACTGAAAGAAACGAATAAAAACAACATGAATGTTGTTGATTCGGATTCCATATAAGTTTGAAAAGTATACTTTGGGAAAGCCTTGTGGGTTGAATTAACATATAAGCAAACAGTTTATAATTGCATACATTATGTTAATTTTGTGAATCACAGGAGGTGATTGGCAATCATCGTTCATTAATCGTAGAGAAAGGAACCAGCCACTTGACAAGTCTCTGGTGTATGACAAGTCTACTTATGACAAAGTAGAAAAAATGGGTAAATATGTATTCAAATATACAAAATCTTCAAATATGTCTCACTCGTGTCCTTTCGGAAAGGAAATCTGCCAACCTTACTTGGTCTTGTCTACATGTGTCTCCAGACCCACAGGAATGCGGTTGACTCTAAACGGCTCTCTGGGCAATGAGCGACGAGCAACAGTGACCAGTGTGCAGTGACCGACTCATCCCGTGAATGAATGTTAAAAAACGGCAAAATAAGGAAATAAATGACAAGTTTGAAATATGTTAATTCATTAAGCGTGGTAGTTTATGGAATATAGTAAAGCTGAAATATGAGGTATTTTCTGGGCATCATTATGATTCAGAATAAACTGCTAAATTCAATTTTAATTGCTTCGATTTCATGGATAATTACCTTGGCTTTGTGAGCTGCAGGGTGAATTCTATCGATAAGAAACGCATCAAGGACTATAAATTTTATCTGAATTATGTCTATCAGGAGTTGGATTCCTCTGATTCTTTTCAACTAAAATTATTGGAGTCTTGAGATGTTTAAAATTTTGCTCATCAGATTCCTTGATTTGATTTTGCTCTTAGTCCAACCCATCCATGTCGACCCGGTATCCAAATCCAATCTAGTGCTACCTGCCAGCACTCGACCATCTCCCTCCAAACCCTCCCGACTCATGTACTCATCCAGATGCATTTAAACGTTACAATTGTACCGGCTTCGACCCTTTCCTCTGGCAGCTTTTGATTTTTTTGTAATCTGCATTTTACAGTTAGAACATAACAAAATACAATGATTTTTTTTCTACTTGTTGAGGCAAAACAGCACGAATTTGTTTAATTTAAGAATTAGGTTTTACTGAAAAAAACAATAACTTGGAAGACGGTCTATTAATCCTGAGCTAGCTCATTATTGTTAACAATACCTGTGACTGTTTCGCTGGCATCCACAACAGACGATCCTCAAGCCTCATCTTTTCTGTTGTGCTAATACTGCTCCAACATCACCGATTGACCAACTGGATTTGACCAACCAATGTTAAAGTCGCGTCCGTCGCTGATGGATCCACTTCATAGACATTGCGATCATGCTGTTCTGCCACTTTTTCAACACAGCTGACCCAATCAACAACGAAGACACTGATGCTCCATTGCCAGCTTTTGCTGTTGAGCAGACCTCGCAAACATAACATCTGCAATGTAGCAGCTGCTGATTCCATGTCTTGTACCTGCTCCAGAAAAGGAAGTGAGGGATGAACTCTCCTGGACACTATACCTAGTCGAGATCCACACTCTGCTTGCCACTCAACGTCCGCACCCTCGGCTCACCAGAGGTCTGCGCACTGTACCCAGCTCGATACGACTGATGGTTCTTGTGCTGGATTTTGTGCTGCCGCTAATTCCATCCAAACAAAGGAAAGGTAAACAGGTAAAAAGAAAATGAGATGAAAGGAAAAGAAAAATTGCTATCAGTGCAGATGAGCTGCAGCACAAAAGCCTTGCTCTGCCGCAATCTTGTTCTGGACCTTATTGCAGAACATTTTCATTAAACTACTGTGAAATACCTTGAATGAAATAATAATCTTCCATTTGATAAGCTGGCCAAAACGGGTCACGGAAATAAAGATGTGGTCTCACCGAGAACTTGGCAGTTGGAGTAAGACGTCCTGACATTTACGCATGAACACTCTTGCCAATAGGGCCAGCAAGTCGTTCGCCTTCCTGACGAACGTTTTGACTTAACGCTGCAATACTGAGTTAGCGATTCAAAAGTAGTTGATTGCAGTACGTCACTTATTGCATCACAATGTGTGTTGAGGGAAAATGAACGTATACGTCGAGCTGCAATGTTAAATTGGAATTGGACAGAATGCATGAATTGGGGTTTTAGTAATTATGGCGCTAAGAATGCACTGAAGTTTCCCCCAATTGTTGCCAACCATTTGTTGCTGTTACACGGTGGCTAGCACTGCTGCCTCACAGCGCTAGAGACTCGGGCTCAAAGCCCGTCTCAGGCGACTGACTGTGTGGAGTTTTCACGTTCTCCCCGTGTCTGCATGGGTCTTCTCCGGGTGCTCCGGTTTCCTCCCACAGTCGAACAATGTGCAGGCTAGATGAATTGGCCGTGCTAAATTGCCCATAGAGTTAGGGGCATGGGTAAATGTCAGGGAATAGGTCTGGGTGGGTTGCATTTCGGTAGGTCGGTGTGGACCTGTTGGGCCAAAGGGCTTGTTTCCACACTATAAGCAATCTAAAAAAAAGACAGAGTTTCTGGACATTGACCTGATGACAGGGCAGTTAGAGGTGATTCTATTCCAAATCAGGACGATGCATGATTTTAAGGGAAATTTATAATAGACACTCCGTCCATGCATCGGCTGCTCGTCATCACCTCAGTTGCATATGTGAGACATTTCAAAGTGCTGCAGAATCAGACATGGCCAGTTTCTGCATTTGTGCCTTGTAGCTCTTCCACATTTTCCATTAACGTTTTTGATTAAGGGATTGTGATGATAGTGTTGCTTTAAGAGTTGCAATTTTCCTGTTTTCTTTTCAGAAACGTTGAGCAAGATGTACTACAGAGTATGTGGTAGCTTTGAGGACTTCGAACTTTCGTTCGATAGTTGCAACAATAGAAGCATCCTAGATGAGTGTGGAGAACTCTCACAGAACAGAAATTTTATGTTTTTCTTTTATCTTTAATGTTCAGTAGTAAGACAAGTAGAAGCTATTTTCTCTTCTCTTCAAACACAGCGTTTTACACTTGACTTTAATGTCCAAAGGTTTACAGTCTATGTTAACACTCTTAAAATGTTTTGAGGAGTTCTGATTGATTAGCAGAGGAAATGGGCAATGATTAAGCATTGGATAATAAATCAAATCCTGGATCCCAATATCAGCGTACGTCTGTGAGCGTTAGAGAATGCGGATAAGAGACATAATCAGGTGGCAAAGGAAAAGGGGATCTCATTGACGATAATAAAGACAGTTGTAAAAGGAAAAAAAAAGTGAAAAATAACGCTGTGGTGTTTTCACAGCAATAGAGTTGGCAATTTATGCGAATTATTTGAATGTGAGTGTGGACAACATGCTAAGGGCCATAATGGATGACACCAAAATTGGTGGCATATTAAGCAATGAAGGCTTCCTCAGATTACAGAGAGATCTTGATCAAATATGTCAATCGACTGAAGAAAAAATGCCAGATGAAGTTTAGTTTCAATTAATGCAAGTTATTGCATTTTGGTTGAACAAACAAGGTTAAGATTTGTACAATTAATAACAGGCTTTGACTCATGTTTTCGAACAGAGGGGTCTCGGTTTACAGACACATAATACCTTGACGTTTGCGTCAAACGTGAATAGGGTGGTTAAGAGACATTAGTATATTCGCTTTATTTGTTCAGTCCTTTGGTTAAAGGAATTCTGAAGTCATGTTGAGGTTGTACAGGCCATTGCTGGTGCCTCGTCTGGAGTACTGTGTCGAGTGCACTTGGCCGTGTTCATTGAAGGATGTTACTAAACTGGAGAGCATTCAGAAGAGATATCCCAGGATATTGCTGGGTATAGATGGTTTGAGTGATAAAGAAAGCCAAATGTAGGAACACCAGACAACTCTGGAAATTTTGTTGGACTAGTAATAAAAATCACAAGGGAAGTTAAACAACTGCTGCAGAGTGTACATGATGTTCAGAGGTTGACTACGGAGTATGTGCCAGATCTGCTTGACAAATATCCATGTAAGGGTAACGTTTATTCACATAGGCCAGGACTAGTACGTAAGGAGGTTGCAATATTAAGGGACACAGGACCCTCTTAACCTTTAGTGTGGAAGGATGGGGAGATATATATAGTCCTGAGGGGCTATTGACAGAAAAGGTACCGGTCGCAGGGATTCCTGCTGAGGCAAGTGCTCAATTATATAAAGTGTGGCTAGACAGTCCAGAGCAGAGTGGAGAATGATTTGTTTCTTGAAAATGACATAGCTGATTAACTGGAAGACCTGCTGCCTACCTCCACCTGTTCAGTGGAGACAGAGGCAACTGAATACATGGATAATGTTTATCCTGGAATTGTGCCTGATTGTGTAATCACAAGATCACAGAGGCACAATCTGAAGCAGGAGAGTTGAAAAAGGGGGTGGCACGGTGGCACAGTGGTTAGCACTGCTGCCTGACAGCGCCAGAGACCCGGGTTCAATTCCCACCTCAGGCGACTGACTGTGTGGAGTTTGCACATTCTCCCCGCGTCTGCGTGGGTTTCCTCCGGGTGCTCCGGTTTCCCCCCACAGTCCAAAGATGTGCAGGTCAGGTGAATTGGCCATGCTAAACTGCCCGTAGTGTTAGGTAAGGGGTAAATGTAGGGGTATGGGTGGGTTGCGCTTTGGCGGGGCGGTGTGGACTTGTTGTGCCGAAGGGCCTGTTTCCACACTGTAAGTAATCTAATCTAATCTAATCAAAGGAAGCTTACATAGTGTTATACGAAACTTGATTTAATCAGATAAGAGGAACAGAGAATGAGCAAATAGGGAAACATGCAAGTAGCTTTAGCTCTGCTAAGCTGAAGAAAGACGAGGAATTAAAAGAGTTATCTTAAAAGGCATTTGCAGATCAAGAAAGTTGAATGAATTCGTGTGTGTTATTAATTTACAAATAATGTCTTAATGAGGAAAAGGAGACCATCGCAAATTCAAACAGATAAGAAATGGTCAGAGATTCTTCACATTGTTTTGCTGGCACGGTACAGACGGGGGGGGGGGGGGTGCTGCGAATGTCACAGGAGCAACCACTTGGAGGTTATGTAGGGGTGAGGAAAACACAGGATAAACGATACAGACATTTTTACTGGCCTGGACTACAGAAGGATCTCGTGGAATTTTTCCAGATGCGTAATGCATGTCAGCTAATTGGAAACGTACACGCAGTAATAAATCCCGAACCTTTAACAGCTATTCCTGCATTTGAGGAAATTTTCACAAGAATCTTGATTGATTGCGTAGGTCCCTGAAATCAGAAAAGTGGGAATAAGTCTTTATTAATAATAATGGATGTGACAACGTACGTGAATGCCCTCATCCAACATCACAGCTGAAAGGGCTGTAGAAGAACTACTTCATTTTTTTTTACGAGATACAGACTGCCAATAGAGGTCCAGTCAGTTCAAGGATCAAGCTTCACATCCAAACTGTTCAAGAATGTTATGCTTAACTTGAGAATAAAACTTTCAACTCGACTACATATCACCCAAAATCGCTGGGAACGCTAGAGAGATGGCATCAAGCTATGGACCTCCAAAGAGTTCGCAGATATAGATAGAAGGACTGCAAAAACGATTGTGTATAGTAACGAAAGTACCAGTGTAGCTGTTATGGAGGACTGAAACTTGCCAAATATTGACTGGAAATGCTGCAGTTCGAGTAATGTAGATCAGCCAGTGCTGTCGTTGCTGGAGAATGTTACGAGTATCACGATTGGGTGTAGGTGAGGGAAAATGGTTCAGAGAGAGAGGAGTTAAGCTGCTGGAGAAGATTTCAGGGATATTGAGTCTGTGTAGGTACTAGAAAATGTTACAGCGAAAGGGAATGTGTGTAGGTGCTGTCAAATATTGCAAGGATATGAAGGGGGATAGAGGCTGGGGAATACCAACAAGGATTGGGAGTCAGTGCTGCAGCGATATGAAGGGGTGTAGGTGCTGGAGAATAACAAAGGGATGAGGAGTGGTTGTCAGTGTTGGGGATTGTTGCAGGGATAGCGTGTGAGTGTCATTGCTGGAGAATGATACACGGGCAGGGAGTGGGTGCAGTTACTGGAGAATACTATACGAATGCAGAGGGTTGTCGATGGTGGAGAACTTTACAGTGTTAGGAAGGGTTGGAGATCCTGGAGAGTGTCACAGAGAAAGTGAATGTGGTTGGTTTTGGGAAATATTCTGGGAAGAGGGAATGGGTGCAAATGCTGGAAAATATTACAGGAAGAAGGAGGGTGTCGATGATGCAGTAAGGTACAGGGATAGAGCGTGTATGTAGGTGCTGAAGAATTGTATAGCAATAGGGAGTGTCAGTGGGTGCTGGAGAATGTTTCAGCAATAGTGTTACACAATAGTGAGTGAGCATAAGTTCTCGAGACTGTTACAGGATAGGAAGGCGTGTCGGTGCTAGGAAATAACGACAGGGATGGGAAGTGGGTGTCAGTGCTGGAGAATGTTGCTGGGATAGGGTGTGAGTGTCGGTGCTATAGAATCTTGCCGGGATAGGGAGTGGGTACCGGTGCTGGAGAACACGATAGTGATTCAGAAGCTTTAGGTGCTGGGGAATGTTACAGGGATAGGGAGTGGGTGTAGATGCTGGAAAATGTTGCAGGGACAGGTAGGGCAGAAGTGCTGCAGAAATGTTTAGGGAAAGGCAAGTCTGTGGAAGCTGGAAAATGTTACAGGATAGAGGGTTGTGCAGATGTTATAGTAGGTTACAGGTGTCGGGAAGCGCGTAGGGGCTGGAGAATATTACAGGAGGAGGGAAGGGCTGTCAAATATTACAGGCATCCTTAGCGGGGTAGGAGGTGTAGAATGTAACAGGGAAAGAGATTGTGTATGTAGGCGATGGAGAATGTGACAGGAACAGAGAGTAAGTATAAGTGTTGGAAAATGTGACAAGGAGAGGGAGAATGATACAGGGATAGAGCGTAGAGCCGATGGTACAGATGGTTACAGGCATGGGGAATTCTGTTGGCGCTAGTGAATGTTACTCGAATAGACAGTTTGTATCGGGGCAACAGAATGTTACTTGGATAGCGTGTGTGTAGGGTCTGGCGAATGTTACAGGAATCAGAAATGGCTGCAAGTGCTGGGGAATATAACAGAGATTGGGAGGTACGCAGGTGCTGGAGAACGTTGAAGGGATATTGAGGGTGAGGGTGTTCGAGAGTGTTACAGGTGCAAGGAAGGAATTAGGCGCTGGAGAACTTTGCAGATATGGACAGGGGTGTAACCGCTTGAGAATGTCACAGGATAGGGAGTAGGTGAAGCGACTAGAGAATGTTACAGGGATAGGGAGCGGTGTAGATGCTGGAGAGAGTCACAGTAATAGGAAGTGTGTGTAGGCCCTGGAGCATATACCGGGATAGGCAGTGGGTCTATGTGTTGGAGAAAACCACAGGGATACAGAGGACTGCAGTTGCTGGAGAATTGTTTAATGGTTGGGTAAAGGTACTGGAGAATGTTACTGGGATAAGCAGAGATATAATTTCCATGGAATGGTAAAGCGTTATGGATGTCCGAAGGTGCTGGGCAATGTGAAACGGATAGGGAGGGGTGTAGGCCCTGGCGAATGTTTCATGACGAGCGAGTGGGTGTAGGGCTCTGAGATGATCGATAAGTTGTGAGTGATGAGGGTCCTGGTGAATGTGGCAGGGATCAGGACTGATGCAGATGCTGTAGAATGTTAAAGGGCTAGGGTGAGGATGCAGGGGCCGGAGAAACTTACAGGGATGTGGAGTGGGTGTCAGTACTGGAGAATGTTACAGAGATAGAGAGTGGGATAGGTGCCAGAGAATGGTAAATTAGTAAGGAAGGCTGTCGTTGCTTGGCAATGGAAAATGATGAGGAGGTGTGCCCGTCCTGGTGAATGTTACTTGAATAGTGAGTGTCGGGCTTCAATATGTTACATAAGTTGGGAATGGTGAGGGCCTTGGTGAATGTGACAGCGATCAGGAGGGGTGTAGATTCTGGAGAATGTTACGAAGATAGAGAGTGGATGAAGGTGCTGGACAATTTTACAGGAAAATGTTATAGCCGTACTGGTTGAAGATTTTACAAGGGGAGGAAGGGTGTTAGTTTCTCGATGATGTTACGTGGAGAGGCAGTGGTTGTCGTTGCAGGGGTATGTGTGTGGAGATGTTACAGTGATATGGAAAGGGTGGGCCCTGAGGGAATGACACGGGGACATGGAGCGGTGCAGGTGCTGGAGAGTTTTACAGGGCAAATAAAGATGTCTAGATACTGGTGAATGTTACAGTAATAGTGTATGTGCTGAAGAATGTTATTTAAGCAGGGAGGTGTGGAGGGACTGGAACGGGTGCAGAGGAGGTTTACCAGGATGTTGCCTGGTATGGAAGGAAGATCGTATGAGGAAAGACTGAGACACTTGGGGCTGTTTTCATTAGAGAAAAGAAGGTTTAGGGGTGACTTGATTGAGGTGTACAAGATGATTAGGGGGTTAGATAGGGTTGACAGTGTGAACCTTTTCCCGCGTATGGAGTCGGGTATTACAAGGGGGCATAGCTTTAAATTAAGGGGTGGTAGATATAGGACTGAAGTTAGGGGTAGGTTCTTCACTCAGCGAGTCGTAAGTTCATGGAATGCCCTGCCAGTAGCAGTGGTGGACTCTCCCTCTTTATGGGCATTTAAGCGGGCATTGGATAGGTATATGGAGGATAGTGGGTTAGTATAGGTTAGGTGGGCTTGGATCGGCGCAACATCGAGGGCCAAAGGGCCTGTACTGCGCTGTATTCTTCTATGTTCTATGTTCTATGTGTGTAGATGCTGCAGTGTGTTACTGAGATAGCAACGTGTGTTGGTGCTGGAAAAGGGTGCAGGGATAGCGTGGAACAGTTGATGAAGAGGTTTACAGGGATCGGGCGGGTGTAGGTGTTGGAGAATGTTTCAGTGACGGAGAGTAGTTGAAGGAACTGGAAAATGTTAAAGCAATAAGGAGTAGGTGTACAGTTTGGAGGTCTTACAGGAACAGGGAGTGGTGCAGGTGTTGATGAAGTTTACAGGGATCGGAAGGGGAGGAGGACCAGGAGAACGTGATCAGAATAGGGAAGTGTGTGGATACTGGAAAATGTTACAGTGTTTGAGTGGTGTTAGTGGTGAATAATGTTACAGGGACAGGGTGTTGAACTGCAGTGACAGGGACAGCGATTGAGTCACAGAGTCATAGAGATGTACAGCATGGAAACAGACCCTTCGGTCCAATCCGCCCATTCCGACCAGATATCCCAACCCAATCTTGTCCCACCTGCCAGAATCCTGCCCATATCCCTCCAAACCCTTCCTATTCATATACCCATCCAAATGCCTTTTAAATGTTGCAATCATACCAGCGTCCATCACTTCCTCTGGCAGCTCATTCATACATGTACCACCCTCTGTGTGAAAAAGTTGCCCTATGTTTTATATCTTTCCCCCTCATCCTAATGCTATGCCCTCTAGTTCGGGACTCCACGACGCCAGGGAAAAGACTTTGTCTATTTATCCTATCCATGCCCCTCATGATTTTGTGAAACCTATCAGGTCACCCCTCAACCTCCGACGCTCCAGGGAAAACAGCCCTCGCCTTTTCAACCCCTCCCTATAGCTGAAATCATCCAACCCTGGCAACAACCTTCTAAATCTTTTCTGAACCCTTTCAAGTTTCACAACATATTTCCGATGTTAAGGAGAACAGAATTGCATGCAATATTTCAACAGTGGCCTAACCAATAACCTGCACAGCCGCAACATGACCACCCAACTCCTGGAATCAGCATTCTGTACAATAAAAGAAAGCTTACCAAACGCCTTCTTCATTATCCTATCTACCTGCGACTCCACTTTCAAGGAGCTAAGAACATACACTCCAAGGTCGCTTTGTTCAGTAACATTCCCTCTGACCTTACTATTAAGTGTATAAGTCCTGCTAACATTTCCTTTCCCAAAATGCAGCACCTCGCATTTGCCTGAATTAAATTCCATCTGCCACTTCTCAGCCCATTGGCCCATTTGGTCAACATCCTGTTGTAACCTGAGGTAACTTTCTTCGCTGTCCACGACACCTCCAATTTTTGTGTCATCTGCAAACTCACTAATTTCCTCTTCTGCTTGCATCCAAATTATTTACGTAAATGATAAGCGGTAGGACCGAGAACCGATCCTTGCGGCACTCCATTGGTCACATGTCTCCAGTCTGATAAACAAGCGTCCACCACCACCTTCTCTCTTCTTTCTTTGACCCAGTTATGTATCCAAGTGGCTAGTTCTCCCTGTATTCCGTGAGATCTAACCTTGCTAACCAGTTTCCCAGAGGAACATTTTCAAACGCGTTGCTGAAGTCCATCTCGATCACATCTACCGCTCTGACCCCATCAATCTCTTTATTACTTCTACAAAATGTTACATCAAGTTTGTTAGACATGATTCCTCATGCTCAAAGCCATGTTGACTATCCCTAATCAGTCCTTGCCTTTCCAAATACATGTACATCCTGTCCCTCAGGATTCTTGCCCACCAACGACGTTAGGTTCACTGATCTATAGTTCTCTGGATTGTCCTTACCACACTTCTTAAACAGTGGCACCACGTTAGCCAACCTCACGTCTTCCAGCACCTCACCTGTGACTATTGATGATACACATATCTCAGCAAGAGGCCCAGCAATGACTTGTCTACCTTCCCACAGGGTTCTAGTGTACACCTGATCTTGACCTGGGGATTTATCCACCGTTTTGCGATTCAAGACATCCAGCACTCCCTCCTCTGTAATATGGACATTTTGCAAGGTGTCACCATTTATTTTCCTACATTGTAGATCTTCCCTATCCTTTCCCAACATAAATGCTGAAGCAAATTACTCGTTTAGTATCTTCCCCATTTTCTGAGGCTACACACAATGGCCGCCTTGCTGATCTTTGAGGGGCTCTATTCTCTCCCTAGTTACCCAATGTCTTTAGTTATCCAGCATTCCTTATACCTACCAACCTTTCCTTTCACCGTAACAGGAATATACTTTCTCAGTATTCTCGTTATCTCGTTCCTGACGGCTTCCCATTTTCCAGCCATCCCTTGAATGTATTTCCAGGAATATCCTCCCACAGCCCAACTGTCATGTGGTCTATTTTCAAAAACGCCTCCGCGCTTCCTCACTTGCATCATCTTCGATCCTTCCTGCAGCATTTGTATCCTGGAACATTAAGCTGCAAGTCTTGCTCATTCCTGAGCTATGTTTCTGTAATTGCGGTGATATCCCAGTCCCATGTTCTTAACCATACCCTAAGTTCATCTGCCTTCCCCGTTAGGTCCCTTGCATTGACATAAATGCAATTTAATTTATTAGTCCTAACTTATCCCTGCCTGCCCTGACTCTTTGATTCGCTTCTGTTCTCAACAGTCTCAGATTGATCTCTTTCCTCACTATCTCCCTGGATCCACCCTCACCCACCCCACCCTCCATCCTTCCTAGTTTGAATCCTCTGGATCAGGTCTCGCGAATTTCCCTGCCAGTATATTAGACGTCTTCCAATTTAGGTCTAATCCATCCTTCTTGTACAGTTCACTTCTACCCCAAAAGAGATTCCAATGACCCAAAAATGTGAATCCTTCTCGCATACACCAGCTTCTCAGCCATGCATTCATCTGCTCTATCCTCCTATTCCTGTGCTCACAAGCTTGGAAGTAGCTACTGAGTAACATTGCACGGAAAGGGAGTGATGTCGGTTCTGGATACTTTAGCAGGGAAGTCGTGGTGTGTTCTTTTGGAACAATGTGACAGGGATTGGGAGTTGCTGTAGGTGATGGAAAATTTTACAGGGACAAGATTTCCGTGAAAGTGCTGGACACATTTTACAGGGATAGGGATTGTGCGAAGAGGCTGGAGATGTTATAGGGATCGGATCGTGTATAGGTGCTGGTGACTGTTGGAGGGATGCGGAGGTGTTCTGGAGCTGGAGAGTGTTAAAGAGATAGGGAATGCATATAAGGGATGGATGGAGAATGTTACACGATAAGGGACTGCATGGTCGTGCTGGAGAAGGTTACCGGAAAATTGAGGAGTTTAGGGTCTGGAGAAGTTTCCGGGGATAGGGATGGTTGCAAGTGATGGAGAATGTCACAGGATAGGGAGGACGTGTAGGTTTTGCAGAATGTTACACCAATAATTAATGGAATAGTTGCTGGAGAATTTTACAGAAATAAATATGTGTGTAGGAACATGAGACGATTGAAGCTATACGGACAAGTGAAGGTGCTGTAGAATGTTACAGGGTTAGGGACTGGTATAGGTGCTGGAGAATGTTACAGGAACATGGATTTGGAGTAGTTACATGGATTGAGTATTGTGCATTTGTTGGTGAATGTTACTGGGATAGGCATGGGAGTAGGTGATGGCAAATGTTACAGGAATACGGAGTGGGTAAACGCGATGGCCAATGTTACAGGATAAGCGAGTAGTTGTACTGATGGGAATTTAATGGGGGAGGGAGGCAATTAGTTGCTCGATTACGTTAAATGGATAAGCAGTGGGTGAAGGCCTGGAGAAGGTTACGCTAACAGAGTGTGGTGTCGGTGCTAAGAATATTACGGTGAAGGGAGGAGTGTAGGTGCTTCAGAAAGTTACAGGAATACGGAGGGATGGAGGTGCCCGAAAACAAGCTGCAGGGATCGAGAGTGGTGAAGGTGCTGTAGACGTGTCCAGGAACCGAGAGGGGTGTCGGTGTTGGAGCATGTTACAGTGACAGGGAGTGGGTGAAGGTGCTGGACAATTTACATCAGTGATGAATGGTTGCACGGTTTGGAGATCTTACTCTTATAGAGACTGGTAGAGACGTTTACATGGATCGGGAAGGCTGGAGAAGTTGGATAAAGTGACAGTGGATAGGGAGTGGCATGGGAGCTGGTGAAGGTGACAGGGTCAGTGAGGTGCATAAATGCTGTAGAATGTTAGAGGGACAGGAATCAGTGTTGATGCTGGAGAATGTCACAGGGATATGGGGTGGGAGTAGATGTGGGAGAATATTACATGGATCGTGAAAGATGTATGTGATGCAGAATGTGACAGAGAAGTGGTGAGGTGTACGTGCTGGATAAGGGCAACAATATGAGGAGTTACTGGACTTGCAGGATATTATCACAGGGACAGGGAGTGCGTGATGGTGCTGGACAACGTTACAGGAAAAGGGAGTGAACGTAAAGGATAGAAATATTACAGGGATATGGAGGCGTGTATTTGATGGAGAAGGTTACAGTGAAAGCAAGAGGTGTCGGTGCGAGAGAATGTTACGGAACAGAGAAAGAGTGTTGGATGTTCAGAGTGTTATAGGGAAAGGGAGGGGTGTCGGTGCTGGATAGGAGTCACAGGGATGGGGCTTAAGTGTAGGTCTTTGG
>NC_057717.1:47850564-47858538 GCF_004010195.1 Chiloscyllium plagiosum | reverse complement strand
GATAGACAATGGGTGAACGTGCTGGACAATGTTACAGGAATAGGCAGTGGTTGTACGGATTGAAATTTGGAATGAATAGGGAGGAGATAAGGTGCTGGAGAATGTTGAACGGATAGGGAAGGGTGCACGTGGAGAACAGGATAGGGAGCTGAATAGGTGCTGCAGAATATTACAACGATAGGGAAGTGTGTGATGTAAGTGGTGGCGATGATAACAGGGATCGGGAGATGTGTTGGTGTTGTAGAATGTGACGGATAGGGAGAGATAGAGGTGCTGGCGAATGTTACAATGATAGTGAGGGGAGATTGTTCTGGAGAATATTACAGGGATATGGAACGTTGTTGGTGCTGTAGAATGTCACATGGAAAGGAAAAGGTGGTGGCGCTGGGGAATGTTACAGCAACAGTGAGTGGGTGAAGCTCCTGGAGAACATCACAGGTAAAGGGATCGGATGAGGTGCTGGAGAAAGTTTCACAAATAGGGGGTGGGGTGTGACGGGGCTGGACAGGATTGCAGACATAGGGAGTGGATGCATGTGCTGGAGAATGTCACAGACACGGCAGCGTGTTTGGGTGCGAGAGAATGTTGTCGGGATTGGTAATGTGTGCAGTTGCTGGAGAACGTTATACGGATAGGGAGTGGGTGAATGTTTTTGAGAATGTTGTAGGAATAGGGAGTGCGTGTAGGTATAGAGAATGTTACAGCAATAGGCAGCAGTGTAGTTGCTGGAGAATGTTACAAGAATATGGAGTGGTGAACGTGCTGTGCAACGTTACAAGGATAGAGAGAGATTTAGTTGTGGTAGAGTTTTGTGGCAGAATATGGAATGACTGTATGGTTTGGAGATGTCAAATATTAACGGTGTGGTGTAGGTGCTGCTGAAAGTAACAGTTATAGAGGGCGTATCGATGCTGAAGAATGTTACAGGCAGGGGGTCGGTGAAGGTGCTAGACAGTGTTAAAGCAATCGGCAGGAGTTGTACAGTTTGCTGATTTTACAGGAATAGTGGGTGATGCAGTTTGGCTAGTTGTTTACAGGGATAAGGGTGGATTACGTGTTGGAGAACGCGACCAGAATCAGGTGAGGAAGCGGGTCTGGCGAATGTTCCTTTTATAACAAGGAGTAGAGGTGCTGGAGAATGCAACAGGGATATGGAGAGATGAAGTCGCTGAATAATGTTACATGGATAAGGAGAGATGAAGCTGTTGGAAAAGTGATAGGAAAAGTGTGTAGGTGCTGGAAAATAGTACCGTGATAAGGTGATGTGTAGATCCTGGAAAAAGTTGCAGGGATCGGGAATGGTAGGAGGTGCAGGAGAATGTTACAGGGAAAGGGAATGTGTGTACGTCCTGGACAATGTAACAGAGATGGGCGGTGTTGCTGTAGAATGTTAGAGGCAGTGGGACGCATGTTGGAGCATCAGAATGATACAGGGAGAGGCAGTGGGCGAAGGAGCGTAACAAATTAACAGGGCTAGTGAGTCGCTGGAGGGGCGGGAGGTGTTACATGAAAAGGGAGGGATGCAGGTGTTGGAGAAAGTTACAGGGAAATGGTTAGGTGTAAGTGCTCGAGAAGGTTACAGAAATGGGGCGGGATGGAGGTGCTGCAGAATGTCACAGTGAGTGGGAGAAGTGCAGGCGCTGGAGAATGTGACAGACAGAGGAAGTTTGTCGTGGCTGGGGAAGGTTACAAGGATTGGGAGAGGGTGTAGGTGCTGGAGAATGTTTCAGAGAGAGGGAGCGTTGCACGTGAGAGAGAATGATCATGGATAGAGCATGGGGTATGTTGGGGTTGGAACGAATTACAGGAATAGGAAGTGGCTGTAGGCGCTGGAGAATGTTCCAGTGATCGGTAGTGTGGGTAGATGCAGTAGAATGTTATAGGAAAATGAAGTGCATGTACCTGCCAGAAAATGTTCCAGGAATATGGAGTGGGTGTCTGTGTGGTGAATATTACAGCGATAAGCAGCAGTGTAGGTGATGGAGAAGAGTACAAGGATACGGTCTGCTTTATGTACTGCACAATGCTGCATGAGAAGGGAGACCTTTGGTTTGGCAGAATTTCGCAGTAATTTGGAGTGTGTGCCGGGTTCAGTGATGTGAAATGGATACAGTGTGGTATCGATGCTGGTGAATGTTACAGCGATAGACAGGGTGTAGATGGTGGACAATGTCACAGTGACAGGGAGCAAGTGAAGGAGCTAGAGAATGTACAGCAATAGGAAGTTGTTGCACGGTTTGGAGATCTTACAGGAAAAACGTGTGGTACAGGTGCTGGAGAAGTTATGAGGGATCGGGGAGAGTTTAGGAGTCAACGAACGTTACCAGACAAAGTGAGGTGGCGGGGCTGGAGAAGGTTACAGGGATAGTAAAAGCTGGAGGTGCTGGAGAATGTTACAGGGACAGACAACGTTCAGGTGTTGGTGAATGATAAACGGATATCGAGAGATGTAGGTGCTCGATACTGTTACATGGATAGAGATTGGTGTAGCTGCTGGAAAATGCAGAAGGATAGGAAATGTGTTTACGTTCTGGAGAACAATACAGCGATGGGCAGATGTGTAGGTGCTGGAAAACGTGACAGGGATCGGGAATGGGTCTTGATGCTTGACAATTTTACACGTATAGTGAGGTTAGTTGTTGCTGGATAACATTAGAGGGATAGGGACGTTTGTTGGTGCTGCAGAATGTTCTAACGACTGGGAGAGCTTCAGAAGCTGGAGAGTCTGAACAGAAGAGGGAGGATTGTCATGGTTGGAGCAGGTTACAACGACAGGGAGTGAGTGGAAGTGCTTTTAGCATAGAGAGCCGCTCAGGTGTCATAGGATCATCACGGATAGAGGATGAGATATGTCGGGTTGGACAGGCTGACAGGAATAGGCAGCGGATGTAGGTGCTGGTGATTGTTACCGGGAAAGGAAGGGGTACAGTGCTGGAGAATGTTACGGGAACAGGGAGTGGGTGTCGGTGCTGGGGACTGTTGCATGACTAGGGCGGTGTGTATGTGCTGGAGAATATTAAAATAATACGGACGTGAGTCGGTGCTGCAGAGTGTGGCGGGGTATTGAGTGTGTGGGTGGTGCGGCTCGAAATGGTAAAGGGATTGGGAGGGATTTGGGCCCTGGAGAATGTCACAGGGATGGAGACGGGTTTAGGATTGTAGGAATGTTACAGGGAGAGGGAAGGGTGCAGGTGGTGGAGGATGTGACAGAGCATGGGAGGGGTTTTTACGCTGGAGAATGTCACAGGAATACAGAGTGGGGCAGGTGCTGGAAAACATAACCGTGATAGTGAGGTGTGTAGGTGCTGGCGACGTAAACAGCAATAAGGAGGGGTGTTCATGCTGGAGAATGTTAAGGGGATAGGGATGCGAGTAGGTGCTGGAAAATCTTTCAGGGACAGCGAGTGTGTGTAGATGCTGGAGATTGTTATTGTGATTGAGAGTGTGCTTAGGGGCTGGAAAATGTTACAGGAATACGAAAACGTGGGCGTGATTGTGAATTCCCAGGTATAGGGAGTATGTACCAGGGCTGAAGAAGTTTACATGAATATGGAGTGCATGTAGGGGCTAATAAATTTGGAAATAAGGAGTGGGTGGATTTGCTTGACAATGTTCCAGGGCTAGCGAGGATTGACAGAGCTGGAGAAACTCACATAGATTGTGAAGGTGTCGGTGCTGGAGAGTTCGTAGGATAGGGCGGATGTGAAGGGGCTGGAGAATATCTCAAGATAGGCATTGGCGTAGGTGCCGCTGAATGTTTCAGGGGTAGTGTGGGTGGTAGGGGCTGGAGCTGGTCGCAGCGAGTTGTAGGGGAATAGTTGTTGGAGAAGCTGACAGGACGGCGAGGGCTAAAGGGACTGGAGAAAGTTACACTTTATGGATGGAGTGAAGTTGTTGGAGAATATCACGGACAGTCAGTTACAGGGAATCGGAGATGTGTCGATGCTGGTGCAAATCACAGGGATAGGGAGTGTGTTTTGATGCTGGAGAATTGTACAAGGAGAGAGAGGGGGCATGTTTGCCAGAGGATTTTGCAGGGATAGAAGGTGGGCCCAGGTGCAGGGGAAGGATATTTGAATAGGGTGTGGGTGTGGATGCTGGATAATGTTAAACAATACAGAGATTTGTAGGTACTGGAGAATGTGGGATGGATAGAGAGTGGAAGTAGTGATGGAAACTGTTACAGGGACATGAAGAGAATTCGGTCCTGGAGAATGTGACAGGGAAATGTTGGGCTGTACTTGCTGGACAATGGTTAGGCAATGGTTTTAGGTGCTGGAGAAAGGTCAGGAATTAAGACTGGTTATAGGTGCTGAAAAATGTTACAAGGATTGGGAGTGAGGGTTGCTGCTGAAAAATGCTGCAGAGACATGGATTGTTTCAAGGTGCTGGACAAGTTACTAGGATAGGGATTTGTTGCAGTGTTCAAGATGTTACGGGGATAGCCAGGGTTTTAGGCCATGGAGAATGTTATAGGGAAAGGGTTGGATGGACGTGCTAGAGGATATTACGGGGAAAGTTAATGGTTGCAGTTGCTGGAGAATTTTAAAGGTTTATGAAGGAACATTGCTGCTGGTGAATGTTTCAGGGATTCTGGAGTAGTTGTAGGTGCAGGAGAATATTACAGAGGTAGGGTGGTGTGCGGTGCTGAAGAATGTTACAAGGAACGGGAGGGGGTAGGCACCGGTGAATGTTTCAGGGATGTGGAGGAGTTAGGTGCTGGAGAATGTCGCAGGATTTCGAGGAGGTGTAGGGGCTGGAGAATTTTCCAAGGATTGCGTGGGGAATACGCTTCGGAAAAGGTTACAGCGGTGTAAATGTTGGAGAAACTGACAGGGAGAGTCAGTGTGTTTGGGTGCTCCAGAAGGCAACAGGGCTATGGAGTGGGTGTAGGTTTTTCAGAATGTTCCAGGGATCGGGACTCGTGTAGTCGCTGGAGCATGCTGCACGAATAGGGATTGGTTGTAATTGCTAGAGAGTGTTACAGGTCTAGCGAGTGGGTGTACGTGCTGGAGAATATGGTTATGGTAGTGAGTTGGTGCAGGTGCTTCACAATGTGATAGGTATAGTGAGTGGCTGTGGGTGCTGGAGAACATTACAGCGATAGGCAATGGTTTCAGGTGCTGGAGAAGGGTCAGGAATTAAGAGTGGTTATAGGTGCTGAAAAATGTTACAGGATAGGGTGGGATTCAGGTGCTGGAGAGTGCGACATGAACATAGAGAGGGTGTTGGTACTCGAGAATGTTTCTGGAGAAGAGATTGGGTGCAGGTGTTGAGGAATGTGACATGGGCAGAGAGCGGGTGTCGGTACTTGAGAAAGCTACACGTACAGGGAGTGGGTGTAGGTGTTGGAAAATGTATCAGGGATAGTGAAGTGTGCAGGTGCTGGATATTGTGACATGGAGATGAGTTGGTGTTCGTGCTGGAGAATGTTACAGTGATAAGGAGTGGAAGTAGGTGCTCAACAACGTTACACTGAAATGGAGGAGTGTCGGATGAGGAGAATGTAACATGGCCACGGATTGGGTGTTGGTGCTGGAGAATTTTACAGGGATAGGGATTAGTGTAGGGGCTGGCGAAAGTTATAGGTATAGGAATTGGGCGTAGGCATTGGATAATGCTACAGCAATAGGCAACAGAGCAGGTGCTGGAGAATTTTCCATAGAGTTGTGTTGGGGCAGGGCGTTGTTACACGGATAGAGGGAGGTGTAGGTGCGCCAGAGTTTTATAGAAACGTAGAGTGAGTGTAGAGGTTGGAGATGTTAAATGTACACGGAATATTGTAGGTGCTGGTGGATATTCCAGGTATGGGGAAGTGTAGATGCCAGAGAATGTCACTGTGACAGAAGTAGGTGAAGGTACCAGACAATGTGATTCCAATAGTGAGTGGTACGGTTGGAGATCGAGCATGAATATTGAATGGTGCAGGTGGAGATGTGCACAGGTTTTGAAGTAAGTGACCGGGATAAGATGATATCACGGGGCTGGAGAAGGTTACACGGATATCAAGGGGTGGAGGTGCCGGAGAATGTTACATGGGTAGGAAGTTGCATAGATGCTGGACTATGTAAAATGGACAAGGGGTGTGTGTTGGTACAGCGATAGGGAGATTTGTACGTTCTGGAAAACGTGACAGGTATCTGACATGTGAGTAGGTGTTTGACATAGTTACAGGCGGAAGGGCGGAATCAGTTTCCCTCTATTGCAGGAATAGGGAGCGTTTGTCCATCTGGATAATGTTACAGAGATAGTGCTAGGGTTGTTGCTGGAAGCTGTACGAGGGACAGGGACGTTTGTTGCTTTTGCAGAATGTTTTCGGGAGAAGAAATGGGTGAGGGTGTGTAAAAAAACCGAGGAAATGTGCGTGCTTATAGGGCCTGGAGATGTTACATGGATAGGGCGTGGTGGAAGTCCTGGGGAAGTTGAAGGAATGGGGAGGGGTGTAGTTGCTGCAGAATGTAACTCGGAATTCCAGAGTTGCAGGTTTTAGAGAATGTGACTGGAAGAGGGAGGGCGGCGTGGTTGGAGAAGGTTACAAGGATAGGGAGTGGGTGTGGGTGCTGGAGAATGTTTCAAGGATAGGGAGCGGTGTAGATGCCAGAGAATGATTATGTGTAGAATACGGGGTGCGTCGACGCTGAACAGAATAACACGAATAGGCTGTGACTATCCGCGCTGGAGACGGATGTGGTGTTAGCACAGGTGCTGGAGAACATTACAGGGATAGGGAGTGGGGAAATGGTTCTTCGGAATGTTACACGAAAAGAGAGTGAGTGCAGTTGCTGGAATAGTTTGGAGAGATAGGACGTGTGTGAAGGTCCTGGCAATGTGACAGGACGAGGGCGTCGGTTTTGCTGCTGGAAACGTTGTAGGAATATGGAGTGATGTAGGTGTTAGATAATGTAACAATGATATGGAACAGTGCAGGTGGATGAGAAGGTTGCAAAGATCGGGATCGGATGCAAGGGTTTAAGATTGTTCCAGGAGTAAGGAGTGGGTGATGGTGCTTGAGAATGGTCCAAGGATTGCTCGTGGGTGTAGTTGTTGGAGAATTTTGCAGGGTTCGGGAGTAGCTTTCGGTGCCAGAGCACGGGAGAGGGACAGCTGATCATTGTGTGTGCTTGAGAATCTTACAGAAATATGGAGTGGGTGAAGGTGTTGGAGAATGGTACAGGGATAGAGAATGTGTGAAGGTGCTAGAGCAGTTTACAAAGATAGGGATTAGGTTACAGGTGCTGGAGAATGTTCCAGGAATAATGAGTCGGCGCAGCGGTTGCAGAAGATTACAGTGACAGGGTTTGGTTTAGGTATTGGAGAGTGTGGCAGAGATGGGGAGCTCTGAACGGGTTGGAGAATGTTACAGGAATAGTGTGTGGGTGTAGGTGCTGGGGAAAACTACAGCGATACAGAAATGTGCAGGTTCTGGAGAATGGTACGTGGATGGGGATAGGTTGCTGGAGAATGCTACAGGGGAAGGTAGGAGTTGTAGGTTCTGGACAATGTAACGGGAAGAGTGAGAGTGAGCAGAGGCTGGTGAAGCTATAGGGATATGGCGGTTTATAGGTTTTCGAGAATTTTACAGGGATTAGGTGTATCGGTAGATGAGAAGTTTACAGTGATAGAGAGTTCGTGTTTGTGCTTGAGAATGTAACAAGGATAGGGAGTGTGTGCAGTTACTGCAGAATGTTACAGGGATAGGGAGTTGGTCGTGGTGCTGAGGAATCTAGGAGAAAGTGAGGACTGCAGATGCTGGAGATCAGAGCTGAAAAATGTGTTGCTGCAAAAGCGCAGCAGGTCATGCAGCAACCAAGGAGCCGGAGAATCGACGTTTCGGGCATAAGTCCTCCTTCAGGAATGAGGAAGGTGTGCCAAGCAGGCTAAGATAAAAGGTCGGAAGGAGAGACTTGGGGGAGGGGCGTTGGGCATGCGATAGGTGGAAAGAGGTTAAGGTGAGGGTGATAGGCCGGAGAGGGG
>NC_057717.1:47848574-47850246 GCF_004010195.1 Chiloscyllium plagiosum | reverse complement strand
TGAAGGTGCTGCAGGATGTGACATGGATAGGGAATGGGGTCGGTGCTGGAGAATGTTACAGGAATGCGGGGATGCGAAAGGGCTGGAGAATGTTTCTGTAAGTGGGAGTGTTTGTCCGTGCTGGACATAACTATAGGGATGCAGAGCGCTGCAGGTGTCCAGATTCTTTACAGGGATAGGGATGATTGTAGATGCAGGAGAATTTTACAGAGACAGGGAGCAGGTTATGCTCTGGAGAATGTTACAGTGATAGGGTCGGTCGTTAGTGCATGATAATAATATCAGGATAAGGGGTGGGCGTAAGTGCATGAGAATGTTACAGGTACAGGGAGCCAGTGAGGGTTCTGGACAATAGTATAAGAAAATTGGCATGGTTCTAGGGGCTGGAGTTGTTACAGGGATATGGAGTGTTTTAGGTGCTAGAGAATATTTCAGGGTTTGGGAGGTGTGTAGATGCATGAGAAGGTTGGAAATATAGTGAGCCTGTGCAGGTGCTCGAGAATGTGACAGGAATAGTGAGTGGATGTATACGCTGAAAAATGTCACAGGAACAGGGAGTGGGTGTAGGGGTTGGACAGTGCGACTGTGACAGGGATTGGGTGTAGGTGGTTGAGAATATTATGAGGATAGGGCGTGTGTGCAGCTGCTGGAGATGGATGCAGTGAAAACGAGTGGGTGTTTGTGCTGGAGAATGCTACAGGAATTGTGCGGGGTGTAGTTTATGGAGCATATGGCAGGGATAGGGGACGGTGTGGGTGCTGGACAATGTTACAGGAATAAGGAGTGTGTGTAGTGGCTGAATATGTTAACGGGATAAGGAGGGACGTAGGTGCTGGAAACTGGTACAGGGATGGGGATGCTGGTGTTTGAGAAAGTCACAGGAATAGGTGTTGTGTGTATGTGCATGATAGTGTTACGAGGTATTGACTGGGTGAACGTGGTGGAGAATGTGACATGGATGGGAGTGGGTGTAGGTGCTGGAGAGTGTTACAGGGTTGGGGATGGGTGTGTCGTTGAATGGGATTATTCGGATAAGCAGTCGATGCTGTTCCTGGACATAGTTGCAGGATATGAAGGGGGCCGGTGCTGGAGTCGTTTTCAGGGAAAGGTAGGCTTGTCAGGGCTGGAAAAGATTACACGGACCGTGAGAGCTTTAAAGTGCTGAAGAATGTGACATACGGAGGTCAAAATGCAGGAGCTAGGGAATGTATCAGGGACCGGGAGTGAAGTAGGTGCAGGAGGATGTTAAACGGGTAGCGAGGGTTAAATGTGCTGGAGAATGTTCGAGGTATCGGAAATGGATTAGGTATTGCGACATTTTACATGCTTAAGGAGGGATGTCGGTGAGAGAGAATGCTACAGTGACAGAGAGTGGTGTTGGTAATGGACAATATTACAAGGATAGGGAGGAGTGTAGATACTGGAGAATGATACAGCGTTGGAAGGGGTGCATGTGCTATAGAATATTCCATGGATTGTGGGATGTAGGTGCTGGAGAATGTTACCTCGAAGGGGGGGAGAAGGTGTGTAATTATTGGAACATTTTATAGGGATAGGGATTGCCTGTAGTTGCCTGAGAATGTTACAGGGTTAGGGATTGGGTGTGGGTGCTGGAGAAGGTAACAGAGGCAGGGAGAGTGTGTAGGTGCTGGACAATGTTTGAGGGATAGGG
>NC_057717.1:47843002-47848023 GCF_004010195.1 Chiloscyllium plagiosum | reverse complement strand
TGCTGGAGGATGTTAAAGAGTTAGGGAGGGTTTATGTGCTGGAGGTTGTTGGGCGGATAGGTTAGGCTGGAATGTATGGAGATGTTTACAGAGATAGGGAAGGGTGTAGGCGCTTAAGTAGTTTGAGAGATAGAGATGTTTTCATGGGTTGCAGGTGCTTATAGATATAGGGAAGGGCGGAGGGGCCGAAAGCGGTGAGAGAGATTGGGAGGGGGAAAGGCCACAATGAGGTCAGTGAGATATGGATGAGTGAAGGGGATTGAGGTGGTTAGAGAGATGGGGAGTGTGAAGGAGCTGGAGATGTTCGGAGAGATAGGTAGAGGTTGCAGGGTTTGGAGGAGGCTGGACAATTACGGAGTAGCACAGATTCTGCAGGAATTCACAGAGCGAAAGCAGGAATTCCAGAGCGAAAAATGAGCTGCCCACGGTTCGACAGGCAGAGAAGAGTGTCATATTGGGAGTAGGATAGAGAGATAGGGAGGGATGTAGGTGCGAGAGGAATTTAATAATTATAGATACGGTTGTAGTAACTGATGTAGATTATGGCGATTGGACGATTTTGAGATATAAATGGATGTAGTGGCTCAACAAGATGAAAGGTAGAGACACAGACATGCAGGTGGACAGTTTAAAAAACTTAGTTGCGTAATGACTTAATTCAGAATACAGTCTAGAAATCTGTGGAATATACATTGGAGGAAGGGAATGAAGGAGACCTTGTAGGGTGCAATCAAAAGACCAAAGCGTCAGTAACACACGGCACAGGGAAGGCCCCTCGGTTGACTGAAAGAAAGTTAAAAGCCCTGTGGACCTTGCAAAGTCATCCTCCCTAACGCCTCGGGGTTCGGTCCAAAATTGGGAGGCCTGTCCAACTGGTCTCCTTCAAACAGTTTCTCTTCGTGCCTCTGCACTGGTTGACGATATAACTGGTAGAAAAAAAAGGTTGGGGTTGGTTCAGAGCAGCCATCTCAGCTCCAGAACAGATCTGCGGCAGTTCCCCGGGGGTGGTGTTTATGGGTGAGCCGGTGGATCCGGAGTGGAAAGGTTTAGGCACCATACTCCTACGGGATGACAGGGTTGTTCTCTCTTTAGACATAGACGACTGGTGGTAGTTTAACTGGACAGTCATCAAGCCTCAAAAAAGGAAGAGGTTGAGGAGGACAGTCGTTTACAGTCACCTCACTCAGTACAGGAATTTAAATAACACTCTTGGCATTCATCTGCATTGCAAACTAGCTATCCAACTGATTGAGCTAACCGAGTCACGCACTTCGTTCCTTAGTGTAGAACTTTGAATATTAATCTGTTGGGATATATTGCAACACGGTTTTGAAACAGGTGGAACTTGACGCAATCTTCCTCGCTCAGATAGAGGGACATTCTCATTAAGTCCTTGCACTTAATAATAACTAGTTCTTGTGTGTGGTAACTCATCATCTCAAAACCACTTGCTGTGATTTGTACATTGCTTTCATCATGTTGAGTCACGAAAGTAAACTGAATAGATGGGTGGACTTTTTTCTAATTGAACAATCGAAAAGTACGGACTATCCAAGGATGTCTGTCCTTCAGTAAAGATACTTTGCTGTTAAGATTAGATTAGATTCCCAAATGTGCGGAAACAGGCCCTTCGGCCCTACTCGTCCAGACTGACCCTCTTAAGAGTAACCCACCCAGACCCGTTTCCCTCTGACGCATGAAAAGTAGGCATTTTAGAAAAGATTTTTTATTGTCAGAACAATTTTGAAACATAGATATTTCCAGCTCAAGTCACACACAAGGGCATTGAGCTAGGATCATGCTGACATTTACGGAGCTGCACAATTCCACGTGGATTCTGATGTTGTTCATCTGACATACACTGGATATGGTTTATGAAGGATTCAACACAAAATACCACGTGCAGCAGATATCCATCACATTCATTACCTATACATTCAGGATCCGGTCTAATATGCAAAATCATTGACTTTAGGTGGCATATCAGAAGAGATAATCTTGCAGGACATGCTTGCTGTCAGATGATTCTTACGAATTTTGAACTGCGTTTGGACTAGCACCAACTCTACGCTAATCCATTAGCCAGTCTGCCCCAAACATAGCCCTGTTGTTCAGGTATGTCTCCAACTGATCTGTTGTGAATCACTGTCCAGTTCCAGTTCGGAAGCACGACGGGCAGATTTTGGAGATTGTCAGGGTTTTGCTGGTAGTGGTGAGACCGAGGAGCACCGTATCTGATTTCAAGCATTTTTCAAAACTCATTTTCAACAGCTTTGCTGACTGCAAGATGGTGTGTTCACTGACATGAACATGAATAAGATGTTTTCAATTGTCACTGTATTGTGCAATATTTAGCGTTGTACTCTGGAATTTAATTAGTGTTCACTTCAATAATCTTAACTGCAAATTAATGCTGTTTAGTTTACTTTAAATTTGTAACGATGCGTAAAAAGTGACGTGCGAAATAATTCCCACGGACTAATCAAGCAAAAGTCAGACAGTGTCCGTAAAACAGGATTCTGTTAAAAAGGGCTCTGTCCCAGGCAACATCACCATCCTCTCTGGTGGGTTCTGTCCCACTGACAAAGCAGAGCCAGGCAGAGACGGTCAGCTTCTCGATATATCGTCTATATAAGACTCAGTAGTGAAGGTGGATCCTGTGGCTACTAGACTGCAGGTTATGAGGAAATCAGTAAAAGGGAATTATATAATTGGGCTCATCATCATCATTCTACCTACTGCAACTACACCACTCAATTTAATATATCCGTAGGAATGGCCACGGGACGGACTTTGTGGGGAGGATTTGCCATCTGCACATTTGTTAGACCCTCCCAACTTGTTAATGAGCAACCTGCGTTCTGAATGGGACAAACTTCAAACAGATCGAGCAATTAACGACGAGGCGTACATGAGGTGCAGTGAGCCATCGGCAGCAGCAGAGTCTTACTCTGTACAACTCATTTAGACTGCAACCTCATGGCCCGACATACCTCCTACTGACCAGAAACCATCAAGCCAGGGATCCACCATCGTTGAATGAAAAGTGCAAAACGACATCTCGGTAGCAGCACCGACCAGACCCAGAGATGAGGGGCCAACCTGGATAAGCTGTTGTCTTCAACTGCAAAACAGGACAACTTGCAAACAACAGAAGCAACAAGTCATGGACAGCGCTCAGTGATCCCACCATCAATCGTTCAGATCGATGTCTGCGGTCATGCCATAGTTAGTAATAAAAGATGGGATACAATGAAAGAGAACATTGGAGGTGGTGGCTGCTCTCGAAAAGCGAAATCCGCAGTTTTGGGGGAGTGCAGCACACCAGCGAAAAAGTGAAGTCGCTGCATTTGTAATAATCTTCAGCCAGAAGCGCTGAGCAGATGATCCATTTCAGACTTCTTCAATGGGCCCCAGAATCACAACCCCCAATTTTCAGTCACATTGATTCACTCCACACTCCATAAGAAATGTCTCGAAATACTGGAAACAGTGATTCAATTCAAGAGCTCGCCAAAATTTCCAATCACGCTGTTCCAAACCTGCAAGAATACCGACATGTACCAAACATGTGATAACTTGCCTAACTATTTCCTGTACAGAAAAAAAACACGGCACTTGCATTGCAGCGAGTCACTGAGACAGCAGTGTAAATGTGAAGGAAGCTGGAAATAATCATGTGATCGATCAGTAATAACGTATTCATTGACGTTCAGTTAGTGTCCCACCAAGCTCACTCAAATCCTGACACCATAGTAATCTAAGTTCAAAATAGGTAAATTCCAAAGCGGCAATGAGACTATTAACTCTGAACATCAAGGCACCATGTAACAGTGGTTAAATGGTGCCTGAGTAAAATTTTAGGAGGCTCAGTTAAATTGTAGTTCATCAGAATCTTGCGTAAGTACTCTCCGGGTTGGAATACTCATCAGCAACAAAACTGATTGTTTTCAATGTGGGTATGTCGTAGGAAATAGAATGTCTCAGGCTCAAACATCTTCAGCTATGACCATCTCTCCATCTTAAGGTTCGACTTGGAAATGTTTACTGATTATACCATTCCTGAAATAGGCTGTATTCAATGCAATAAGACTTGGGAAATATCCAGATTGTTTTCTGACAAATATCGAGTAATTCTCAAGCCACAAAAAGCTTTAAATAAATAATACAATAAAGAATCAAATCCTTCACCTTTGATTTTCAAAAACATTACCATCACTGATGTCTGCCCAGGAATAACCCAGCACAAATGCAGCAGATTTAATTGCTCTTACTTTCACGAACATATATTCCCTCAGTGGTAGCAGTGCACACTATCTACAAGATTCACTGCACCAGCACCTTGTAAACCCACTGCCATCCTGGAGAAAAAAAGGCAGCAGGCACTTTGCAAAAACAGCTATCTGCAAGCTCGTTCCTTCCGTCATTCAGATAAACATACGTTTTCTCATGAGTTTATGTTTTTCAATTCCTCAGATCACAATATCAGTCAAATGCAGCAAGACTTGGACAACAGTCAGGCCTGGGCTAACGAGTGACAAGTAAATTTTGTGCCACCCAAATATTAGACAATGACGACCATAAAGCATCTCATCTTCGCCATTCACCATCCAAAGATTTTGCCATTTTTGAGTCCATTGACACCAGCATACGCAGGTTTATCCAAGATGATACAACTGCGATAGGAAGAGCATCAGAGCAGAAGATTTGAATCCTGCACCTGGTAACTTTTCTCCTGTCGTGATAAGCTCTGCACATTATCTCCGATGATCAAGTCAGGAATATGATGGAATAATCTCCACTTGTCTGAATGAGTTCAGCTTCAACAGTACTCAAACAGTTTGAACGATAAATGACGATGCAGCCGACTAGAATGATACCTATCCACAATCACTCCCTCCCTCCGCTACCGTCACTCAGCAACAGGTGTGAATGCCATGGCATTCCTTAGGCAGCACGTTCCACTCTCATTACTACTACCATATGGAAGTTAAAGGAGAGTATTTAGGGAATAGTGATCA
>NC_057717.1:47837548-47842502 GCF_004010195.1 Chiloscyllium plagiosum | reverse complement strand
ATTCTCCCCGGAGGATTCCACCCACAATTCAAAAGCATGTGCAGATCAATTGGCCATACTAAGTTACCCATTGTTTAAGTATGTACAGATTACGGGTATTAGTCAAGGCCAAGTATTAGTGAGCACTTGTTGGGCCAAAGTGCATACATTGGATGTGTTCTATTATTCGAGATAATGAGGGCAATAGGAAAACATTATTCATTATATGAACAGTCCGAATCAGGGAAATCATATTAATGACGTTTTTCTGGCTGAGAGAAATAAACAGGAGTGTCAGTGGTGATTTGGTGACCTCTGTGTAGTTATTTCCCTTTTAGCATCTGGTAGATGTTACAGGGATCGGGAAGGCTGATGGTGTTTCAAAAGATCGGGATGTATTTACAATCTGAATGTTGCAGAGATAATGAGCTGTGTAGGGGTAGAAGGTGGTTACAGGCTTGGGAGCTGTATAAGGGTGAAAAGGATATTGCAAGGCTGGTTAGGCATTGGATTAGGTTACACAGCAAGAACAATTGTCGAGACTGGAGCAAAGAAAAGACAATGGCAAAGTTGTAGGTGTTGGGGAAATTTCCTTATGCGATGAAGATTATAGTGGCTGGAGAAGGCTGTGAAGTTAAGGACATTTGACAGGCCACGAGGGAGTTAGTGATGTTCGTGATGACGTGTTCGAGAGAAAATTGCAAAGATTGAGAAGTTTCAATGGATCGAGTAGTTACAGAGGGAAGGAGAGTTGTGAGTACTTCAGAAATGTTACATAAAGAGGGAGAATTGTAAAATCTGGAGGTGATTCCAGAGAAAGGAGGTTTATACGGCTTGCATGAGTTCCTGAGATAAGGAGGCCTGTATGGGCTGATGGTGATTGCAGAGAATCATAGAATCTCAGCAGGTTAGAAACAGGCCATTTGGCCCAAGGGATGTCCACACCCAGCCAGACCCATCTCTCCACCCTATTACTTTGCATTTACCAAATCCGCACACCCCTAAACGCGCTGAACAAATCTGCATGGCCCATTTACCAAAACTGGAGAGACGGAGAAACCCAAGCAGACTCGTGGAAAATGTGCAAACTCCTTACAGATCGTCTCCCGGGGCTCGAATTGAACCCAGCTTCCTGGCACTGTCAGGCAGCCGTACTAACCAAAAAGCCACCATGCAGCAGTACAGAGATCATAATATATCGTACAGGATCAAACTCGTTGAAGAGGCAAGATATTATTCGATTTGGAGGAGTCTCAAGACATCAGACTGAACGACGCAGACATCTTATGACAGAAGCATGACATTTGGCCAATCATGGTTACACCAGCCCTTCAACTGAACACATTGCTGTCGAATAATCTCCTCCTCTCACGTTTTCTTACACGTTAGTTTTTGTATCAATAATCATCCAATCTCCACTTGAATGCGTCCATTTAAAATGCATCGACAGCACTTCCAAGTGCATTCTGAGTACTCGCAGATAATGTTTTTCCAGGTGCAACTCCCTCTTCTGGTTTCGAACCAGCATTACTCATTCTTTTAACACGCTCTGTGTGAGGTGTACACAGAGTATTCATGGACAGCGTGGGCTTTCGGTTTTCGTATAATCCCCGCCTGCTCTACGATCTCTCACCGATCCTTCAGCATTATTCTTGCTTTGCAATTCGATTCTCTCCCTGCCATCGATTCGATTGATCTCCATCATCCAGGAAGCATTAGGTTTATTTATCCTGCTCTTCCCATTTGATGGGCCATTCCTCGATTGGACCCAAGCCGCCTCCTCACTAAAAGGAGCCTATGGTTCTTTGTTTTTCTTTTCTAACCAACGGGGTGTTCCAGTGAAACTTTCCCAGCTTCATTCTTACCACATTGGAGGCCACACACAGTCAACGAACTTTTCTGACTCTCAATTTTTGCGTGCTATTCTCACTCGGAATTATTGCAAATCATTCTCCACCATTATCCTGAAATTCTAAAAGAATGGTTCCTGTGTCCCAAAACGATTCCTTACTGATACTGGATCCACTTGCTCAATCTCTTTCCTAAGCCTCAGGTGCAACAGTACATGCTGTCTTGGGCTGAACACACATTACAACAGTAAGCTCTCCTCTATGTAATCTATTTACACCCACCCCTCATGACCTTGCACGAGCAGTATCCCAATATATACCTGGATAATCTACGTTTCTCACGGTATGAAGGTATAGACGTGTACTGGACCTTCAGAAAAGTTAAAAGAAAACAAAACTACCTGACAGCACCAAATGTTCTAAACAAGATAGACTATAACATTTTTGTTCCAGCAGCTAGAGTAGCTGGCTGCCTGGAGAGCAAAAAGCAAACTCAAATTACGCCAATCAGTTTAAATAACAAAGAAAATCCAAACTCAACTCAAGTTTCAACAAAGTATATTGACGATATTAAAAACCAATGACGCAATGCGGTGTTTTGAGGGCTCGTCCGAGAATTTAAAGGTTTGGGTGTTGGATTTGTTATTTGAACTTGTTCGAGAGATTTGAATAGATGTGGATGTTAAAAATATCCCAAGAGGTTTTAACATTTACAGATTAGTGCCCGACATCTTTAAATAAAACGTCGGTGAGTCTCTTTGATTAATTTTCTTGAATTTTGTCTGATTAAATCACAACTGAGAGAAGTGGTAATTACAATTGTGAAAGAGAATGAGGAATTTGAAGGTGATTCTCAAACGTGCCAAGAAATTTTAGAAGGAAAGAAATATACCATGGTTTTAGAATGAGCAACGAGGTTAGGTTTGGGATTAACGAAGGACAAAGGGAAAGCTGTAATTGAAAGGGCATTACTCGAACTTCGACGTGTGTCAGAGAAACAAAAAAGCGCAGTAGGGTAGAAAAACGTAAATTGAAATTGAGGGAAAAATGTAGTCAGCAAATAAACAAACGGAGAAAGTGGAAAGAGAAACAGAGAGAGGAAAGAGAAAGGGAGAGAGAAACAGAAAGGTCAGGTGAATTGGCCATGCTAAATTGACCGTAGTGTTAGGTATAGGGGTAAATGTAGGGGTATGGGTGGGTTGCGCTTCGGCAGGTCGGTGTGGACTTGTTGGGCCGAAGGGCCTGTTTCCACACTGTAATGTAATCTAATCTAATCTAAAGAGAGAAAAAGAGCGAGAAAAGGGAGAGAGAACGTTCTTAACTGAGCAAAGTGGGACAGACGAAAGGAAGAAAGAAGGAAAGAAAATGTTGTTAGCTGAGCAACAAGATGGAGAATTTGTACTGAGAAATTTCGACTCAGTCAGCCAAGTTAATTTAATAGGATTTCGATTCAAAGAGAAGGTAGCAATGTACACAGTTGTGTTAAAACTCTGCCACATTCTATGAAGTACATGTTGAAGTCTTATTATTTCATTTAAAACAAAACGACTCAGCAGATGGAGTGTTCCGAGGATTTCCGGGTAATGCCATTTCAAACTGAAAGTAAGGTATTTGTCACGCTGTCAGATCAGTGATCAAGATATTATCGAGAATGTAAACAGGTTATTTTAAGTGCTCATGAATTAATCGCAGAAACATATATACAGCGATTCAGAAACATAAAGAAGGAACCAGGTCAGATTGATGTTGATTTCGAAAAAAATAAACGTAATTATTTTGATGGATGTATTGTGCTCAGAAACCAGAAAAGACCTTTGAGGATTGACGAGAGATTATTCTTCGGGTCAAGTATTAAAAAAAAGTTCCAGATTTGTTTACCACAGAAGAAGAAAGAAGGCCAAGAGAATGGAAGGAGATGAAAGGCCTCAGGTGTTTTCCTATGATAAAGTGGGTCACCAAAGGTCACAGCGCTAATCGTTAAAGAAAGGCACTGTGGGAAGAGATGTGGTCAGATAAGCTAAGCCAGTGTCATTAATGAACGTAGTAAATGAGACCTAGAGAGGAGGCGAGGGGCTGCAGAACAGTGCACAGCCTCGGCAGGTGCCAGGAATGGAGCTAGTACCTGATCGCTCCAAGAATCGGGGGAGAAGGAGGAGGATTTATAATTATGAGAGATATAGGGTCTAACAATCGCTGATATTAGGTGATGAGTGATTGTGCACTCTTCCCGATCTGTCAAACGAGATTGCGGCAATTTGTGGGATAGAAAAAAACCCATAAATTAATCGTTTCCAATGGAAGACCAAGTTTCAGTGCCAGATTAAGATTGGGCAAGTTACAGTGGAAGTAATTTACAGGCTATCAATTCCAGGAGATAAAAACAAGGACTGCAGATGCTGGAAACCAGAGTCCAAATTAGAGTGGTGCTGGAACATAAAAGGTCAGGCAGGTTCCAAGAAGCAGGAAAACCGACGTTTCGGGCAAAAGCCTTTCATCAGGAACAGAGGCAGGTAAATCTCTCCACTCTGCAGGCACCCTGCCTCTATTCCTGATGAAAGGCTTTTGCCTGAAACGTCGGTTTTCCTGCTTCTTGGAAGCTGCCTGACCTTTTATTTTCCAGCACCACCCTAATTTGGACTCTGGTTTCCAGGAAAGCTGCCTGACCTGGTTTGCTTTTCCAGCACCACTCTAATCTATCAATTCCAAGAATTAAGTTTGCCCATGGGAATGATTTGGCAGAAACCAAAGTGGCAGTAAAACCCCTTGCTTTGGATCAGCCCAAGGAATACCAAGAAACTGATGTGTTAAACCAGAAATATTTGCACAGGCTGTGCGGTGACCAGAACAATATCATAAGTACGAGCAAAAAGTAAAGAACAAGATGACGAAGTTGAGGTACAATTAACGGATACCCTGTTTGACGTCATGATGCCAGAAGTGTTTGAATAGGCAGCGGGTCAGACACAAGTGTGTAGTCCTGAAAGGATAAGCGTTTTTCAACAGAAAGACAAGACGATAAAAGTTATATCTGTGGATGAGTACTCCAAAAAGGAGGCAGAGAATATTCTGGAGGGTTATTATCTGAAAGATTGAAACCTAAGATGGAAATGGAGACCACCACAGGC
>NC_057717.1:47827846-47837229 GCF_004010195.1 Chiloscyllium plagiosum | reverse complement strand
TTTCACAGGCAAAGCCATAACTGAGTATCGAGGCAAAAGCGGAGGTAGACAAATTTTAGGTTTCGTCACACGGTTTGGGCTACTGAGAGAGAGTCAATCGGACTGAGGGTAAACTTTTACTGAGGAGACCTTTACTGGGGTTATGGATAGCTTATGTATACAACACTTGAAATCCAGTGCATATGTTTCTGAATCCCAGGGAACTTAAGAAAGGTGACATCAGACCTTGTATACCATATTGAGAAGATGCTGTCAGGATTACCTGAATAATTGGAATAAAGATATTCCATTCGTATTGTTTGCCGTTAGAGATGCATCAATCGAATCTACTCAGTTCACTCCCTTTGAGGTAATATTCGAGCATGAAGTGAGACTTTCTTTGAAATTAATGGTAGAAAAATTGACAGATCGAAAGTCGGATATCTCGCACTTAAATTATGTATTGGAGGTGAGGGAGAGCTTAAATCGAGTAGGTGAGTTAGGTAAAGGGCACCAAACGTGGCCACAGTGTTGGATGTAGCTGCTAGCTGATGAAAGCTCTGTGATTCGGACGTTTTCCCGAAGGGATGACGTGTTAGTATTATAACCACTGGTAGTAGATTCCTTCAAAGTCAGGTTGAGTCGTCCCTACCAAATTCAGAAGAAGTTGAGTTAGGCGAACTATCTCGTACTTATGCTGGGTACGTATCAGTATGGTATTAATAAGGTATGGAGTATAGTATGCGAACATATTGAAACTATGCTATATAGCAGAAGAAAGAACTGGTGACACACGTGTTAATTAATATCTCACAATGTGAGGATTCAAAAGCAGATGACGTCAATTTTGATATTTCTCAAACTAGAACCCGCATTCCCACCTAGTATTGCGTCATCAACTAACAAGGAAACATTTGAATGTTGGAGGTGGTTTAATTGTTGCCCATTTACCAGAGAATGTTACAGGTAGAGGGAGGGTATGGCTACTGCCAAGTATTGCAACAGTAGGTCGCGGTCTCGGTGGTATGTGACAAGGATAGGGAGGGGTGCAGGGGTGAAAGAGGTTTTTGTGATCGGCAGGAGTATGGATGATGGAATATTTTACAGGGATACGGAGGGTTGTGGAAGCAGGAGTCTGTTTCCCAGATGAGGAGAGTTGTCGAGACTGGACATGGTTAAACAAATAGGGACTGGGCAGGGGCTGGACGTTTTTAAAGGAATACAGATTCGAGGTTGGTCCTGAAAAAAATTAGATTAGATTAGATTAGATTACTTACAGTGTGGAAACAGGCCCTTCGGCCCAACAAGTCCACACCGACCCGCCGAAGCGCAACCCACCCATACCCCTACATTTACCCCTTAAACCTAACACTACGGGCAATTTAGCATGGCCAATTCACCTGACCCGCACATCTTTGGACTGTGGGAGGAAACCGGAGCACCCGGAGGAAACCCACGCAGACACTGTTACAGGGATAGGGAGGAGTGCAGTATCTGGAGGAGGTATCAGGTTTAGGCAACGACGTAGGGTCTGGAGACTCTTAACTGGATAGGTCTTCAGAGTAGCTTCTGGAAAATGTTACAGGGATATGAAGGAGTGTAGGTGGTGTAGCATTTTACAGAAAAGCGAAGAGGTGTAGGTGCTGGAGAATCTTACCGAGATAACGATATCTTTTAGGCTGGACAGTGTTACAGCAATAAAGGGTGGGCAGGTTTAATAAGGACGGTTTAAACTGATAGAGAGTGGAAGTGATCTTTGAGAATTTTAAGGGATAGGGATGAGTGCAGGAGTTGGAGGAAGTATCAGGGGTCGGAAAAACTGTAGGTTCTGGAGAAAGTTATAGAGATAACGAAGGGTAAAATTTCTGGAGGAAGATAAAGTGGTAGGGAGTGCTGTCGTTGCTGGAGAATGTTACGAGTATCACAATTGGGTGTCGGTGAGGGAAAATGTTTCAGAGAGAGAGGAGTTAATCTGCTGGAGAATATTTCAGGGATATTGAGTCTGTATAGGTACTAGAAAATGTTACAGGGAAAGGGAGTGTGTGTAGGTGCTGTCGAATGTTGCAAGGATATGATGGGGTATAAAGGCTGGGGAATACCGACAGGGATTGGGAGTCAGTGCTGCAGCGATATGAAGGCATGTAAGTGCTGGAAAATAACAAAGGGATGAGGAGTGGTTGTCAGTGTTGGCGATTGTTGCAGGGATAGCGTGTGAGTGTCATTGCTGGAGAATGATATAAGGACAGGGAGTGTGTGCAGTTGCTGAAGAATTCTATACGAATGCAGAGGGTTGTCGGTGGTGGAGAACTTTAGAGTGTTAGGGAGGGTTGGAGATCCTGGAGAATGTCACAGAGAAAGTGAGTATGGGTGGTTTGGGAAATATTCTGGGAAGAGGGAATGGGTGCAAATGCTGGAAAATATTACAAGAAGAAGGAAGGTGTCGATGATGCAGAAAGGTACATGGATAAAGCGTGTATGTAGCTGCTGAAGAATTGTATAGCAATAGGGAGTGTCAGTAGGTGCTGGAGAATGTTACATCAATAGTGTTACAGCAATAGTGTGTGGGCATAGGTTCTCGAGACTGTTACAAGGATAGGAAGGCGTGCAGGTGCTAGGGAATAACGACAGGGATGGGAAGTGGGTATCAGTGCTGGAGAATGTTGCTGGGATAGGGTATGAGTGTCGGTGCTATAGAATCTTGCAGGGATAGGGAGTGGGTGCCGGTGCTGGAGAACACTATAGTGATTCAGAGGCTTTAGGTGCTGGGGAATGTTACAGGGATAGGAAGGGTTGGAGGTTCGGGAGAATGTCACAGAGAAAGTGATGAGTGTATGTTTTGGGAAATCATACAGGAATCGGGAGTAGGTGTAGATGCTGGAAAATGTTTCAGGGACAGGTAGGGCAGAAGTGCTGCAGAAATGTTTAGGAAAGGGAGGTATGTGGAAGCTGGAGAATGTTACAGGACAGAGTTGTGGCCGATGGTACAGATGGTTACAGGCATGGGGAATTCTGTTGGCGCTGGTGAATGTTACTTGAATAGACAGTTTGTATCGGGGCAACAGAATGTTACTTGGATAGCGCGTGTGTGTAGGGTCTGGCGAATGTTACAGGAATCGGGAATGGGTGGAAGTGCTGGGGAATGTAACAGAGATAGGGAAGTAAGCAGGTGCTGGAGACAGTTGCAGGGATATTGAGGGTGAGGGTGTCAGAGTGTGTTATTGGTGCAAGGAAGTAATTCGGCGATGGAAAACTTTGCAGGCATGGAGAGGTGTGTAGCCGCTTTAGAATGTCACGGGATAGGGAGTAGGTGAAGCGACTGGAGAATGTTACAGATATAGGGATCGGTATAGATGCTGGAGAAAATCACAAGGATAGGAAGTGTGTGTAGGTCCTGGAGAATATACCGGAATAGGCAGTGGGTGTACGTATTTGAGATAAACCACAGGGATACAGACGACTGCAGTTGCTGGAGAATGGTTTAAGGATTGGTTATAGGTACTGGAGAATGTTACAGCGATAAGCAGAGATGTAGTTTCCAGGGAATGGTAAAGCGGTATGGAGGTCTGCAGGTGCTGGGCAATGTTAAACGGATAGGGAAGGGTGTAGGCCCTGGCGAATGCTTCATGACTAGCGAGTGGGTGTCGGGCTCTGAGATGTTCCATAGATTGTGAGTGATGAGTGTCCTGGTGAATGTGGCAGGGATCAGGAGTGGTGCAGGTGCTGTAGAATGTTACAGGGCGAGGGTGAGGCTTCAGGGGCCAGAGAAGCTTACAGGGATGGGGAGTGAGTGTAGGTACTGGAGAATGTTACAGAGATCGGGAGTGGTATAGGTGCCAGAGAATGGTAAAGTTGTAAGGAAGGCTGTCGATGCTTGGCAATGGTAAATGATGGGGAGGGGCGCCGGTCCTGGTGAATGTTAAAAGAATAGTGAGTGTCTGGCTCTGAGATGTTACATAAGTTGGGAGTGGTGAGGGTCTTGTGAATGTGACAGCGATCAGGAGGGGTGTAGATGCCGGAGAATGTTACGAAGATAGCGAGTGGATGAAGGTGCTGGACAATTTTACAGGATGAGGTTGTAGTCGTACTGGTTGGAGAATTTACAGGGGGAGGAATGGGCTTAGTTTCTCGAGGATGTAACGCGGAGAGACAGTGGTTGTCGGTGCTGGGGTATGTTTGTGGAGATGTTACAGTGATATGGAAAAGGGTGGGCCCTGAGGGAATGATACGGGGCAATGGAGTGGTACAGGTGCTGGAGAGTTTTACAGGTCAAGTAAAGATGTCTAGACACTGGTGAATGTTACAGTAATAGGGAGTGGTGTATGTGCTGAAGAATGTTATTTAGGCAGTGAGGTGTGTAGATGCTGCAGTATGTTATTGAGATAGCAACGTGTGTAGGTGCTGGAAAAGGGTGCAGGGATAGAGTGGAACAGTTGATGAAGAGGTTTACAGGGATCGGGCGGGTGTAGGTGTTGGAGAATGTTTCAGTGACGGAGAGTAGTTGAAGGAGCTGGAAAATGTTAAAGCAATAAGGAGTAGGTGTACAGTTTATAGGTCTTACAGGAACAAGGAGTGGTGCAGGTGTTGATGAAGTTTACAGGGATCGGAAGGGGAGGAGGACCAGGTGAACGTGATCAGAATAGGGAGGTGTGTGGATTCTGGAAAATGTTACAGTGTTTGAGGGGTGTTAGTGGTGAATAATGTTACAGGGACAGGGTGGTGAACTGCAGTGACAGGGACAGCATTTTAGTCACAGAGTCATAGAAATGTACAGCATGGAAACAGACCCTTCGGTCCAATCCGCCCATTCCGAACAGATATCCCAATCCAATCTTGTCCCACCTGCCAGAATCCTGCCCATGTCCCTCCAGACCCTTCCTATTCATATACACATCCAAATGCCTTTTAAATGTTGCAATCATACCAGCGTCCACCACTTCCTCTGGCAGCTCATTCCATGCACGTACCACCCACTGTGGGAAAAAGTTGCCCTCTATTTTATATCTTTACCCCTCATCCTAATGCTATGCCCTCTAGTTCGGGACTCCGCGACGCCATCCTATCCATGCCCCTCATGATTTTGTGAAACTCTATCAGGTCACCCCTCAACCACAGTACAAAAATGCGCAGGTTAGTTGAATTGGCCACGCTAAATTTACCGTAGATTGAGGTGAAGGGTTAAATGTAGCGGAGTGGGTCTGGGTGGTTTGCTCTTCAGAGTGTCATTGTGGACTTGTTGGGCCGAAGGGCTTATTTCCACATTGTAAGTCAGTTAATATAATAAACAGCCCTAGCCTGTTCAGCATTTCACTATAGCTCAAATCCTCCAACCCTGGCAACATCCTTTTAAATCTTTTCTGAACCCTTTGAGGTTTTTTAACATCCTTCCGATAGGAAGGAGCCAAGAATTGCACTCACTATTCCAACAGTGGCCGAACCAATGTCCTGTGCAGCTGCAACATGACCTCCCAACCCCTGTAGTCAATACTCTGGTCAATACAGGAAAGCGTACCAAATGCATTCATCACTGTCCTGTCTTCCTTCGAATCCACTTTCAATGAGGTATAAACCTACACTCCAAGGTCTCTTTGTTCAGTAACACTCCATACTACCTTACCATTATGTGTGTAGGTCCTACTAAGATTTGCTTTCCCAAAATGGGTGGAACGGAGGCTCAGTGGATAGCACTGCTGCCTCACACACCACGGTCCCTCGGGTGACTGTGCGGAGTTTGTACATTCTCCCTGTGTCTGCGTGAGTTTCCTCCAGGTACTCCAGATTCTTCCCACAGTGCAGATCAGGTGAATTGGACATGCTAAATTGCCCATAGTTTTCGGGGCATTAGTAAAAGGGAAATTGGCCTGAGTGGGTCCCTCTTCGAAGGGTCAGTGTGGACTGCTTGGGTTGAAGGACCTGTTTCCACACTCGAATCTCAAAAAAATGCAGAACTTCGCATTTATCTGAATGAAATTCCATCTGCCACTTCTCAGCTCACTGGCCCAGCTGAGCAAGGTCCCGTTGAAATCTGAGATAACCTTCACCGCTGTCCAACTATAACTCCAACTTTCGTGTCTTTTGCAAGCTTACTAACTCTTACACTCGCATCCAATTATTTATATAAATGACGAAATGTAGTGGACCCAGCACCGATCCTTCGTGAACTCTACATGTGACAGTTATCAGTACTAATATGTCTTGTTTTTAGAGTTTGCTAAACTATCTGGCTTGTAATTTCCGGTCTTAACGTTATACCCTTTCTTCTACTGGCAACTCCAATATTCAAAATCTTCTGGCAAAAACTCATCATCTGGATAAAACAAGTTTGTGCCCAGGACACTTTATACTTATCTTCTTTTTTCAAAGTTCTTCCATGAGTCTCATTTTAAATAGATTTCTTGTCAATATTTCATGCACCATTCTACTCAATATGCCTTCTCATTAAAGTACCAACATTCATGATATATAATTTTCCTTAAGTCACCATGGCAGCAGTAGCATCTCTCTCGTTCATGAATTGTCGTCTTACAATTCATGCAACACGAAAAATATCGATGACCTTCCTCAGAATCAAATGTTATATTTCAAATGAGACAAAGACTGTCACAAAAAAATAATTCCCGTTACATTCTCAGCACTAAACCTCACCTTACATTTGATAAAATTTCAATCCATTCTGAACAGAAACCCACCAGCAAATTAAAAAAAGCTTCTCATAATAACTGAAAATCGAAGTTGATCCTAAAGCCAGCCGTAACACGAATAAAAAAGCCTCCCCCTAAATCCAGTGTTGAAGTTGATGGCAAAACACGATATAAAGCAGTTCTATTTGCGATTTTATCTCATGCCACAACTATAAAAAAATCAAGGCCTAACTCTGTCCTATTCCTCAAGCTATTGATTAATCTTTATTCAGCTGACACTGTGAATGCTAATTGGACCAGTAACTATACTGGACTACTAAACATAGCCATAAGCCCATCTCACTCCACAGGTTAATCCATCCCTCTGTCGACCTTGCAGCAAAATTAGGATTTTTCACAATGCACCATCTGGCGAGGTACTGGACCAAGACTATTTCGATTAAACCAGACAATTTCTTCAGTAAGACGGTGCCTTGTTTGGTGAGGAGGAGTGGTGTTAACGGTGGAGTGGGGAAAGACTTTCGTGGCTGTGCAGCGAAGCTGCAGAAAGTACACACTGTCAGTGTTTCACTTCCGAAGGTGAAACCACATTTCACACACAACACCGCCTGCTCCCCTCAACTCCACCGCACATCTCGGATTATTTCACTGTCTCCGGAAACTACGGTGAGTTTTATGTATTATGGCATGAATCCTTTGACAGATTAAACAGTTCAGATGAAGTCCATATGCGTTGAATAATAAAGAGGGAATAAGGAATGATGCTTGTAATGCAAAGCTTTTTATTTTGAAATCTGAAAGGTTTTGGACGAAGGTATAGCCAGACAGATTGGCCGTATTAAGAAGCTCTCTCGTTTAGTGGCCAAATTATTTCTAGTTTTAACTTGAAAAACTGAGAGTCGGTTATTGAAGCAAGAATTCTGCTTACTATTTTTAAAATACCTCCAATAGAGAGAGATGATTCAAAACCTAACGGTTATGTCAGTGGGATCCCGTCACAAGAGTATGCCTGAAGGACTTAGTCTCAACGCACATAGAGTCATCGAGTCATAGAGATGTTCAGCATGGAAAAAGACCCTTCGGTCCAACCTGTCCATGCCGACCAGATATCCCAACCCAATCTAGTCCCACCTGGCAGAACCAAGCCCATATCCCTCCAAAGCCTTCCTATTCATATACACATCCAAATGCCTCTTAAATATTGCAATCATACCAACCTCCACGACTTCCTCTAGCAACTCATTCCATATACGTACCACCTTCTGCGTGAAAGAATTGCCCGTTCGGTCTCTTTTATATCTTTCCCCTCTCACCCTAAACCTATGCCCTCTAGTTCTGGACGTCCGGACCCAGGAAAAGACTTGTCTATTTACCCTATCCATGCCACTCATGATTTTGTAAACCTCAATAAGATCACCTCTCAGCCTCCGACGCTCCAGGTAAAACAACCCCAATCTCTTCAGCTTCTCCCTATCCATTATTTTGGACGACAGCAGACCAGATCCCAGCCACCCCCGACCCAACTCTTATCCCAAAGTATGTTATGTGGATGGCATAGATCAAAGGCAAGTATAAAACACTGAGTTTCAGATATGATTTAATTCGTCTACAGTGATGCTTTCTGGAAAACATAATTCATTCTTACAACAGAGCATGCAACAAAAAGAATATCTTATTATATTGACGGCATTAACAAGTCAACGCCTTATTAAAACCCTAATTATCAATATTGTCAATGCAGGTATCATCACATAAACACGAATCTTGCAATGGAAATTCGGTAAAACAATGAAAGTTGAGCACAGTAGCTGTCGTGCTACGCTGGCTCAGTGCTTGACTCTGTTACTTCGCTCAGTGCTCGGGTCACAAATTCAATTCCAACCCCGGGAAACTGCAGGTGAGGAGTTTGCACGTTCTCTCCGCGTGCCTTTTGTCCATGTGCGCTGGCTTCCTCCCACAACACAAACATGCACAGGGTAAGTGAATTGGCTATCCTAAATTTACTATATGTTTCGAATACATGTAAGTTCTGGACAATGAGCAAATATAGGGCATCGATCCGCATAGGTTATACTTTGGTCTGTCGCTGTGGACTTGTTGGGCTGAAGGGCCTGTTTCCACACTGTGAGGATTCTGATTATAATTCTGTATTGTCCAGCAGAAAGAAATAACGAAAGAAACATTCTCTGCCTTGTGATCTATAAGAGGACGTCTCACTGCCTGAGCCGTCACTCTAGCAACAGAGGACGCAGCTATTCAGTTCCAGGAGCTAGCAAACAACATCAACTTTGTGAAATCAAGTATATTGATTCTTGTCAGCGTAATAGTGCTTACTCATGATTGTTTTGCCTTCCAACCAAAAAAGCCAACCATGGAAAAGTCCCAGCTGTTTATTCAGTGCCTGTCAGAGGAGACCGTTCATCACGAATGTGACAAGGTTCGTTTGCCAGAGAGACAAGTCAGAGCGCCTCCTAAGGGCACAGTGTCCTCACACTATTGCAAGTAGTGTCGTCACAATATTGAGAATATTGATCAATGAAGAATGACGAAAAAAAGGACTGAGATTCGTGGATTATAGGAAAAACAATTATTTTTCAAATGTGTAACTTTCTTGGAAACATTTACAACGTTATTAATAACAAGATTGTTTTCACTTGAATCTTAAAGTCGGGCTTTAGAATGTAAGTTGGAGATTCAAAAAAATGGCCAGATGTTACACAACACCACGTTTCACTCCAACAGCTTTATTTGAAACCACAGGTTTTC
>NC_057717.1:47824472-47827003 GCF_004010195.1 Chiloscyllium plagiosum | reverse complement strand
AATGGCCTGTTCGCCCAGCTCAGATATTAGTTTTCCAGTATGATTTAATTTTAGCTGTTAGACAGGAAAACTGTTTGCAGCAGATAACCTGCTACAGTGAAAACACGTTGAATGCTTCCAAAGATGTTTCTGGCAGGATTCTTCCCTATGAAATCTGTCTTGCGTTTGAAAACATGCTTTAGCATTTACTAATTACTATTTGTCAACTTGGCTGCAAACAAAGTTCAGCTTGTGCAAAGTGAGAATGGGCAATGGGCAATGTGTTGCAGCAAACATATCTGTGACTAGGAAATATCATAATCTGCAATCACTGAGGCTCCAGTTTCCAGACCTGGAAAAACTGCATGCCATCCATGAGGCTGAGGATGACTGAAACTCACATTTTGGGGATTGCGACACCATAGTCATGAGGTTGCCGGGAAATATTGAATGCCCAAGTTCTTGAGGAGTCCCTTGAGATAATCTAGGTCACGAATTCGTTTCTTTGTTTGGAAACTTGAGACGTTGATGACTTATCAGAGGAGTGAAGACTGATCCATATGTTTCACCACTGAATAGGAAGATAGGAATAAACAAAAAACAGATATTTCTGGAAAGCTCAACAGGTCTGGCAGCATCTGCAGAAGAAAATTAGAGTTAATGATGCATGTCAAGTTACACTTCTTCGGAACTAAGATCTGTGTCATTGGATCAATCATTTTGGCTTTTCTTTTGTTTTTGATTACTGACATCCGCAGATCATTCAGCTTTATTTACAAGTTCGGAAGAATGGTGAACATGGTGAACTGATGGAGGATGCTTCAGATGGGTAACATGGTTGCCATTTCCTATAAATAAACATATCTTTAGAATGCCATGCCAATATCCCTGCTGCCTGGTGGTTTGGACCAGGCTAGATAGCCATAAGAAGGCAGAGAGTACAGTAGGTGAGTGTCGGATGCTGCCTCAACTTCTGTGCTCTTCCAGCACCACTAATCCTGAATCTGGTCTCCAGCATCTGCAGTCATTGTTTTACCCATACGAAGGCAGCCAAGACCCGAACATTTCCATTTGACTCAGGTAAATGTATGGTGGATATCGCAGGAGTGATGCATCTGGTTAAACCACTCGTCTTCCTTTCAATCAGAATTTATTTACACACCACTGAAGGAAACACAAAGTATAACAAAATATAGAATAACAACTATTCGATAACCCAATCGACATTAGATTCCCGCAATTTAAAGCTGTTCCAATTTCCTACAACATCCCCATAAATACATCTCTTGGTGTAAAATGAAAGGTGCACTGAAGCACAGGTTCTTACTGGAGAGACGTCAGTAGGGAGGATCACCCAGTTTTCATTTACTGAAGCGTGGGATATCTTTCTCACTTCAGCAGCTTCTCTTGATCTCCAGCTAAAACCAAAATTCAAACTAGAAAATACCCGACCGGGAGAACTAGCCCTTCTCCTTTCATTGTACAAAGATTATTTAAAAAAAGAAGTAAAAATGACTTCTGCCTGATTGTTTCCTTCGGCAGTATCAGTTAAACACTAAAGTCATACATTTTCAGACCCCTTTTCCTCTTGGAAAAGAATCAAGGACAATGAAACTTTGTTGAAGGATCAGCATTGCCATCAGTGATCAAGGATGTCAGAGAATTAGAACATTATCCACGAGGAAGACCAAAAGACAGAGATAGTTCTTCTTTCCTGTACCAATGAACTACGCAGGAAGTGTGTTGTGGTTCAGACATCGGATTTCCAGCAGATAGATTGAATGACTGCTTAACCACAATGAGCTGAGCCAAAAGCGAATTTAGGAGCGAATGGACAACTCAGAGAATAAGTCTAGTGATTGTGTAAATGTCTTTTTGAATTAATCCTGAGTCAGTTCTCGCTCGGCTCAATGAATCGAGTCAGAATCACAAAATAATACAGTTGAGATATTCACGCCAGCTTATCTGTTACATTCAGCCTCATTCCGAATGTTTGGACTCTCGTCGCGAACACACCATCTGATTGGGCTTGAACACCCCCCCAACATCCCAACGCCCGACTCGTGGATAAAAAACAAATAAAGATAAGTAATATCAGATTTGTGGCAATGAAATGGAAACAAACAAACTAATTATTTCTGAAAATGCATTTATAATCTATAGGATGTCTGCCAAAGTATGAAATACATTATTTACCTTTTTAAATAACACATATACCAACTTTGTTCTAATTACATTTACACAGATTTTTGCATCAGACAATTAAGCGAGGATGAGTCTGCCTGCCTGATCAACGTTCGTCCCAAATGAACGATGATGCCATGTTGTGGGCCATTTTTCGTTTTTGCTTTGTCCGGTTCATTCTCTGAATATCGATTGAATGGGATGAAGTAATTTCATTTTTCGAATATCTGATTGCACAACCAATTATATTTGTTACTGCTGTTGACCTTTCACCTGAATATTATTCATTGGGAGCAGCACTTCAACATACTTTATCTTCCAATGTCATTCTCCTCAGTTTCATTCCTCACCCAATTTAAAAGGAATGC
>NC_057717.1:47816450-47823686 GCF_004010195.1 Chiloscyllium plagiosum | reverse complement strand
ATGCGACTTGTTCAAAGAGATCAAAAGCGTAGTCATCCAAATGATAAGCGACACCAAAGAAAAATAAAATATATATCAGCCAGAGAAGTAGGAAGCAGCCTGATATGGAAAACAGTAAAATGACAGAGTTCTTTCTGCTCTCTATTTCTGGATCATTCTCTATGTTCCTCTGATCCCTGAGTCCCTTCCGCACCTTAATGGTATGGAAGATGTGTTGCACTGTAAGAACGTTGAGCAAGAGAAGAAAAGCGAATGGTAAAATTGGTGTTAAGAATTTTTCAAAATGTCGGAAACTAATCCATTGAGGTTCATCATAATAACTGTCCCTCGTAGAACAGTACCATGGAACATTGTTGTAATACCTTCTAGGTTCAAATCGAAAATAAATAGGAATGTTCTATAAAAAAAAGAAAATGCATATTGTTGCTGTAACTCTCATCGCTGTTTTCGCAGTGCAATAATTAGTTTTCATGTGATGAATACAAATGGCCACAAAACGATCAAAAGAAAAAGCGACAGTGAGCCAGACAGAACAATCAATGGATAAACGGTTTAGGGCATAAATAATACTACAAACAGGAGTGATATCCAGGAAACACCGTGGATAATAGTAGTAACTGAACCGATCAAGTATAACATCAAATAAAATGAACAGGAAATCTGATGATGCCATGGCCACCAGATAGCGAATGGTGCAGGTAGAAAGTCCACACTTGCCCCAAGATAAGAATACAATCGCCACTAGATTAACTGTAAGAGACAGGAAAGAAAAGTGGACTTGAAGTTACCGATAACATATTTTCTCTGCCTGACGCAGACTCTATGTGATTGGCATCAGCATAAATATTTTTGTTGTTCAGTGTCATATGAAGTTTTATGAATCTGAAACACAGGATCAAATTCTGAAATATTCAATTGCACACTTCAAAAAGGAATAGGGTAGAACTTAATTAGCATAACCAATGAAATATTTTACTGGGGTAAGCAGCAGTTGATTTTCTCTGCTTTATGAGTTGCACTGAAAGGTTTGAATTCTCCTTCAAACCACAACATCCACACAAATGCACATGTAATTGGTAAAACAAAGAATTGAATGCTTCATAACGATCCTGCGTATTCTCTGAATCCTGCTAAGGCTATTGGCTGCCAAATGAATTTCTTTTGATATCTTGCTATCCAACATTCCATCAGAACATGTTCTAGCATTTTCGCATTGAAGAAATAGGAGATTATTTCGTAAATGATTGTGATTCACTGCGTAAATCCTGCCACACAAAAGATAGTCAAGCCAGATATGACCACACGGTGCTACTAATGCAACTTAGAATGGCAATGTATTTTGACAATATTCACCTGAGACTTATCGTCACGGCAAACATTTAAAAACTTGCACATGCTAGCAGTCAACAATAAATGTTTTCAACAGATCGTCACTCTCGTCCATTAAAGTATGTTTGATCCCTCGCTACTCACCTAAATACAATCGTCAATAAACAACCTCAAATTGATAAAGCCGTCTGAAAAGCATGAAGTTAAATCATCCAACCAGAAAAAGTCGGACACACTCAACTAACCTGTGCGGTTAGGTTCCCTGAACGGTCATCCTCAACCAGCAGAAGTTCTTGTTATTACTGATTAGAAAAACAAATAATGCGGTCGAGCTGTCCTTCCCACACACATCCACTTTCCAATCGTCAAAATTGTAAGGAAGATGCAGCAGAATTTCTAAGAAACAGTTTCATTACATTGACCAGTGACACAAGGAGCCCCATGCAACAGTTGTGACAGCCGTCGAAGTGATATCTCTCAGCCAAAAGGCAAAGATCATCCTGCCACCTGAAGATCGATGGATGACTCTTTTTCTTTCTTAGAAGATCTCGGCTGAAGGATTATGAATCAGTTGCAGACCACTGAAAATGTCTAAGACACTGAGTCCCTCAAAGCCACAAAGCAGGGCATATCAGCACGGGTGACTTTCTCTTATTATGACCGAATCTGTATTATGCTAACTCGTCAGCTTGGAGGAGAACGAACCCAATCAAATGTCTGAAACAGTGTAGCAGTCCTCCAAACCCAAGCCTCCTTTGGTCGGTGAAAAAAGCTATTCTATCGCAGATTCTTTCCCTTTCTGATCGCGGTGGCCCAGGTGGGATAACAGAGATATCGCAACATTGACGAGTACTACAAACCGTGCTATGAACGGCAGGTCTCACTGTAAATCTGTTTAAAAATATATGCAGAGCCTTCATCTCCAAAATGTCAGTATGTCATCAGCAGCACCATCGTCATAAAAATGAGAACAATAATATATTTAAATTAATAGAATGATAGAACCCTGACAGTGCAAATCGAGGCCAATTCATCCATCGAGCCCTTACCGACCTTCCAAAGAGAAACACACCGACACACACTCGCACACACTATCTACTTTAGCACACATTTACCATGGTCAATCCATCGAATCTGTGACTCTGGCACTGTGTGGAAGCAGTACTAACCAAAGACACATGCTAATCAAGAACAAATTGATACTCCCAGACGTACGATATATAAAGAACGTTCCATTAAACCATTAACGTTCGACGGACATTAAAGGGCATGATGAGAAACGTTCTTTTCATCAAAGTTATTTGACCCAATCTGGGGCACTGCCGCCACGCCACTCTCAACACTTCTCCTATTAAAATTCACAACAGTGTAGTATGTAGCAATGTTGTAAAGTGACAGTTCACATGAAAACATTAGGTCAAATAATTTCAGCAAAGCATATTATAATCGGATCACAATGCTCAACACTACTCCCAGCTATCTATCCTTACAAATATCGTGCCCCCAAGCATCCATTGTCTCAGCCACCAGGTAATCAAAGCCATCCATGTTGAATTTCGCTTTTCACTTCACAATGACCTGCTCAACTCAGTTATCGCTCATGTTGTACCTGGTCTCCACGTGGATCTAGTCGCCTGAGCGCTAGTAACGACTTTTAGATCAAGAAATTGGAAATATTTAATGTCAACAAGAAGTGGTTATCATAAAACCCATTTACCGATAGTAAGCTTGGAAGAACCAGTGAGAGCCCAATCTTGCTCAACAGTTTCTTGAAAAAACAGAATTGGTGCTCAGCGAAAAGCCATCACTGTGGCCTCCGGCAAACGCATTATATACAGTATAAAGAAAGAGGCAAAGCAGCTCATTACTGAGGAGTCTTCTGAAAGACAAACATTTCACTTAAGTCTGAGTAAGGGAGGACACTATCGTTTACCATTGCAATTTAATTTACTAAAAGAAAAAATAAACTAAATATCAGTCCAAGCGTGGAAGTGAGTACGATTCAATGCCCTGACTTATACAACAGAGATTGTTACAAGACCTACCAGGAACACCAACAGTAGCAAGAAAAGTGTAGAATACTTTTGCCACCATTTGCCTTGGAAGATGCATTGTGTTGCTTGTAAAACAATCTCTCCCCTCCTTCTGTAGGTAATGTCTCAGTATTTTCTCGGAATTGGTGATGTGACAATTCAGACATGTTATTTTATATGGTGTGCTATGTCCACTGGGAAGCTGTAATTAGATCTGCAATTTTTTCGAATTATTTTGAACAAACACATTACGACAGATTTACCCGAATGATGCAGTGTGATAAATTTAGATTTACGTTCGTATTTAAAACCCCAAGGAACGGATTAACGTGGTCATGATCATGAAATGTTCACTGCAATTGTCTTCAAGCAGCAATATTGCACTATTTTCATGCACTTTCATTCCCAGCAAAATCCAAATACTTTGAATAATCGTTTCAGAGATGAGTTTAAATTTGCTGAGACTATTCAGTGACTAATTATAATATATGTCGAGCACATTGAGAGAGCTTTTTTGCTGCACACTGTCAGACAATAATTCCCTTGTTAATTCAGTACGTGATGGCGTACCCTTTGACAAAGCTATTTTGCCCTTGTTATTTTTCAAAAGCATTAATAATGGCAGAGGTGCCAGATCGTTTGAACTCGCGAGTTCAATAATGGTTAACATGTACATGTTAAGTCAACAACAAGAGGAGGTCTTTAGTGTTTTTGTTTAAGCAGTTGTACAACGAAATGGCAGTGGCCAGATCTCCCAGCTTTCTTTGTTATTCTAGTTTGGTTTCTTTTGAAAGTGCTGGTCAATGAAAATCTGCTGGGGTGACAGGGGAGGAAGGTGCGGGATTCAATCGTGCTTTTTTTTTGTCCGACACTATCTCTCTGACAGCTTTTCGCTGAGAATCTGTTTCACTTTACGTTGTTTCCAAGACGACTGCGTGAATTTGGAATAGCATCATTAAGTTGGAATAGAGTCTGTTAGCTTTTAAAATATGTTAATTTATTGTACATGATACTTTCTTTAGTTTGTGATTCATTCGGTGGTCTGTTAAGGGATTCTGATTTATTTCAAACTGAGCGATTTGATCAACTGCTTCTGCCTTAGAATATCCACATTACATCTGCTAAAAAAAACACATAGAAAATAAGGAACTGGTCTACCACCTTGAAATGTTTTGAGGGGCCTGGTCTATAGAAAGTCTATAAACTAATTGTGGAAAGGCTATCTGTGAACGAACACTCTACGGAGAACCCGAAGCTGAGACTGACCTCAGCAACAACTGGAACTTACACTAATTAATACTGACCCAAATGAGAAACAAACGGAAAATCACGTCAGCGTCATAAATTTACAACAATTAAACGATGAAGGGAAACAATACAGAGGAATGTCTTCAACCCATCGGTTTTCTGGCGCGAAAAGTACACTAAACCTGTATTAATCACATCTTATTGCACTTTGCCTACAGGCTTGAACTTTATGACATTTCTCATCTCGGTATTTTCTTAAAAATCTTTTGAGGTTTTCTGTCTCTACCAACTTCTTTGGAGGGCACTGCAGATTCCTACGATCCTCCAGGTGACCAAAAGTTCTCCGAATTTTCGGCTTAAAATTGTACTAACTGCTTTTGAGCTTCTATCCTACATGTCACGCATGATTCTATCTATTCAAATCTCTGCTCTAAAGAAAACAACCCAAACTTATTCAGCCTCTGTATTCTTAGTTAAACTGCTCTTAGCGAATCCAGCAGTTATGTGAATTTCCTTTGCAGCACCGAAAGTGCATCAACTGCTCCCCTCAGTGCTGTGACCAGAACGAAACAAGGTATTCCAACTGTGACCAAACCACTCTCCTGTGCAGGTCCAACATAACCTCCCTGTTCTTTTCGTCTTTGTCTCTACTGGTTAAGGAACGTTTCCCGACTGCCACCCTGCACGGGGAATCGAGTATTGGATGCGACAGCACCACTTTAATATTCAACGAATGTTCTTCTGGAGATTGAAGTGATATTTCCTTGAAATTTAAAACTGACTGACACTCCATGGTGGAATTATGAAATTGATACAGGGGTCAAGAAGAAACATGCACACCTCAGAGTATGAACTCGAACTACATTGATGCGGATAGCTAACGAGAAAACCATTCTGCTGCAGAAAAAAATGGGAAGATCCAGAAGATACATGTTCAAATGCCTGCTCATCTCATTTTGGAATGCCGTGATGGCGTAGTGATTAGCACTGCAGTGTCACAGCGCTGCCAATCCGCGTTCGCTTCCAACCTCTGGCAAATATCTGTGTTGAGTTTGCACATTCTTCCCGTATCTTCATGGGTTTCCCCTAGGTGCTCCGATTGTCCCCTCCAGTCCAAAGATATGCAGTCTAGGTGAATTGGCCATGCCACATTGCTGCAAGTTTTCAGGAATGCGTTGGTAACATGCATTAGTCAGGGATCAGAAATCTGTAGCGGTCTGTGTGTGTTACTCTATGGAGGTTCGGTGTGGAATTAATGGATCCAAAGGTCTGTTTGCCCAAAGGAGAGTCATAGAGTCATACAGATGTGTACAGCATGGTAACAGACCCGTCAATCCTACCGTCCATGCCGACCATATATCCCAACCCAATCTAGTCCCACCAGCCTGCACCCCGCCCAAAGCCCTCCTATTCATATACCCATCCAAATCCCTCTTAAATGTTGCAAATATACCAGCCTCCAGCACTCCACTGGCAGCTCATTCAACGCACGTACCACTCACTGCGTGAGAACGTTTCCCCCTTAGTTCTCTTTTACATCTTTCCCTCTCACCCAAAACCCATGCTCTCCATATCTGGACTCCGCGACCTCAGGGAAAAGACTTTGTCGATTTAACCTATCCATGCCCTTTATATTTTTGTAAACCTCTAGAAGGTCACCCCTAAACCTCTGATGCTCCAGGGAAAACAGACCCAACCTGTTGAGACTCTCCTTGAGCTCAAATCGTTCAATCTTGGAAACATTCTTGTATATCTTTCCTGAATCCTTTCATGATTCATAGCATCTTTCCGATAGGAAGGAGACTAGAATTGCATGCAATGTTCCTACAGTCGTCTAACCAATGTCCTGCACAGCCATAACATGACCTCCAACTCCTGTACTCAATAATCCGACCAATAAAAGAAAGGATACCAAACATCTTCTTCACTATTCTATCTACCTGCGACTCCACTTTCAAGGAGCTATGAACCTGCATCCGAGGTCTCTTTGTTCCGCAACACTCCCGAGGACCTTACCATTACGTGCATATGTCCTGCTAAGATTTGGTTTCCCAGAATGCAGCACCTCACATTTATCTAAACTAAACCTCATTTGCCACTTCTTAGCCCATTGGACCATCTGGTCAAGATCCTGTTGTAATCTGAGGTATCCCTCTTGGCTGTTCACTATACCTCCAATTCTGGTGCCAGCTGCAAACTTATTAACGCAACCTCTTCTGATCGCATCCAAATCATTTATGTAAATGACAAAAGGTAGAGAACCCAGCACCGATCCTTGTGGCACTCCAGAGGTCATAGGCCTCCAGTATGAAAAATAACCCTCCGTCACCAACTTCTGTCTTCTACCTTTGAGACAGTTCTGATTCCAAATGGATAGTTCTCCCTCTATTATGAGATCTAACCTTGCTAATCAGTCTCCCATTGTGAACCCTGTCCAATGCCTTACTGAAGTCCATATAGGGAAATATTACGGCTCTGCCCTCATTAATCCTCTTTGTTACTTCTTCAAAAAGCTCAATCAAGTTTGTGGGATATGATTTCCCACGCAAAAAGCCATGTTGACAATTCTAAGTACATGTACATCCTGTCCTCCGGATTCCCTCCAATAATTTGCGCACCACCGAGG
>NC_057717.1:47814091-47815950 GCF_004010195.1 Chiloscyllium plagiosum | reverse complement strand
AATTAAGAATTAGGACAACAGAGAGCAACAGAGAAAATGCCCTCGTGCTTTTATTCCAATCCCACTAACTGCATGACAGATTCTCAATTAAATAGATGCTCAAGAAATTTGCCCATCTATCAAGTATGTTGGATGACATTTGAATGCTCATCCCGCCTTTCAAATAAAAGCTCCAGTAACGTTGTTGTACATGAATTCCATTTCGAAAACCCACACTATGTCTTTGTAACAAAGCTGCATTTTTAAATAGAGTCATAGAGATGTACAGCACGGAAACAGAACCTTCGGTCCAGACCCTCCATGCTGACCAGATATCCAAACTCAATTTAATTCCACCTGCTAGTACCCGGCCCATATTCCTTCAAGCCGTTCCTTTTCATATTCCTATCCAGTGCCTTGGAAATGTTGCAATTGTACTAACCTCAACCATTTCCTCTGGCAGCTCATTCCAGATACGTGGCCCACTTTGCATGATAAAGTTGCACCTTAAGTATCTTTTACATCTTTCCCCTCTCACCTGAAGACTTTTCCCTCTAGTTCTGCACGCCCGAACTTCAGCAAAAAGACTTTGTCTTTTTAAACTATCCATGCCCTTCATGATCGGGTAAACCTCTTAATCATCAGCCTTCGACACTCGAAAGAGGCATGATTACACAGTGGTTAACACTGCTGCCTCACAGCAACTGTCTGTGTGGAGTTAGCACATTCTCCCCGTAAAGGCGTGGGTTTCCTCCCACAGTCCAAAAATGCGCAGGTTAGTTGAATTGGCCACGCTAAATTGACCGTAGTGTTAGGTGACGGGTTAAATGTAGCGGAGTGGGTTTGGGGGGGTTGCTCTTCAGAGGGTCGGTGTGGAATTGTTGTGCGGAAGGTCTTGTTTCCACACTGTAAGTCATCTAATCTAAAAAACAGCCCCAACCTGTTCAGCATCTCCCTATAGCTCAAATTCTCCAACCCTGACAACATCCTTTTAAATCTTTTCTGAACCCTTTGAGGTTTTTTAACATCCTTCCGATAGGAAGGAGCCAAGAATTGCACTCACTATTCCAACAGTGGCCGAACCAATGTCCTGTGCAGCTGCAACATGACCTCCCAACCCCTGTCGTCAATACTCAGATCAATACAGGAAAGCGTACCAAATGCCTTCATCACTGTCCTGTCTACCTGCGAATCCAAATTCAATGAGCTACAAACCCACACTCCTAGGTCTCTTTGTTTAGTAACATTCCCTATTACCTTACCATTAAGTGTGTAGGTCCGACTAAGATTTGCTTTCCCAAAATGGGTGGCACGAAGGCTCAGTGGATAGCACTGCTGCCTCACACACCACGGTCCCTCGGATGACTGTGTGCAGTTTGTACATTCTCCCTGTGTCTGCGTGGGTTTCCTCCGGGTACTCCAGATTCTTCCCACAGTGCAGGTCAGGAGAATTGGCCATGCTAAATTGCCCATCGTTTTCGGGGCATTAGTAAAAGGGAAATTGGTCTGAGAGGGTCCCTATTCGGAGGGTCAGTGTGGACTGCTCGGGTTGAAGGACCATTTTCCACACTATAATCTCAAAAAAATGCAGAACTTCGCATTTATCTGAATTAAATTCCATCTGCCACTTCTCAGCCCACTGGCCCAGCTGAGCAAGGTCCCGTTGAAATCTGAGATAACCTTCATCGCTGTCCACTATAACTCTAATTTTCGTGTCTTCTGCAAGTTTACAAACTCTTACACTCACATCCAATTACTTATATAAATGACGAAATGTAGTGGACCCAGCACCGACCCTTGGTGAACTCTACATGTGACAGGTATCAGTACTAATATGTCTTGTTTTTAGAGTTTGTTAAACTATCTGATTTGTAATTTCC
>NC_057717.1:47794634-47812375 GCF_004010195.1 Chiloscyllium plagiosum | reverse complement strand
CCTGCTCCCCTCAACTCCACCGCACATCTCGGATTATTTCACTGTCTCGGGAAACTACGGTGAGTTTTATGTATTACGACATGAATCCTTTGACAGATTAAACAATTTAGATGAAGTCCATATGCGTTGAATAATAAAGAGGGAATAAGGAATGATGCTTGTAATGCAAAGCATTTTATTTTGAAATCTGAAAGGTTTTGGACGAAGGTATAGCCAGAGAGATTGGCGGTGATTAAGAAGCTCTCTCGTTTAGTGGCCAAATTATTTCTAGTTTTAACTTGAAAAACTGAGAGTCGGTTATTGAAGCAAGAATTCTGCTTACTATTTTTAAAATACCTCCAATAGAGAGAGATGACTCAAAACCTAATGGTTACGTAAGTGGGTTCCTGTCACGGGAGTAAGCCTGAAGGACTTAGTCTCAAGGCACATAGAGTCATAGAGTCATAGAGATGTTCAGCATGGAAAAAGACCCTTCGGTGCAACCCGTCCATGCCGACCAGATATCCCAACCCAATCTATTCCCACCTGCCAGAACCCAGACCATATCCCTCCAAACCCTTCCTATTCATATACACATCCAAATGCCTCTTAAATGTTGCAATCATACCAACCTCCACGACTTCCTCTGGCAGCTCATTCCATACACGTATCACCCTCTGCGTGAAAGAGTTGCCCGTTCGGTCTCTTTTATATCTTTCCCCTCTCACCCTAAACCTATGCCCTCTAGTTCTGGATTTCCGGACCCCAGGAAAAGACTTGTCTATTTACCCTATCCATGCCACTCATGATTTGTAAACCTCAATAAGATCACCTCTCAGCCTCCGACGCTCCAAGTAAAACAACCCCAGTCTCTTCAGCCTCTCCCTATCCGTTATTTTGGACGACAGCAGACCAGACCCCAGCCACCTCCGAACCAACTCTTACCCCAAAGTATGTTATGTGGATGGCATAGATCAAAGGCAAGTATAAGACACTGAGTTTCAGATATGATTTAATTCGTCCACAGTGATGCTTTCTGGAAAACATAATTCATCCTTACAACAAGTATGCAACAAAAATAATATCTTATTATATTGACGGCATTAACAAGTCAACGCCTTATTTAAACCCTAATTATCAATATTGTCAATGCAGGTATCATCACATAAACACGGATCTTGCAATGGAAATTCGGTAACACAATTATAGTTCAGCATAGTAGCTATAGTGCTACGCTGGCTCAGTGGTTATCTCTGCTACTTCGCTAAGTGCTCGGGTCACAAATTCAATTCCACCCCCGGGAAGCTGCAGGCGAGGAGTTTGAACGTTCTCTCTGCGTGCCTTTTGTCCATGTGCGCTGGCTTCCTCCCACAACACAAAAATGCACAGGGTAAGTGAATTGGCTATCCTAAATTTACTATATGTGTCGAATACATGTAAGTTCTGGATAATGAGCAAATATAGGGCATGGATCCGCATAGGTTATACTTTGGTCTGTCGCTGTGGACTTTTTGGGATGAAGGGCCTGTTTCCACACTGTGAGGATTCTGATTATAATTCTGTCTTGTCCAGCAGAAAGAAATAACGAAAGAAACATTCTCTGCCTTCTGATCTCTAAGAGGACGTCTCACTGCCTGAGCCGTCACCCTAGCAACAGAGGACGCAGCCATTCAGTTTCAGGAGCCAGCAAACAACATCAACTATGTGAAATCAAGTATATTGATTCTGTGTCAGCGTAATGGTGCTCACTCATGATTGTTTTGCCTTCCTCGGAAAACAAAACCAACCATGGAAAAGTCCCAGCTGTTTATTAAGTGCCTGTCAGAGGAGACCATTCGTCACGAATGTGACAAGACTCTTTTGCCAGAGAAACAAGTCAGTGCGCCTCTTAAGGGCACAGTGTCCTCACACTATTGCAAGTAGTGTCGTCACAATATTAAGAATATTGATCAATGAAGAATGATGAAAAAAATGACTGAGAGATTCAAATATGTAACCTTCTTGGAAACATTTACAACATTATTAAGAACAAGCTTGTGTTCACTTGAATGTTAAAGTCGGGCTTAGAGATGTAAGTTGGAGATTTACAAAAAAGGCCAGATGTTTCACAACACCAAGTTTCACTCCAACAGCTTTATTTGAAACCACACGTTTTCGATGCGCTATTCCTTTGCCAAGTTCAGGAGACTTCACTAGAAGGAAGGAGCAGCATTTCGAAAGCTGTGATTTCAAATGAACCTGCTGAAGAGCAGTACGGTGTCGTGAAACTTCTGACCCTATTCACCCCAATCCAACACCGGCATCTTTCCATCTTCACTGTTAGAAAATATGGGCTGCGGGTACGATAACTTTTCTCACTTGTGGTGCCGTTAATGTTTTTGAATGTTTGACAATGAGCGCTTGTAGCTAATATTTGTGTATCTCTTTGGGAGCAGCCATATTGTGTTTATAACGTGGACATGAAGTAAAATTCTGCATAGAATTTAACTGCTCTGCTAAGTCACTCTTATTCACGATATCATCATTTTTTTTTGGAACAGAGAAGCCGTCAGTGCAAATATGGAAATAGGTGAATCCCAACTCAGTACAATAGGGTAGACTACGATGCTTTTCAAATGTTTTTAACTCGGGATAACCATATGTGACAATACCAGCGAGAAATTCCCTCTGATCTTTATTAAAGTGAGTCCAAGAAATGGTTTATTACTGTTGTATGATGTTAATTGTGACGGTTCTGTACCTTTAATCAGGTTATGTTATCCTTGGGTTTCTTTCAAAAGTTGTTATCAAGGCAGAAATGTCGATATGTCTGGAAGGGCTACTTACAATTATGATATGGTAATGGCCTGTTCGCCCAGCTCAGATATTATTTTCCAGTATGATTTAATTTTAGCTGTTAGACAGAAAACTGTTTTCAGCAGATAACCTGCTACAGTGAATGATTCCAAAGATGTTTCTGGCCAGATTCTTCCCAATGAAATCTGTCCAGCCTGTAAAAACATGCTTTTGCATTTACTACTTACCATTTGTCAACTTGGCTGCTAAAAACGTCAGCTTGTGCAAAGTGAGCTACTTGAATGGGCACTGGGCAATGTGTTGCAGCAAACATGTCTGTGACTAGGAAATTTCATAGTCTGCAATCACTGAGGCTCCAGATTCCAGATCTGGAATAACTGTATGCCATCCATGAGGCTGAGGATGACCGCAACTCACATTTTGGGAATTGCGACACCATAGTCATGAATTGGCTGGTAAATACCGAATGTCCAAGTTGTTCAGGAGTCCCTTGAGATTATCTAGGTCACGGATTCGTATCTTTTTTTGAAAACTTGAGACGTTGATGACTTATCAGAGGAATGAAGACTGATCCATATGTTTCACCGCTGAATAGGAAGGCTGGAAGAAGCAAAAAACAAATATTTCTGGAAAGCTCAGCAGGCCTGGCAGCATCTGCAGAAGAAAAGTAGAGTTAATGGTGTATGTCAAGTTACCCTACTTCAGAACTAAGATGTGCGTCATTGGATCAGTCATTTCGGCTTTTCTTTCGTTTTTGATTACTAACATCCGCACGTCATTTAGCTTTACTTTCTAAGCTCGGAAGAATGGTGAACACCCTGAACTGAGGGGGGATGGTTCAGATGGGTAACATATTTGCCATTTCCAGTAAAGAAACATCTTTAGAATGCCATGTCAATATCCCTGCTGCCTGGTGGTTTGGACCAGGCTAGACACCCATAAGAAGGCAGCCCAGACCCGAACATTTCCATTTGATTCAGGTACATGTATGGTGGATATCGCAGGAGTGATGCATCTGGTTAAACCACTCGTCTTCCGATAAATCAGAATTTATTTACACACCACCGAAGGAAACACAAACAAAGTAGAACAGATATCGAATAACAACTATTCGATAACCCAATAGTCATTAGATTCCCCGCAATTTAAAGCTGTTCGAATTTCCTACAACATCCCCATAAATATATCTCTTGGTGTAAAATGAAAAGTGCATTCAAACACAGGTTCTTACTGGAGAGATGTCAGTGAGAGGGAGGATCACCCAGTTTTTATTTACTGAAGCGTGGGAACTCTTTCCTACTTCAGCAGCTTCACTCGAGCTCCAGCTAAACCAAAAAAAAAACTAGAAAATACCCGACCGGGAGAACTAGCCATTCTCCTTTCATTGTACAAAGATTATTTAAAAATTAAATAATCAGTATCAGGTGAACCCTAAAGCCATACATTTTCAGACCCTTTTTCCTTTACAACATCTCCTGGAAAAGAATCAAGGACAATGACACTTTGTTGAAGGATCAGCATTGTCATACGTGATCAACGATGTCAGAGAACAGCTGTAGAAAATTATCCACGAGGATGACCAAAAGACAGAGATAGTTCTTCTTTCCTGTACCAATGAGCTGCGCAGGAAGTGTGTTGTGATTCAGACATCGGATTTCCAGCAGCTAGAATGAATGACTGATTCACCACTATGAGCTGAGTCAAAAGCGAATTTAGGAGCGAATGGACAACTCAGACAATAAGTCTCGTGATTGTGTGAATGTCTTTTGGAATTCATCCTGAGTCATTTCCCACTCGGCTCAATGAATCGAGTCAGAATCACAAAATAATACAGTTGAGATATTCACGCTAGCTTATCTGTTACTTTCAGCCTCAATCTGAATGTTTGGACTCTAGTAGCCAACACACCATCTGATTGGGCTTGAACTCCCCCCAACAACCCATCACCAGATTCGTGGAAAGAAACAAATAAAGATAAGTAATATCAGATTAGTGGCAATGAAATGGAAACAAACAAACTAATTATTTCTGAAAATGTATTTATAATCTATAGGATGTTTGCCAAAGTATGAAATAGATTATTTACCTATTTAAATAACACTTTTGCCGACTGTGTTCTAATTACATTTACACAGATGTTTGCATCAGACAATTAAGCGAGGATGAGTCTGCCTTTGCCTGATCAACGTTCGTCCCAAATGAACGATGATACCATGTTGTGGGTCACTTTTCTTTTTTTTTCTTTGTCTGGTTCATTCTCTGAATGCCGATTGAATGGGATGAATTATTTTCATTTTTCGAATATTTGATTGCACACTCCATTATATTTGTTGCTGCTGTTTAACTCTCTCCTGACTATTATTCATTGGGAGCAGCACTTCAACATACTGTATCCTCCAATGTCATTCTCCTCAGTTTCATTCCTCACCCAATTTAAAAGGAATTTACATCACTCGTCCTCCTCTTCCTTTCTTGCAATTCCTCATCCGGAGAACTTGTTCCATTGTAAGCATTTAATGTTGAGTCTCCATCACTTAGATTTAAAAATCAACTTAATTACTTTTACAATTGGATATTTCGCAGCATACTTAAGCTGGTCTCTGAAATTCTTTTGTGTCACCACATAAATAAATGCATTTGTGCAACAACCTAAGTTTCGCAGCATATATGCGACTTGTTCAAAGAGTTCAAAAGCGTAGTCATCCAAATGATAAGTGACATGAAAGAAATATAAAATATACATCAGCCAGAGAAGTAGGAAGCAGCCTGATATGGAAAACAGTAAAATGACAGAGTTCTTTCTGCTCTCTATTTCTGGATCATTCTCTATTTTCCTCTGATCCCTGAGTCCCTTTCGCACCTTAATGGTATGGAAGATGTGTCGCACTGTAAGAACGTTGAGCAAGAGAAGAAAAGCGAATGGTAAAATTGGTGTTAAGAATTTTTCAAAATATCGGAAACTCGTCCATTGAGGTTCATCATAATAACGGTCCCTCGTAGAACAGTACCATGGAACATTGTTGTAATACCTTTTAGGTTCAAATCGAAAATAAATAGGAATGTTCTTTAAAAAAAAGAAAATGCATATTGTCGCTGTAACTCTAATCGCTGTTTTCGCAGTGCAATAATTAGTTTTCATGTGATGAATACAAATGGCCACAAAACGATCAAAAGAAAAAGCGACAGTGAACCAGACAGAACAATCAATGGATAAGCGGTTCAGGGCATAAATAATACTACAAACAGGAGTGATGTCCAGGAAACACCGTGGATAATAGTAGTAATTGAACCGAATAAGGATAACGTTAAATACAATGAACAGGAAATCTGATGCTGCCATGGCCACCAGATAGCGAATGGTGCAGGTAGAAAGTCCACACTTGCCCCCAGATAAGAATACAATCGCCACTAGATTAACTGTAAGAGACAGAAAAGGAAAGTGGACATTAAGTTACCGATAACATATTTTCTGTGCCTGACCCAGACTCTAAGTGATCGGCATCAGCATAAACATTTTTGTTGTTCAGTGTCATATCAAATTTAAAAATCTGAAACACAGGATCAAATTGTGAAATATTCAATTGCACACTTCAAAAAGGAATAGGGTAGAAAATGATTAGCATAATCAAGAAATATTTTACTGGGATAAGCAGCAGTTGATTTTCTCTGCTTTATGGGTTGCACTGAAAGGTTTGAATTCTCCTTCAATTCACAACATCCACAAATGCACAAATGCTCATGTAATTGTTAAAACATAGAATTGAATGCTTCATGACGATACTGCGTATACTCTGAATCTTCCTAAGCTTATTTTCTCCCAAATGAATTTCCTTTGATATCTTGCTACCCAACACTCCATCAAAAATTTGTATCATTTTGGCATTGAAGAAATAGGACGTTATTTCGTCAATGATTGTGATTCACTGCTTAAATCCTGCCACATAAAAGACAACCAAGCCAGATATGGCTACATGGTACGACTAATGCAACATAGAAAGGAAGTCTATTTTGATAATGTTCATCTGAGACTTATCGTCACGGCAAACATTTAAAAACTTGCACATGCTAGCAGACAATAGCAAATGTTTTCAACAGTTCCTCAGTCTAATCCCTTAGAGTATGTTTTATCCCTCGCTACTCACCTTAATACAATCGTCAACAAACAACCTCAAATTGATACAGCCGTCTGAAAATCATGAAGTTAAATCATCCAACTAGAAAAAGTCGATCGCCCTCAACTGACCTGTGCGGTTAGGTTCCCTGAACGGTCATCCTCAACCAGCAAAGGTTCTGGTCATTATTGACTTCATATACAAATAATACGGTCGAGATGTCCTTCCCATACACATCCACTTTCCAATCCTCAAAATTGTAAGGAAGATGCAGCAGAATTTCTAAGAAACAGTTTCATTAACATTGACCAGTGACACATTGAGCCCCATGCAACAGTTGTGGCAACCGTCGAAGTGACATCTCTCAGCCAAAAGGCAAAGAACATCTTGCCACCTGAAGATCGATGGATGACTCATTTTCTTTCTTAGGAGATCTCGGCTGAAGTATTATGAATCAGTTGCAGACCACAGAAAATCTCAAAGTCACTGAGTCCCTCAAAGCCACAAAGCAGGTCATATCAGCACGGGTGACTTTCTCTCATTATGACCGAATCTGTATTATGCTAACTTGTCAGCTTGGAGGAGAACGAACCCAATCAAATGTCTGAAACAGTGTAGCAGTTCTCCTAACCCAAGCCTCCTTTGGTCGGTGAAAAAAGCCATTCTATCGCAGATTCTTTGCCTTTCTGATCGCGGTGGCCCAGGTGGGATAACAGCGATATCGCAACATTGACGAGTACTGCAAACCGTTCTCTGAACGGCTGGTCTCACTGTAAATCTGTTTAAAAATATATCCAGAGCCTTCAGCTCCAAAATGTCAGTACGTCATCAGCAGCACCATCGTCATAAGATTGATAACAATAATATATTTAAACTAATAGAATGATAGAACCCTGACAGTGCAAATCGAGGCCATTTCATCCATCGAGCCCATACCGACGTTCCAAAGAGAAACACACCGACACACACTCGCGCACACTATCTACTTTAGGCACACATTTACCATGGTCAATCCATCGAATCTGCACATCTTTTATGGCCAACTCCATGTAATGTTCCATGGCAGCAATCGCACCTGTGCCTTTGACACTGTGTGGAAGCAGTACTAACCAAAGACACATGCTAATTAAGGAGATGAGAAACGTTCTTTTCATCAAAGTTGTTTGAACCAATCTGGGGCACTGCCGCCACGCCACTCTCAACACTTCTCCTATTAAAATTCACAACAGTGTAGCATGTAGCAGTGTTGTAATGTGACAGATGACATGAAAACTTTAGATCAAATAATTTCAGCAAAGCATATTATAATCGGAACACAATGCTCAACACTACTCCCAGCTATCTATCCATACAAATATCGTGCCCCCAAGCATCCATTGTCTCAGCCACCAGGTAATCAAACCCATCCACGTTGAATTTCGCTTTTCACTTCACAATGACCTGCTCAACTCAGTTATTGCTCATGTTGTACCTGGTCTCCACGTGGAGCCAGCCGCCTGAACGCCAGCAGTGTCTTTTAGATCAAGAAATTGGAAATATTAAATGTCAGCAAGAAGTGGTTGTCATAAAACCCATTTACCGATAGTAAGCTTGGAAAAACCAGTGAGAGCCCAATCTTGCTCAACAGTTTCTTGAAAAACCAGAATTGGTGCTCAGCGAAACGCCAGCACTGTGGCCTCCGGCAAACGCTTTCTATACAGTATAAAGAAAGAGGCCAAGCTGCTCATTACTGAGGAGTCTTCTGAAAGACAAACATTTCACTTAAGTCTGAGTAAGGGAGGACACTATCGTTTACCATTGCAATTTAATTTACGAAAAGAAAAAATAAACTAAACATCAATCCAAGCGTGGAAGTGAGTACGATTCAATGCCCTGACTTATACAACAGAGATTGTTACAAGACCTACCAGGAACACCAACAGTAGCAAGAATAGTGTAGAATACTTTTGCCACCATTTGCCTTGGAAGATGCATTGTGTTGCTTGTAAAACAATCTCTCCCCTCCTCCTGTAGGTAATGTCTTAGTATTTTCTCGGAATTGGTGATGTGACAATTCAGACACTTATTTTATATTGTGTGCTATGTCAATGGGAAGCTGTAATTAGATCTGCATTTTTTTCGAATTATTTTGAACAAACACATTACGACAGATTTAACCTAATGATGCAGTGTGATAAATTTAGATTTACGTTCGTATTTAAAACCCCAAGGAACGGATTAACGTGGTCATGACCATGAAATGTTCATTGCAATTGTCTTCAAGCAGCAATATTGCACTATTTTCATGCGTTTTCATTCCCAGCAATATCCAAATACTTTTAATAATCGTTTCAGAGATGATTTTAAAATTGCTGAGACTATTCAGTGTCTAATTATAATATATGTAGGGCACATTGAGAGAGCATTTTTTTGCTGCACACTGTCAGGCAATAATTCCCTTGTTAATTCAGTATGTGATGGCGCTGGCACTTTGACAAAGCTATTTTGTCCTTGTTATTTTTCAAAAGGATTAATAATGGCAGAGGTGCAAGATTGTTTGAACTCGCTACTTTAATAATGGTTAACATGTACATGTTAAGTCAACAACCAGAGGAGGTCTTTCGTGTTTTTGTTTAAGCAGTTGTAATACGAAATGGTAGTGGCCAGATCTCCCAGATTTCTTTGTTATTCTAGTTTGTTTTTTTAAACTGCTGGACAATGAAAATCCGCTGGGGTGAAAGGGCAGGATTCAATCGTGCTTTTTTTTGTCCGACACTATCTCGCTGACATCTTTCCTGTGAGAATCTGTTTTTAGATTAGATTACTTAGAGTGTGGAAACAGGCCCTTCGGCCCAACAAGTCCACACAAACCCATTCCCCTACGTTTACACCTTCACCTAACAGTACGAGCAATTTAGCATGGCCAAATCACCTAACCTGCACATTTTTGGACTGTGGGAGGAAACCGGAGCACCTCGAGGAAATCCGCGCAGACACGGGGAGAATGTGCAAACTCCACATAGTCAGTCACCTGAGGCAGGAATTGAACCCGGGTCTCTGGCGCTGCGAGCCAGCAGTGCTAACCATTGTGCCACCGTGGCGCCTATGCGTGTTTCATTTTACGCTTTTTCCAAGACGACTGCGTGAAATTGGGATAGCATCATTAAGTTGTAATAGAGTCTGTTAGCTTTTAAAATATGTTAATTTATTGTACATGATATTCTCTTTAGTTTGTGATTCATTCGGTGGTCTGTCAAGAGATTCTGATTTGTTTCAAACTGAGCGATTTGATCAACTGCTTCTACCTTAGAATATCTACATTACATCTGCTAAAAAAAAAACATAGAAAATAAGGATCTGGTCTACCACCTTGAAATGCTTTGAGGGGCCTGGTCTATACAAAGTCTATAAACTAATTGGGGAAAGGCTATCTGTGAACGAACACTCTAACAGAAGCTAAGACTGACCTCAGCAACAGCTGGAACTTACACTAATTAATACTTACCCAAAAAAAACAAACAGAAAATCACGTCAGCGTCACAAGTTTACAATAATTTAACGATAAAAAGAAACAATACAGAGGAATTGGGTTTCTGGCGCGAAAAGTGCACTGAATCTGTACTAATCACATTTTATAGCACTTGGCCTACAGACTTGAACTTTATGACATTTCTCATCCAGGTATTTTCTTAAACATCTTTTGAGGTTTTCTGCCTCTCCCACACTTCTTTGGAGGGCACTGCAGATTCCTACGATCCTCCAGGTGACCAAAAGTTCTCCGAATTTTCTTCTTAAAATTGTACTAACTGCTTTTGAGCTTCTATCCTCCATGTCACCCATGATACTATCTATCCAAATCTCTGCTTTAAAGAAAACAACCCAAACTTATTCAGCCTCTGTATTCTTAGGTAAACTGCTCCATCCGAAGCAGCAGTTATGTGAATTTCCTTTGCAGCCCCGAAAGTGCATCAAATGCCCCCCTCAGTGCTGTGACCAGAACGAAACAAAGTATTCCAACTGTGAACAAAACACTGTCCTGTGCAGGTCCAACATAACCTCCCTGTTCTTTTCGTCTTTGTCTCTCCTGGTTAAGGAACATTTCCCGACTGCCATCCTGCACAGGGAATCGAGTATTGGATGCGACAGCAACACTTTAATATTCAACTAACTGTTCTTGTGGAGATTGAAGTGATATTTACTTGAAATTTAAAACTGCCTTCGACTCCATGGTGAAATTAAGAAATTGATACGGGGGCAAGAAGAAACATGCACACCTCAGAGTAAGAACTACGGCCACATTGATGCGGATAGCTAACGAGAAAATCATTCTGCTGCAGAAAAATATGGTAAGGCTGGTTAACTTGCGAAGATCCAGAAGATACATGTTCAAGTGCCTGATCATCTCATTTTGGAATGGCGTGGTGGCGCAGTGATTAGCACTGCTGCGTCACAGCGCCATCGATCCGCGTTCGCTTCCAACCTCTGGCAAATATCTGTGTGGAGTTTGCACATTATTCCCGTATCTGCGTGGCTTTCCTCTGGGTGCTCCGATTGTCCCCTCCAGTCCAAAGTTGTGTGGGCTAGGTGAATTGGAAATGCCACATTGCTTAAAGTGTTCAGGAAGGTGTTGGTTACAAGCATTCATCAGGGGTCAGAAAAGTGTAGGGGTCTGTGTGTGTTACTTTGTGGAGGGTCGGTGTGGAGTTTTTGGATCCAAAGGATTGCTTACCCACAGTAGAGTCATAGAGTCATATAGATGTGTACAGCATGGAAACAGGCCCTTCAATCCTACCATCCATGCCGACCATATATCCCCATCCAATCTAGTCCCACCTGCCTGCACCCGCCCATATCCCTCCAAAGCCCTCCTTTTCATATACCTGTCCAAATGCCTCTTAAATGTTGCAAATATACCAGCCTCCACCACTCCACTAGCAGCTCATTCCATGCATGTACCAACCTGTGCATGAGAACGTTTCCTCCTTAGAACTCTTTTACATCTTTCCCTCTCACGAAAACCCATGCCCTCTATTTCTGCACACCCCCACCCTAGAGAAAAGACTTTGCCGATTTACCTTACCCATGCCCCTCATAATTTTATAAACCACCGACACTCCAGGGAAAACAGACCCAGCCTGTTCAGCCTCTTCCTGGAGCTCAAATCGTCCAATCCTGGAAACATCCTTGCACAACTTTCCTGAATCCTTTCAAGATTCATAACATATTTCCGATAGGAAGGAGACCAGAATTACACGCAATGTTCCAACAGTGGCCTAACCAATGTCCTGTGCAGCCATAACATTACCTCCCAACTCCTGTACTCAATAATACGACCATTAAAAGAAAGGATACCAAACACCTTTTTCACTATCCTATCTACCAGCGACTCCAAGTTCAACGCAATATGAACCTGCACTCCGAGGTCTCTTTGTTCAGCAACACTCCCAAGGACCTTACCATTAAGTGTATACATCCTACTAAGATTTGCTTTCCCAAAATGCAGCAGTTCGCATTTATCTGAATTAAACTCCATCTGCCAGCTCTCAGCCCATTGGCCCATCTGGTCAAGATCCGGTTGTAATCTGAGGTATCTCTCTTGGCTGTCCACTTCCCCTCCAATTTTGGTGTCAGCTGCAAACTTACTAACTGTACCTCTTCTGATCGCATCCAAATCATTTATGTCAATGACAAAAATTAGAGGACCCAGTACCGATCCTTGTGGCACTCCACTGGTCATAGGCCTCCAGTCTGAAAAAGAACCCTCCACCACCACCACCCTCTGTCTTCTACCTTTGAGACAGTTCTGTATCCAAATGGCTAGCTCACCCTCTATCCCATGAGATCTAGCCTTGCTAATCGGTCTCCCATAACGAACTTTGTCGAACGCCTTACTGAAGTCCTTATAGGTAACATCTACTGCTTTGCCCTCATCAATCTTCTTTGTTACTTCTTCAAAAAGCTCAATCAAGTTTGTGAGACATGATTTCCCACGCATAAAGCCTTATTGACTGTTTTAAATACATGTACATCCTGTCCCTCAGCATTTCCTCCAATAGTTTGCCCACCACCGAGGTCAGGCTCACCGACCTATGGCTCCCTGGCTTGTCCTTACCATCCTTCTTAAACAGTGGCTCCACGTTTGACAACCTCCAGTCTTCTGGTACCTCTCTTGTGACTAAATCTCAGTAAAAGGGCAAGTGGACAAGTAATTGATATGTGATTGTGCTGACACATACATCTGAATATTATCAGCTTCAACAAATGAAGATTTGTTTTCTTTTGCCAGAGATCAGGTTGATCTTCGGAGGAATTGATCTTAGCTATAGATCACATCTGCTGGGAGACAAAGAGCCTAATCACATGTGAGCAGTCGGCATCTGCATATTCAGTTCATTGTCAGCTGATGGCAGTATCAATGAGACTTCACACTACGAAGATAGTTATTTGAGATCTTCCAAACTCAAGAAATGTGGAGAAAATGAAGAAACGGTTTGAAATGAATTTAGCCCTTTTGTTGAATGAGTTGTCTGGAGATAACACAATTGACGAAGTGTTCAATAGTTAGGAGTTTAGCCTTCGATTAAAAGAGCATGTGGAAATGGTGGTCAGAGGCAAAGGGAATTGTACCCGATAAATGTGAGATAATGAATTGGTATTGTTTGAACAGAACAAACATGGAAAGCAAATACATAATGAACGGTACGATTCTGTGAAGCACTGAGGATCAGAGGGAGTTTGGTTTGCATCTATGTCGGTCCCTTAAAATATTAGCAAAGTCGAATAGAATGATTATAGAGTCATAGAGAGGTACAGCATGGAAAAAGACCCTTCGATGCAACCGGTTCATGCTAACCAGATATCCCAACCCAATCTAGACCCAACTGCCAGCACCCGGCCCATATCCCTCCAAAATCTTCCTATTCATATACCCATCCAAATGCCTCTTAAATGTTGCAATTGTACCAGCCTCCATCACATCCTCTGGCAGCTCATTCCATACACGTACCACCCTCTACGTGAATAAGTTGCACCTTAGGTTTCTTTTATATCTTTTCCCTCTCACGCTAAACTTATGCCCTCTAGTTCTGGACTCCCCGACCCCAGGGAAAAGACTTTGTCTATTTATCCTATCTATGCCCCTCATAATTTTGTAAACCTCCATAACGTCACCCCTCAGCCTCCGACGCTCCAGGGAAAACAGACCCAGCCAATTCAGCGTCTCCCTGTAGCTCAGATCTTCCAACCCTGGCAACATTCTTGAAAATAGTTTCTGAACCCTTTGAACTTTCACAACATCCTTATGTGGTATTTTGTGTTATTAAGCTTTGCGTCGGGTTTAATAGTAGTATGGTTTAGCTGAAAACTTGATAAAACATCCGTTAGACTGCATAGTGAACATATTGTGTGCAGTTCTGTAATCCAAATTATCGGAGATGATCACACTGGAGAGGGTGAAAAGTGAGGTTCAAGGCAATGTTGCCTGTGTCTGAAAAGCTTCCATTATCGAAGAGAGATTGGACAGATTGCGGGTTGTTTTACATCGAGCAGAGGAGATCGAGAGGAAACATGGTTGACATGTGATAAATGGTGAAGAGTGCATTGTAATGACGCTGCTCCCTTAACGAGATTACATTTCCTTGATTTTTTTTTTCCAAATGGGTTTATGAAGACGTGGTTTCGGACATGTTTGGGTTTATCTACATGAAGAAGCTTCTCTGTTTTTTTAAAAGAAATACTGAGACAATTAAAATGGCGTGGCGCTTTCTCTCAGCTCAGCTTTACTCTGGTTTGGTTTGGTTTGGTTTGGTTTGGTTTGATTTTAGCAAGCAGTCTTTTTTTTCAGGTTACCGGTAAAGGAAAGAGCTCCATGCTGATTCTGTGTCTCTGATAACATCTTTGTGAGAACCTGTGTTTGTATTTAAGTTATTGTTTTGTGAACGGGTGTTTATGGTGGTTGTTTCAGGAATTTGGGACAACATCATAAAAGTTGGGATAATCTATTCGGTTTTTGGATAGTTTAAGTTATTTAATACGCTGTACTCTTTTGTGCTTATTTCATTCGTTGATCTTGGAAATTAATTATGTTTTGTTTAAAACTGATTAGTTGAGCCAGCTCCATCATTTGCGGAACATCCACTAAGCACCCACTTAAAACAACTGGAACAATGACGTTCCAGGTTCTTTTCTTGAAACATTTTGAGTGGGTCTGCCCTGGTCCATCTAGGTTTTGTGGCTGTTAGCGTCATTTGTTCAATATTTACAATTTACGCTTAATTTTACTGGAAACAAAGGCAGAGACTGGTAGGTGTTTGTCTTATTTCAAATCAGTTATTTTAAAATATGCTCGGAGCAGTAATAGCTGTTTCAGTCACTAACACTTTTCTGGGGGTGAAAGAAGTGACTCTAGAGGCTTTACAAAAGGTGAACAAGGAAAAGCTGCTGGTACTGACAGTCCAACAGGAGTTGAAGCTGCCATCTTGCAGGAGGCAAGGAGCGATGATTATAGAAATCATTCAGTATTTAAGTTTGCTGGAAACGCACCCAGAATCTTTGGATAGGGCTAAAATTCAATTGAAAATGCAGCAGACTGAATCAGATGAAAAAGGAAAGGAAAGGGCTAAAGTTATGAAACTGTTTCCAATGAAGTTAAGTAGAGGAAGGAGGAAAAGAACGAATTGCTTAAGCAGAACGTAAACACAAAAAAGTGAAGACAAAGAAAGAACGGAGAGAGAGGAAAGGAAGAAAGAGTTTGAACTTCGCAAATTGGCGGTTCGAAAGTAATATCAGCTTATAGTCATGGTAAAAAAACCCTGAAGGCACGTTTTGGTGTGGAAGAAATTGAGGATGACAACCAATAATTGCAAAATGCCCGGTGGGGATCTGTTTTAGCATATTCAGACTACGTTTGATAAGAAAGACTTGAAAATCGTTTCCATCTCATTTGAGAAGGTGGCAAATTAGATCAAATTGCCAGTGACCATGTTGGTTTTGTTATTCAAAATAAAAGCTGTACTTCGTGATGTATTGGGAGCACTATCATTGGAGTAATCTAGGACTTAAGAGGAGGTAAAGAAAGCTATTTTAGGTATTTATGAGCTTTTGCCAGAAGCCGACTGACAACGTTTTAGCAATCTGAATCCTGGTCAAACATATATTATGTTTGAAATGATAAAGGAAATGAGTAATTTTCATAGAAGAATAAGGGAATTAAAGTAGAGCAAACGTACGATTTTATTAGAGAGACAATATTTTTGGAGATCAAAAATTCACTTCTTGAAGTATAGATAACTCATGTGGATTTGCAGAGAGGAAGAACGGCAGGATTAGAGGAAGTAATGGCTGATGATTACGTCGTGAAAGCGTAAGGGATGTTAAAACAAGGTCGGATAGTTTCACTGCGATAAAGAAGGCCACGTGAAATCACAGTGTTGCATTGTAAAAAAAATAATTTGGAACCCAGATGTAGGAAACCAGGATCAGCCAGTGACTTTAGTTGAAGTGGTAATAGATTTGACAATGAAAATCAAAATCTGCACAACAATGTGCAACCAACTCGGAGGCTGGTTAGGCAAGAAATGCCAAATATTCTTAATCCACATCTTTGGAATATAAAGTTTATTCACATCGGGCAGGAGAAGTACGTCATGAGGTTACAATGATAAGACATACAGAATCCTCTCAATCCTTGAAGTTTATATGCACCTCAGAAAGGCAATTGCCAGAAAAACGTTCTTGCAATGGGAATTCACAGTGAGACAAGAAGCGGACAACAAGTCAGAGTGTCCAATGAATAACTCAGAAATTATGGTGGGAGTACTGCACAAACTCTTAGCTCCAGGAATATGTGTTATGCGTGCTAACGTTATGGGTGGTTCACAGTGGGAGTCCTCTCCACAGTGGTTGAAAAGCATGTGCAACGTCACACAACTGAGATATGTGAGGATGCTTATGATGGGAATTTTTCTAATTGTATGTTAAGAAGGTCACAAAGTTACCAGTTAAAACAGAAGAGATCAACGAGTACAGTTAAGACAGGTGAAGTGAAATGATCAGATACCTTGTCCGATCAAATTTGACGTCTCTAGTTCGGAAAGATTAACTCCGTTGCAACAAAAAAGATGAGGAACTAAACCAATTGTATCAAAGGAGATTGTAGCTGCATCCTGGTGTGTTACTAACATAAATATCACGACTCAAAAGGGAAAGGGAGACATATTCAGGCCGATCAGAAATAGGTAGAAGTTGATCAAATCGAATTGCCAGTGGATCAAAGAGAAGAGGTATTGCGGGAAGCAGATGAACTACCAGTATGTCCTTTTGGGATAAGAAGAACTCAGGATAGATTATATTAAAATTTTTGCTGGCCTGTACTACACAAGGATGTATGTGACTTTTTCCAGGCATGTCATGCACGCCAGGTAATTCGATAACGACCGGGCAGAATAAAATCCATACCTTCAATAAATCTTCCTGCTTTTGAGGAACATTTTGCAAGTGTCTTAAATGGTGGCTTCCGAGTACTACATGAAAGAAAAGTCGTATTTGCTGCAAAATAATGGAGGTGTCCAGTAGATTTACAGTGTCATTTCGTCATGAAATATCACAGCTTAACGGTTTGTGGAGGCGTTGCTCAATTTCTTCCCCAAGATATGAAATAACGACAGAACTAAAATGAGAGCAAGTATTGAACTTAGTCCAAAATTTTTCTAGGAAGTTATGGACAGATTAGGAATAATTCAATTCTAATTTGCTGTATACAATCCAGAGGGCAGGGAGCGTTAGAAAGGTGGCATCAGTCATCAAACGTTCAGGGCTGATTGTCAAGACAATCGAGATGATTGTAATACAAAACATCTGCTTTTACTCTTTCCCATC
>NC_057717.1:47788723-47794134 GCF_004010195.1 Chiloscyllium plagiosum | reverse complement strand
AAACATTAAGGGCCAAGGGATCCAAAACAAGTTGGCAAACTGGTTTCAAACTTGGCTTTCAAATATGAGACAAAGGATGTTGGTTCAGCGTTGTCTTAGTAACGCAGTCTCTGACCAGCATTGTGCCACATTGTTCAGAGCTGGGATGCTTGCTGCTTGCTGTTTATATGAATGACTTGGAAGACTGGTAAGTATGCAAAGAAGGTTTGAGGATGGTGCCAGGACAAGTAGGCCTGAGGTATAGGGAGAGATTGGTAAGTATAGGACTTTATCCCTTGGAAATTCAGAGAATGAGGGGTGACCTTACTGAGGAGTATAGAATCATGAGGGGTACAGATAGGATGAATGCAGAGATAATACCCCATGTATTATCAAATTTGTAGCCAAACCGTACTACTATTAAACCCTACGCAAAGCTGAATAACACAAAATACCACATGAGAATGTTGTGAAACTTTAAAGGGTTCAGAAAAGAGTTACAAGGATGTTGTCAGGGTTGGAGGATCTGAGCTACAGGGAGAGGCTGAACAGGCTGTGGCTGTTTTCCCTGGAGCGTCGGAGGCTGAGGGGTGACCTTGTAGAGATTAACAAAATTATGAGGGGCATAGGTAGGATAAATAGGCAAAGTCTTTTCCCTGGGGACGGGGAGTCCAGAACGAGAGGACATAGGTTTAGGGTGAGAGGGGAAAGATATAAAAGAGACCTAAGGGGCAACTTTTTCACGCAGAGGGTGGTGCATGTATGGAATGAGCTGCCAGAGCATGTGGTGGAGGCTGGTACAATTGTAACATTTAAGAGACATTTGGATTGGTATATGAATAGGAAGGTTTTAGGGGGATATGGGCTGGGTGCTGGCAGGTGGGACTAGATTGGGTTGGGATATCTGGTCCGCAGGGACGGGTTGGACCGAAGCATTTTTTACATGCTGTACATCTCTATGACTCTATAATAATTTTGTTACTCTTTGCTAATATCTTAAGGAACCGACATAGATGCAAACTAAAGTCGCTCTGTTCCTCAGTGCTTCCCCAGAATCGTACCATTCGTTACATATTTGCTTTCCATGTTTGTTTTGTTCAAACAATACCTAATCTTTATCTCACATTTATCGGGTATAATTCTATTTGCCTCTGACCACAGTTTCCATATGCTCTTGTAATCGAAGGCTAAACTCCTAACAATTTACCACTTCATCAATTGCGTTATCTCCCACCAACTCATTCAACAAATGAGCGAGATTCATTCCGAACCGTTTCTTCATTTTCTCCACACTTCTTGATTTTGGAAGATCTCAAATAACTATCTTCATAGTGTGAAGTCTCATCGATCCGGCCATCAGTTGACAATGAACTGAAAATGCAGGTGCCGACTGCTCACATGTGATTAGGCTCTTCGTCGCCCAGCAGATGTGCTCTATCGCTAAGATCACTTCCTGCGAAGACCAACCTGATCGCTGGCAAAAGGAAGCTGATAATATTTAGATGTATGTGTCAGTGCAATCACATGTCAACTACTTGACCACATGCCCTTTTACTGAGATTTAGTCACAAGTGAGGTTGCGACTGGAGATTGGCAAACGTGGTGCCCCGGTTTACGAAGGGCTATAAGGACAAGCCAGGGAGCCATAGACAGGTGAGCCTGACCTCGGTGGTGCGCAAAGTATTGGAGGGAATCCTGAGGGACAGGATGTACATGTAATTAGAATTGTCAACATGGCTTTTTGCGTGGGAAATCATATCTCACAAACTTGATTGCGCTTTTTGAAGAAATAGCAAAGAGGACTAATGAGGGCAGAGCAGTAATATTTCCCTAGATGGACTTCAGTAAGGCATTGGACAAGGTTCACCATGGGAGACTGATTAGCAAAGTTAGATCTCATAATAGAGGGAGAACTATCCATTTGGATACAGAACTGTCTCAAAGGTAGAAGACAGAGGATGGTGACGGAGGGTTATTTTTCATACTGGAGGCCTATGACCTGTGGAGTGCCACAAGGATCGGTGCTGGGTCCTCTACTTTTTGTCATTTACATAAATGATTTGGATGCGAGCAGAAGAGGTAGAGTTAATAAGTTTGCAGCTGGCACCAAAATTGGAGGTGCAGTGGACAGCCAAGAGGGATACTTCAGATTATAACAAGATCTTGACCAGATTGTCCAATGGGCTGAGAAATGACAAATGAGGTTTAATTCAGATAAATGCGAGGTGCTGCATTCTGGGAAACCAAATCTTAGCAGGACATATGCACTTAATGGTAAGGTCCTAGGGAGTGTTGCGGAACAAAGAGACCTTGGAGTGCAGTTTCATAGCTCCTTGAAAGTGGAGTCGCAGGTAGATAGAATAGTGAAGATGTTTGGAATTCTTTCTTTTTTTGGTTGGATCATTGCGGACAGGAGTTGGGAGGTCATGTTATGGCGAAACAGGACATTAGTTAGGCGACTGCTGGAACATTGCTTGTAATTCTGGTCTCCTTCCTATCGGAAAGATGCTATGAATTTTGAAAGGATTCAGGAAAGATGCACAAGAATGTTTCCAATATTGAACGATTTGAGCTCAAGGAGAGGCTGAACAGGTTGGGTCTGTTTTCCCTGGAACATCAGAGGTTTAGGGGTGACCTTATAGAGGTTTACAAAATTATGAGGGGCATGGATAGGGTAAATCGACAAAGTCTTTTCCCTGAGTTCGCAGAGTCCAGAAATAGAGAGCATGGGTTTTGGGTGAGAGGGAAATATGTAAAAGAGATCTAAGGAGGAAAAGTTCTCACGCAGAGAATGGTACATGCGTGGAATGAGCTGTCAGTGGAATATTGGAGGCTGGTACATTTGCAACATTTAAGAGGGATTTGGACGGGTATATGGATAAGAGGGCTTTGGACGGGAAGAGATTGGGTTGGGATATATGGTCGGCATGGACGGGTAGGATTGAAGGGTCTGTTTCCATGTTGTACACATGTGCATGACTCTAAGACTCTCCTGTGGCCAAACAGACCTTTGGATTCATTAACTCCACACTGACCCTCCATAGAGTAACCCACACAGACCGCTACAGTTTTCTGACCCCTGACTAATGCATGTAACCAACGCATTTCTGAACGCTTGCAGCAATGTGGCATGGCCAATTCACCGATCCTGCAGCGGACAATCAGAGCACGCGGAGGAAACCCATGCATATACGGGAAGAATGTGCAAACTCCACACAGATGTTTGCTACAGGTTGGAATCGAAACCGGATCGGCGGCGCTATGACACTGCAGTGCTAATCACTGCGCCACCACACCATTCCAAAATGAAATAAGCAGGCATTTGAACATGTATCTTGTGGATCTTCGCAATTTCACCAGCCTTACCATTTTTTTTTCTCCAGCAGAATGATTTTCTCGATAGCTATCCGCATCAATGTGGCCGTAGTTCTTACTCTGAGGTGTGCATGTATCTTCTTGCCCCCTGTATCAATTTCTTAATTTCACCATGGAATCTCAGGCAGTTTTAAATTTCAAGAAAATATCACTTCAATCTCCACAAGAACAGTTCGTTGAATATTAAAGTGATGCTGTCGCATCCAATGCTCGATTCCCTGTGCAGGGTGACAGTCGGGAAATGTTCCTTAACTAGTAGAGACAAAGACGAAAAGAACAGGGCGGTTATGTTGGACCTGCACAAGACAGTGGTTTCGTCACAGTTGGAATACTGTGTTTCGTTCTGGTCACAGCACTGAGGGGAGCATTTGATGCGCTTTCGGGGCTGCAAAGGAAATTCACATATCTACTGCTTCGGTTGGAACAGTTTAACAAAGAATAAAGAGGCTGAATAAGCTTGGGTTGTTTTCATTCGAGCAGAGATTTGAACAAATAGTATCATGGGTGACATGGGGGAATAGAAGCTCAAAAGTAGTTAGTACAATAATAAGCCGAAAATTCGAAGATCGTCAGGAGTCTGCAGTGCCCTCCCAATAAGTGTCGTAGAGGCAGAAAACCTCGAAAGCTTTTTAAGAAAATACCTGGATGAGAAATGTCATAAAGTTCAAGGCTGTAGGCCAAGTGCTATAAGATATGATTAATACAGATTTAGTGCACTTTTCGTGTCAGAGAACCGATGGGTTGAAGACATTCCTCTGTATTGTTTCATTTTATCATTAAATTAATGTAAATTTATGACTCTGATGTGATTATCCGTTTGTTTTTCTTTTGGGTAGGTATTCATTAGTGTAAGCTCCAGCTGTTGCTGAAGCCAGTCTCAGCTTCGGGTTCTCTGCTAGAGTGTTCGTTCACAAATAGCCATTCCCCAATTAATTTATAAAATTTGTATAGACCAGGCCCCTCAAAGCATTTCAAGGTGGAAGACCAGATCCGTATTTTCTATGTTTTTTTTGAGAAGACGTAATGTGGATATTCTAAGGTAGAAGCAGTTGAGCAAATCGCTCAGTTTGAAACAAATCAGAATCTCTTTACAGACCACCGATTGAATCACGAACTAAATAGAGTATCATGTACAATAAATTAACGTATTTTAAAAGTTAACAGATTCTATTACAACTTAATGATGCGATTCCAATTTCACACAGTCGTTTTGGAAAAAGCATAAAATGAAACAGATTCTCACTGGAAAAATGTCGGAGAGATAGTGTCGGACAAAAGAAAGCCCTATTGAATCCCACACCTTTCACCCCTTTCAACCCAGCAGAATTTCATTGACCAGCAGTTTAAAATAAAACTAGACTAACAAAGAAAGCTGGGAGATCTGGCCACTAACATTTCGTTGTACAACTGCTTAAACAAAAACACTAAAGACCTCCTCTGGTTGTTGACTTAACATGTACATGTTAACCATTATTAAAGTAGCGAGTTCAAACAATCTTGCACCTCTGCCATTATTAATCCTTTCGAAAAAAACAAGGGCAAAATAGCTTTGTCAAAGGGCCAGCGCCATTATATACTGAATTAACAAGGAAATTAATGGATGACAGTGTGCAGCAAAAAAAAAGCCCTCTCAATGTGCTCGACATATATTATAATTTGTCACTGAAAAGTCTCAGCTATTTTAAAGTCATCTCTGAAACGATTATTAAAAGTTTTTGGATGTTGCTGGGAATGAAAGCGCATGAAAATAGTGCAATCTTGCTGCTTGAAGACAATTGCAATGAACATTCCATGATCATGATCACGTTAATCCGTTCCTTGTGGTTTTAAATACGAACGTAAATCTAAGTTTATCACACTGTATCATTAGGGTAAATCTGTCAAAATGTGTTTGTTCAAAATAATTCGAAAAAATTGTCGTTCTAATTACAGCTTCCCAGTAGACGTAGCACACAATATAAAAGAACATGTCTGAATTGTCACATCACCAATTCCGAGAAAATACTGCGACATTACCTACAGGAGGAGGGGAGAGATTGTTTTACAAGCAACACAAT